>NC_041227.1:60726025-60764611 GCF_002837175.3 Physeter macrocephalus
ATTAATATGAAAAAGCATTTTTCCTTGTTTCATTTGTCTGATATTGATTATAACAGTGAGGCATTCTATATGAATGGGTGATTAAAGGAGTTAATGAAAGAAAGACAGGAAGGAGGAAGGAGACATGAATGGGTGAATAAATAAATAAATGAGTGAGTGAGTGAGTTGAATGAGTGGTATGTGTCCCCAAATTCCAAGAGAGAAAAATTTATTGGTATAAATATTAAAAATACAATAGGGCTTTCTAAGATACCTGCAATCCACTTTATAAATTGAGACAGACTGAGATGAATCGGATGTCACAGTTCTAGTTACAATGGCACCAGTGTTGCAACACTTTACTCAAGAAGGAAAAGGAAACCAGGAGCACGGTGAAAACTACTCTGAAAATGGTACTTCAAGGAACCTGTGCACCCTTCTCCCCACAAAAGGGTAGAGTGCTTTGCTCATGGTTTTTATCTACAAAATTTAATATAAAAATTTCTGAACATACCAAGAAGTCTAAAGAATTTTCTAGTGATCGCATAAACTCGAATGTGTCCATCCCCCTTTCCACCTGTTAATCCATCTTGAGCGTTGATACATTTCAGAGTAAGTTGCAGATATCAGTTCACTTCCTCCTAAATTCTTCTCAGCAAGATTATTATTCCCCAGAATTCAATATTTGTGTATAGGTAAAATTCCAAATGGTAGTTCGCACAAATCTTTAGTATACCACTTAATGGGTTTTGACAAAGGCACACAGCTTCGCAATCTAAACCCCTATCAAGGTACAGAACATCTCCATCACCCCAGAAAGTGCTCTCATGCGCCTGCTTTTCTCATCCATGCTGATCTTCACCTTCGTAAAGATATCTAAAAGGGTAAAATTAAAGGCAAACACACATAATTCTAAAAGAGCAACTCAAAGTTCTGCAAGCCATGGATGGCAAGCCAGGACGGGGGCGGGGTGCCACTTATGGAGCATCTTCTGTGACGGAGGCACTGCAGAGGCAGCAGTGAACTAAACAGCCCCCAAAATCCCTGCCCTCACTGTGTTTCTATACCAGTGTGGGGAGTGGGTGGCAATAAACACAGAAATAAGCAAATATATGGATTTCCAGATAGTGCTAAGTGCTACAGAGAAAAATGAAGCAGAAAAGGAAACTAGTGGGTATGAGGCACGGGGACGTGGGGTTGCGATTTTAAAGAGGGTGTTTAGGAAACCTCACTGGGTGACAGTTAAGCAAATACCTGCAAGTGGCAAGATGTATAGGAAAGTGTGATGAAGGAATACGTGAGTGTATTAGTCTGCCAGGGCTTCCATAACAAAATAACACAGACTGGGGGGCTTAAACAACAAACATTTTCTTCTGAAAAGTTCTGGAAGTCCCAGATCACGGTGTCAGCAGGTTTCTCCTAAGGCCTCTCTCCTTGGCTTGCAGGTGGCCACCTTCTCCCTGTGTCCTCACATGGTCGCCTCTCCATTTACGTGTTGTCTGTGTCCTAACCTCTCCCTCTAAGGACACCAGTCCTATTGGATTAGGGCCCACCCATCTGACCTCATTTTACATTAATTATCTCTTTAAAGGTCCTGTCTCCAAACACAGTCACATTCTGATGTACTGGGCACAGTGAATTTTGAGGGGAACACAGTTCAGTCCATAAGTGAGTGAATGAATGAATGAACAACTGAACCAGTCTGCTGCTTTGCTTCTGGGTGAGAAAGTGACGGTAGCCAGAGAAACATGAAGAGGAACAAAGGACAAGGAACAAGCAGCCACATCAGGAGAAAAGCTGGATTTGACATGTGCTGTTTTTCAAATCCCTCTCGGCCAATTCAAAATGTGCTTTTTTCTGGCTCTGGCTCTCAACTATTTCCAGAAGTGGTTTTATTAACTGCTGGCTTGCAGCAGGAAGTGGTAGAGGAAAACCCTGATCTTGGAACCAGTAGAGCTGGGTTCTGTATCTACTTTGCTGAGTGACTTTGAAGAAGTCACTTAACCTCTCTGCTTCATCTATAAAATGGAGATGAGAATCCTGCCCCTTCACAGAACTGGCAGAGAAGTCAAGTAAGGCAATCAGCAGGCAGATGAGGGCGTGTAGCAACAGGGCTTAGTAAACAGGGAAATGTAATATAAATAAAAGCGGAAGGTATTACTGTGAAGCTTGCAGTGAAAACTACTGCAGACAGCTCATAGGTGGGGCCTTCCGGCCACTTCAAAGGGAGTTTATTAAACTCTAGTCCCCATCCCGGTTGTTTCCCCTCAATCCCCAGGGCAATCAGAGAGCTGGGAAAGTGCAGCCTGGGGAGAAGAAAGGCTTATAAAAATGGGAAGAGAGGTTGACCCCATCTCAGGCGCAGAACTGGCCATTCCTGCCTCACCAAGGATTCTTTATACACACACATACATATATAAAGCTGTAGATGTTTAATGCATACAACCTGATGTGTTTGGAGGTAAGTATATACCCGTGAAACCAACATGACTGTCGATGCCATAAACTTATTCATCACCTCCAAAAGTTCCTCCTGCCCCCTTTGTTTTTGTTTTTTTTCCTCTTTTGTGGTAAGAGCACTTAACATAAGATCTATCCTCTTAGTGAATTTTGAAGTATATAATACAGCACTGTTAGTCATGAGCTCTATGTTATACAGTAGATCTCCAGAACTTTATTTTGCATGACTGAAACCCTTGGACCATCAGCTCCCAGGCCCTGGCAACCACCATTCTACTCTCTGCTTCTGTGAATCTGACTATGTCCGAGTCCACATGTGAGTGAGATCATGCTGTATTTGACTTTCTGTGGTCTGATTTATTACTTAGCATAACGTCCTCCAGGTCCAGCCATGTTGCTGCAAATGGCAGGATTTCCTTCTTTTTAAGGCTGAATAGTATTCCATCATATGTATATACCACATTTTCTTTATCATCAAGGATTCTTGGTATCGAAAGCTGACAATAATGGGCCCCCTCCTTGCCAGATTTGGTACTAAGCCCTCCCCAGGCATCAATTCACTGAATCCCGACAATACCCTCTGAGTCTGGAGCTATTATCTACCCATTTTTTAGATGAAGAAACTGAGGCTCAGTGGAGTTAAATAATTGCCCAGAGTCATGTGGCTATTAAGAGACAGAATTGAGCCCAAATCAACTTCCACCTACACCTCTTCACAATTACACAAAATGTGCTAAGGTGTGCCTGGCACTTAGCAGGTGCTAAAGATATTTAAGGCATCTCAATTCTGTTTGAATCCCAGCTCTGACACCTCCCAGCTGTGTGACTTTGGACACGTTGTTTACCTTCTCAGAGGACTACCCTGCCTGCCTGTCACCTCCAGTACTGGCCAAGTGTGAGTTGGGGGTTGTTCTCTAGCCTCTTTGAGCCTCAGTTCCCTTAGCTGTACAATGGAGACAATAACAGCCCATATCCCAAGTGAAAAGCACTTAGCCCAGTACCTGGCAGCTATCATTTTGTGATAGCAACAACAGTGCATCTACACCACATGGGGGAGAGGAAGAAGAGCAGAGATAGCAACACGAACAGAAAGAATAAATTTAAATTTTGTACATTTTGCCCTTTCAGAACTTAGGATCAAAAAATAATTATCTCAGCTAAAGATGTGTCATTTTCCTTTGATTAGAAAACAAGAAACGGTGTGATGTGTTGTGTTTCCCTTTTTGCTTTGGCTACCAGAAAGCTCACAGCTAAATTCCATTCTTATTAATAGTAACTGGATAGAACAGAGTCTAGGCTTAGTCTTCCTTTATGCTATATGCATTTTAAAATTTCTGTTCTATTGACTTTATTGTCCTGTAACATTTAGAGTCAACATAAAAAAAAATTATTAATCCAGCCGCTTGAAAAGTAGGTAAAAATAGTCAAGACATATTATGTAGTTATATGTCAACTATATATAGGTTAAGGCAGTACATTTGAAATAAAAACGTTACCTGTTACTTGAATTTTAGACAAAGATAAAAGGCACTGAGATTACTTTCAAAGTAAGAGATTACTTTCAAAGTGGATTAGTTCAGATGAAATATTTAGGGGGAAAAAAATGTAAGTGATTCCCAGTGCAGGTCAATCCTACTTGCAGGCAGAGAGGAGGGCCAGTTCTGGGTCCCCAGGGTCCACCGGGCTGGCACTCAGCTTTTCCAGGTCCCAGCTCTACAAGGAGCAGAGGCCTGCACTGTTTCCCACGCCTTCAGGGGTTTCCTGTTTATCTTTCCAGATCGTGTGTCCACTTGCACAAGATGTGAATCCCTGGCAGAAGCCAAGATGACAGGAGCTATTTCTGTAAGTCAGTTTGATGTTAAACATGCTGGAGGAAGGAAATTTACATTTAAATTAAATTTTGGTTATATTCCCATTGTACAGAGTCTCCAGAAAGAGTAACTGTGTGTGTGAGAGAGTATGTGTGTTTATATCCAAATACGATATTCTCTCAAATTGACGGTTACAAGGGTTCTCATTCTGGTGCTGGTATAATGGCCCAAAGACTGGAAACAATGTAAAATTAATCAATGGGACCTGGTAGGATGATATGCCCACAGAATGGAAGAGGACGCAAGCGTTAATAAAGAACGAGGACCCAGCCACTTTGGGAACTAGTCTGGTTAAGATGAACTCACACGTAACCTAGGATTTCCTCAGCCTCCGTCACTCTCAGAATAAAATCCAAATTCCTCAGCCTGGCCTACACCAGGCTTTCTCACCGTGGGCACTGTTGACGCTTGGGGCCGGATAGTCTATGTAGTGGGGGGCTGTCTCGTGAGTTGTAGGATATGTATGGACGTCCCTGGGTGCCACCCATAAATGCCAGTTGCACCCCTGCCCCCGAAAGTTGTGACAACCAAAAGTGTCTCCAGACATTGCCAGAATATTGCTTCATGCAACAACATGGATAAATCTCACAAACAGAAAAACACTCACAAAAAGGGTACATATTGGGAATCCCCTGGCGGTCCAGTGTTTAGGACTCCGCGCTTCCATTGCAGGGGGCATGGGTTCGATCCCTGGTCGGGGAACAAAGATCCCGTGCCGTGGGGCATGGCCAAAAAAACAAAAGAGTACATATTATTTATAAACCCATTTTGTTGGGAGAAAGAAGGCACAGGCAAGGGGCTTCTGGGATGAAAGTAACAGTCTGTTTCCAGATTGAAGTACTGATTACTCAGGTATTTTTCACTCTGAAAATTCACCGTGTTGTGCACTTTTCCATAATTATGTTATAATTCAGTAAAAATGGTTTTTAAAAAATGAGGCGTATCTACATGGCTTGATATGGAAAAATCTCCAATACACATGGTAAGTGGGAAAAAAAGCAAGCTGAAGAACACAAATGTTGTAATTCCATTTATAAGGTATTTCCGGAAGCACGGGGGGCAGGGGGGGGGAGGGAAGCGCACACACTACTGATGGGAGTGTGAATTGTTAATCACTGCACAGCGTCCTCACTAAAAATGCCGAGGCGGCCCACACCCCACGACTCAGCACCTCTTGACCTCAGGAATGTGCTCTCGAGAAACTCCTGCCCACTGACCAAGGAGACTCAGACAAGAAATGTTCACCACAGTGATGACTGAGGCTCAGAGGAGTTAAGTAACTTGCTGAATATCACACAGCCTGTGAATCAGAAAGCCAGGATCTGATCTCAGGAGGCTGAGGGCTGCTGGGGGTTCTAACTCTCCAGCACTTCTGCTGGTACTGCATGTGGGTGGAGTGTCCTGCCACAGCTGGCTAAGAGTCCCCCGGCGGAGCTGCAGGTGTTCACAGGACGCAGGCTTCACAGTGTGGAGGTGAGTGCAGCCTCGCTACACGTGCTGCCAGCCCATCCCCCCTAGACCTCAGTGTCTCCTTCCCAGCCTTGGGTTACACCACAAAATGCCCCCGTTTTATTGCCTCCTCCTTGGGAGGTACCAGCCTCAGGGAAAAGAGGACGCAAAGGAAAAGTCCCTCTCTCTTCTCTACTGTAGGTTAACCTGGAATGGCCCTTCCTCAGAGGGCCTGGCAGCCCTGCCCGTCGCCCCAGCCCAACGGAGGAGTGATGACAGATTAGATCCCACCGCCTTGTGGCAGGAAGCCAAGGGTGGCTCTTGCCTTTGGGAAGGGCAAAGCTGTGAGCTGATTGAAGAGATCAAAGGCAGCCTCCATCCTTTTCAGATGAAATGAGCTGCTAACACTTTTAAAGAGAGAGAATAAGTAAACACGGGAAACTATCCTGGGACCGGAAAGAAAAGTAGTCACATCCTAGAAACTCTGGCTAGACTCTGAGCTATTCTCCGGCTTTCTCTTCTTCTGATTTGGGATTATCCACCAAAAAGTCCAATTCTTGCCCATACTGATGGTGATGATGGTAATGGTGGTGATGGTGATAGTAACAATACCAGAGACTCTCACCACTGAGGCTTGTGAATGTAAGGACTTTACATCTCGTAACTCATCTGTTCCTCCCACTTCGCACAAGAGCCTGACAAGGAGGTTCAGTTGGTAGCCCAGGCTTGCCACTGAGAAAACTGAGGCCTTGATCAGGGGCAAGTCCCAGCTCCAGGCCAAACCCTTTCCAACTCAGCTGAGGTCAGAATTCTAAGTTGGAAGTCCACATCCTGCCATTGTCCCCGATGCCTTGGCCTCAAGGCAGGAGATGATGTCATGGGAACTGATGTTTTCGTCGGAAGGGGTGGCAAGGCTGGGGGGAGGGGCCTTCGGAGGGCAGCCCTTCTCTCCCACTCCGGGTCGGCTCACAAGGATGTCCAAAGGTCTTTACTTCTTTCTCACGTGCTTCTGGGTTATTTGAAATTTTTACAGCGAGCATATATTATTTCTATGATCAAAAACAAACAAGAAAGCTATTTTCATTTTGAAAAAACAATCCAGGGCCAGTTTGCACTTTTCTAGATTCCCAGGGTCCGTTTCCGGCCTATCTGGGTCACTTGCTCCTTGGCCCGGCTCTCTGTGAAAATAACCTAACAGACCGGGAGTCTCTCTCTGGTTCCTTCAACTTCAGGCTGCTCTCTTAGGCTCGAAGGGGTCGTAGGCTGAGGATTATTTAGCACAGAGCCAAACACCTAATAAGCACCAATGAATGACCCTTCTGTTATTATTCATGAGTCTTAATTATGTTCTGTGCCAAATACCATGCTTGCATGCTTGGTTGAGAGAGAGGTTCCCATTTTACGGGTGAGGAAAATGAGATTCAGAGAGGCAAAGGGACTTCCCTGAGGATCTGAAGTCAAACCACATTGCATCTTCTGCCTGGCATGTCTTTCCCTCAAGTCTGAATTCAGTCCAATGTCACCTCCCGGAGTGGTCCCTCTCTGAGCTGATTCTCACTTACCTTGCCGAGGGCTCTTTGCCCCTGCCTTCCCATTTGAATCATATGGGGAACTTTAAAAAATCCTGTTTCCTGGCTGTTTCTGTGTCAATGACATCAGAATCTCCGAGGGTGTAATAGTAACTTGAGGGTATGATGGAGTATAATACTGGAGGCCCGGCAATAGTATTTATTAACACTCCCCAGGCGATTTCAACGTGCAGCTAAGATTGAGAACGGGTGTTTTAGATGGATTTATGGGTCTGTCTTCACTTTCTCGTAAGAAGGACCAAAGCAGGGTAAATAACTGTCCAGTTTGCCCAGGACCGAGGGTGTTCCAGGGACATGGGACTTTCAGTGCTAAAACTTTGAAAGCCCCGGGCAAACTGAGATGTGTTGGTTACCTTGGCCAAAGCCAGGTCCCACTGGCGGCAAAACCAAATGTCTCCAGGTATCAAGCCAGTACCTAAATGTCTGAAGTTGCCCGCAACGGGCAGTAGGAGACGGTGTTTGAGAGCAGACAGATGAAGAGAGCGTGTCCCGCCTGGACCCTCACATTCAGGTGAAATAAACATAACAAGCAGTGCTGCACTATCAGACCAGAGCCACTTGTTTTTTTGTGTGTTTTGTTTGTTTGTTTTTTGCGGTACGCGGGCCTCTCACTCCTGTGGCCTCTCCCGTTGCGGAGCGCAGGCTCTGGACGCACAGGCTCGGCGGCCATGGCTCAAGGGCCCAGCCGCTCCGCGGCATGTGGGATCTTCCCGGACCGGGGCACGAACCCGTGTTCCCTGCATCGGCAGGCGGACTCTCAACCACTGTGCCACCAGGGAAGCCCGAGCCACTTGTTTTAAACTTCCAACAGGCAACCTTCAACTCCTACTCTAGAGCCACCAGAACAATCGTCTACCTACAGCAGAGTCCAGTGGACCCATAGTTCTCAAGCTTACACTGCAATTACCTGGGGAGCTTTAACAAAATGCAGATACTCAGGCCCAGCCCACAACAATCGACTCATAGTCTCTGAGGGTGGGACTCAGGAGTTGCTATATTTTTTAATCTCCACAGGTGGCTGTAATGTCTGGCTAGGGCTGAAGATAGATGCAGTGGGTGACCAGATGAAGGAGGAAAGGGGGACATTTCTTCTCTACACCTGGTGTGTCTCTAAAACATCCTTGGCGTCTGACTTATAAGCTTTGAAGAGCATTTCTGTTCTACCTGCTCTTCACAGCCACTAATAAAAATCAATTCTAAAGCAACAAAGGTGTCCTGCAGTAGTTGAATGAACTGTGGTACATCCAGATGACAGAATATTTTTCAGCACTAAAAAGAAATGAGCTACCAAGCCATGAAAAGACATGGAGGAACCTTAAATGCATGTTATTAAGTAAAAGAATCCAATCGGAAAAAAGGCTACATACTATATGATTCCAACTATATGACATTCTGGAAAAGGCAAAACTATGGAGACAATAAAAAGATCAGGGGTTGGGGGGAGGGGAGAGTGATGAATAGGTGGGGCACAGAGGACTTTTAGGGCAGTGGACATACTCTGTATGATACTAGAACAGTGGGTACATGTCATTAGACATTTGTCCTAATCCAAAGAATGTACAACCCAAGAGTGAACCCTGATGTAAACTTTGGGTGATAATGATGTGTCAGTGTAAGTCCATCAGTTGTAACAAATGTACCATCTGGTGAGGGATGTTGATAATGAGGGAGTGGGGACAGTGGGTACATGGGAATCTCTATACCTTCCAGTCAATTTTGTTGTGAATCTATAACTGCCTCTAAAAGAATGAAGGTTTTTTTTTTGTTTTTTTTAAATCAAGACTGAAGAAGTGCTTCCAACTCATTCATTCATCAGGTACCACTGAGCACCCAGTGCCTGACCCAGCTGCATGCTGGGAGACCAGGGTGTGCTGCAGGGGGATGGCTTCTGCTGTGTGACACTGGGCAATATACTTAGCCTTCCTGTGTCTCAGTGATTTCCTCCACATCAACATCAGCTTGAGGTGCCTGGGTCTCAAGTCCTATGGACATTCCAAGTGGGGCTGGGGATCCAGGGTCCTGGACCCATAGGCCTTGCTGTGGTAGAGAGAGATTTTGCACAATGGTGCTAAGGCAGCAGGGTTTTCTGGCATTAGAACAATACCCTGTGCAAAAGAGGGGAGGAAAAGGTCTTCTGAGCCACTGGTGGAAATTACTATGGTCAGTGGAGAGGGAGGAAACAGTGTGGACATATGTGTGTACATGCATGTGAATAGGTGTGATTACATATCTGAGAGGGGGGGGTTGTCTGTGAGGGCGTATATGCCAGGAGTGTGTGTATGCGGTGGAGTGTGTATGTGTGAATGCCTGTGTGCGAATATGAATGTGTGTATATATGAATTTGCAGGAGGATTTTGTGTCTATGTGAGGACGTAAGTGTACGTATATATGTGAATTGTGGACATATGTGATGGATATATATGTATAATGGTAATGTGTGACTATGAATGCACAGGCATATTTGTGTGAGTGAGTGTGTATGAGGGTGTGTGCATGAGGTTGAACTAGGTGCTGGTGGGCAAGTTGTTTAACCTTTCTGTGTCTCAGTTTCCCTATGTCTAAAATGAAGACAAGGACTTACCGTGGTAGGTTAAAAGTGGTCACAAACTCTTTATAATCCCGCCATTGATAGGTGGAGTCCATGTCACTTCCTCTTTAACCTGCGCTGGACCTGTGGTTTGTTCGGACCAATAGAACCTGGGCCTTACGAGACCTGCAGTTCTGCATTTGCACGTGTGGAACACCTCCCCTGGAAGAGTCCAGTGGCCGAGCCATGAGAAGCTAGAGCCAAATGGTGAGGCCACATGGAGGGAACCTGGGCACACCAGTCCAGCACCAGCTGAGCTCATAGCCCACAGGACCACCAACTGCCCACTACAGGAGTAAGCCCTCCTGGACAGGCCTGTGGTCCCAGTTGGCATCACAAGGAGGAGAACTGAAACTGAGAAGGACCCTCGGGGCCCTCCTGAGTACAAGCCCCTCCACGTCCCCACTTCTTGTTTGTAGAAAAAGCTTTAGTCTCCTAGGCCTTCCCTGAGTTCCAAAGAGTAGGCTCAACAGTTAATGACCAGAGAAGTGAGAACAATAAGGTCACAGGACTCCTAGTTTCCTCCTGAAGGGGTATAGATAACAATCTGATGCATATCTTTGAGTTGTTCTGCAAAAACTAAGATACCCCCCACCAACCGGGTAGAGGATGGTGACTACATGCTGACCACGAGCTTGTGGACCCCAGACTGGTTGGAACCAGAAGGCTGATGATTGAGATTCCTGAAACACCCCCCTGTTACCTCCCTACCAACCAATCAGGAGAAAGTCCGCAAGCTGATCACACACCCTGCAACCCTCACCCCTAATGTTGTCTTTAAAAACCCTCACCTAAAAGCTGTCAGGGAGTTTGGGTCTTTGAGCACAAGCTGCCCATTCTCCTTGCTCGCTGCCCTGCAATAAACACTGCACTTTCCTTCACCGCAAGCCGGTATCAGTCGATTGGCTTTGCTGTGCTGTGGACCCAAGTTCAGTTCCACAGCAGAACTGCCAGCAGAGCTCATTAACACACAGACTCATGAGAGATAATAATGGTGGTGGTTATTTTTAAGCCACTAAATTTTAGGGTGGTTTATGCAGCAATAGATAACTGATACTATATAGAGTTTTTAAGCACTTAGAACATGGGGTCAGCAAACTTTTCCTGTGAAGGGCCAGATAGTAAATACTTTAGGTTTGGGGGCCATATGGTCACTGTTGAAACTACTTAGTGCTGCCTTTGCGGTGCAAAAGCAGCTAAGATAGTGCATTAATGATGAGGGTGATTGTGTTCCAATAAAACTTTATTTACACAGACAGGCAGCCGCTGGATTTGGCCCACAGGCAGTTGTTGGCCCAGACCTAGAAAACTGCCTGGGACACAGTACATGCTATAGAAGTGTTAGCTATGGGTGGACGTGTGTGAGTTCAAGAGTGTGTATGTCTGTGAGTGCATCGTGTACACACATGTCTGCATGTGACTGGATGAGTGGAAATGTGTGTGGAATCTGTTTAGTCCTTCTGTAAAAACACAGCAACTAGCCCATACCAGCCGACGTTTCAAAGCACCTCCGCCCGGGCTTCCTGCTTCTATTCTGAGAAGAAAGCAAAGCATTGGAGAAAATCAAGAGAAGAGAGAGTTGGCCTGTCCCATCGTTTGCATCTGCGCTACTGTAGGGTGCCACCCCCGCCTTCCTGTCTGCTGGAAGGACGGTGAAGTCAGCTCTCTGGTTGGAGGGGGAGGGGAGGCCATAAAAATGAAAAAGGAACTCTAGAGCTTTTAAGGAGGGGCTTGCGGGGAGGCTCCTGTTGTGGGGGGGCGGGTGGCTTTTCCAGGCAACCTGTAAACATCTGCCTGCTGGTTTCGTTTTGATCTCCCACTGTGGGACTCCAGAGGGGCTACTTCCTGCATGACTAACCTCCTTGGCTCAGTTTGCAAGGGCCAGAAATGCATCAAGTGTTAGCTTGAGAGCCAGTAGATGTGGGTTCAAATCCCTGTCCGCACTTGCTTACTAAGTGGCATTGGGCATTCAGCCTCATCTTGCTGAGCCTCAGTTTCCTTACCTGTATAATGGGGATGATATTAGCACCACCTCCTAGGACTGTTACAACGATCAAATGAAGATACTGTGCATCAAGCCTTTGGTAAGGAGCTTTGCACACAGTAAATGCTCTGCAAGGTGACACTCTGAGACAGACCCCATGGGTTCCTGTGCTGGGCTCCAAGATTTCCAGGAAGTCTTCCCTAACCCCCCGGGGGCTGCCTTGAACTCCTTTGGATTTACAGTGTCATAGAAACCTGTTTCTTTCCTTCAAAGCTTCTACCTCTATTTGTTATTCAGCACTCGTTGGCAGGCTTAAGCGTCTGTCTCCTCCAGCAGATTGAAAGCTGCAGCCAAATGAGATGGTGTCTGTTTTGTTAACCACTCTGTCCCCAGGGCCAGCACAGGGCCTGGCACACAGTTAGCACTCAATGATTAGTTACTGAATGAGTGTGAATGGAGATGGAAAACTTCATAATCTGGAACTTTCTGGGGCCCTAGGGAAGAACATCTCCTCATTTTTAATCAACACATGAATTTGAGAGGCTTCCAATGGGGTCTTCCAAAACGGGGTTAGGATAGGAGCCCTCTTCAGCAGCCTCTTGTATTAGTTAGGTTAGGCTGGGCTATGCTGCTGAAACAAAGAACACTGACGTTTCGTTTCAGAGGCCTAACATCACAAAGGTGGATTTCTAACTCAATCAAAGGCCAGTATGAATCAGGTGACTGGCAAGGGCAGTTGTTCTCGGTTCCATCTTGTGCTGCTGGCATCTTCGTGTGTGGCCTTTATTGCCTCTTCAGGATCATGACCAGTCCCTTCTGCTCCCTGCGTACTGGTCAGAACCAGTCAGTCAGCCCTATCAAACTGCAGGGGCGCTGGGAGATACTGGGTTCCTCGGGGATACTCTGCAAGCAGCCGAAGAGTCTCTGCCACATGTAGGAAGGGCTCAGACTTCTTGGCTGGTCACTCACAGGTCTCACAGGTCTTGGTGTGAGGACTACCAAATGCATTTTGAAGGCTTGCAAAGTGGAGATTCCTACTAATTAGACTGTTTTTTGAAAATCAGGTATTTATCAGAGGAAAAATAACCAATCATCACAAATCCTTTGCTTAAGATATGGAGCAGTGTTTTCAGTGCAGTTTCTTGCCATGCAAGACCCTGAGGGCCCCCCATCTCCAAATGTCAAAAGCATTTTTCTCCATGGTTGAAATATATTTTAATGGTTTCACTTTGATAAGGATCGACAGCCGCCCATCAGAGGCTTAGCTCCTAATTCAAGGAGACCAATGATTAAATAAACAATAAAGATAAAAATCTTTTGATGATATAAGGTCCTTAAAAGCTCTTAGTTTGAGTCTGGCACACAGTGGGACTCCTAATATTTATTTTCCTGGTTTCATTGGAAGGTGACTTGATGGACTGTAATTTTTCTTAAGTGCTGGTTAAAGTCACTGCATCTAATATGGCAGTGGGGGGAGGGGAGACACTGAGACAAAGCATGGGAGAAACCACTGAATATTCATGAAAAGAGCCAGCATTTTGTGAACTTAGGCTGTATATGATGTATGTCCTCTCCAGGCTAGATGACAAAAAGAATGAGGGAACTATCACTTCTATTATAGAGGCTTTTCTTTGCTGAGAAGTTTCAAGGTGACTCTGATGACTCTTTTTAAAATTCAAAATTTAAAAAAAAATGTTTTCATATCCCTGGGGTTGTAGAAAAAGGGAACTGCTAGTGGGATTAAATCCTTTGCCTGCTTAGCAATATTTTGCCTTGTATGTTCCAGCTGAAGAGTTCCGTCCTAGGGTTTTATTCCTACGCCACCGCCGCCAACCCTTCAGCTGCCTGTCTCTGTCACAAAGCAAACCTTACACACACCAGCTGGTGGTTCCACAGCACCTGGTGGGGCGATCCCAGTTTCTCTGCTGAAAGGTTCCAGAGAGGCCATCTGACCTAAGTCAGTGGTTCACAACACTGACTGCATTCTAGAATCATCCACCGAGCTGTATCCATGCCTGGGCTGCACCTGGAGAGTTTCTGACATCACTGGGCCGAGGTAGAGTCCTGAGCGTGGATAAATTTACAAAGCCCCCTGTATAGCCAGGGCCAGGACTGCGAACCACTAGCCTGAGCTTTCCACCAGGACTCGAATTTCATTTGAGAAATGAAATGGGGAAAAGTCTTAGAAGATGACACAATTCAGAAGAAAGAAAGAGATATAAGTGTGGTCAGTTCTCTCATTGGATGTCCTCCCTTCTGGGAACATGTACAACAAATATTCATAAGTGCAAACTCACTCACAGTCCTGTGGGAAAGGAAGTTTGGTGATGGGAAGGCGAGAATTCTACCAATGAACCACCAATGCAGAAGTTTGGTGATGGGCAGGCTCTGAGCAGAGTGCCTGAGGGTGACCCCTACCCCTTAAGATATGGATTCACCTTCCTGTTGTTCCAAAGATGCTGGGGCACCACTCCTAAGTTATGGCAACTAATGTTTGGTAGTGCTTCTCAGTCCCACGTGCATTACTCTTTGATTCTCTCAATAAGCCTATAAAAGGAGGGATTATCAACCCCATTTTGCAAATGAGGAAATTGATGTCCAGAAAACTTAACGGACTTGCCTAAAAGATTACAGCCAGGGAATGGTAGAGCTGGGACTTCAATCCTAACATTTATGGAGCATTTACTATATGCTAGGACTCAGGATGGGTATAAATTATATAATTATGGAATTATAAATTCCCCAATTACTTCTCACTTCAGTGACACGATCCTCTGATATTTGTTTCTAGCATTTCTGTGGCAGAATCTTATTTACTCACTAATACCCATTCTTTTTTCATATTTTGCTCAGGGCTGCTGTGTGCCATGTGCCAGGCTCTCTTTCCAGCTTCCCTTGCAGCTAGGAGTGGTCATATGACACCATTCTGGCCAATGAGATGTAAGGGAAGTCTACTGCATTCCTTAATCCAGTTTCTCTTCTCCATGGCTGTAGTAGCCATTGTGGGATCTTGATAGGACAAGCATGAAGATAAAAGTGAAAATACCCAGAATGACATAGCAAAGAGATGCCTGGATCCCTGATTCATCCCTAAACTGCTGGATGCCTACCTCCAGGCTTCTGGATGATGAGAAAAAATAATTTGTCACTATAGATTAGGTTTTCACAAGTTGTGGCCAAATGTCTTCCTAAGTGATACAGTTTCCCACATGTCCTTTATCATTGTTGTTGTTCTTTTCCTTTATAGTTGAACACACCACCCACCAGCTTAACACCAGCCAGTACCTGACTGAAGCTGAAGCTTAGCCAAGAGGAGGCACTGAATCAGTGTCTCAATTGTATTACCTTTGAGACCTATGGCATGTTGTCACCTGAATCAGCACTTTCATTTTCCAGCTTCCATTTGCTTTTATGAGATAAGGGCAAATGCAGGAACACAGTCAAACAGCCGTGTAAACACGCCCCCAAAAAGATGGCAACACTGCCACAACTCAGCCAACACTGTGCTTCAGCAGACGAGGGAAACCTGGATTCACTGCGGAAAGGTGGTTTGTATCAAAGTCTGGCGGTCTGAAAGTCAAATGCACAGAAGTCGAGACTGCCTGTATTTACTCCACTGGCAGCCCCTCCAGATTTCTTTTTTTTTTTTTTTTAAGTTTCCAAATCATTTGCTAAATGATTTACAGCTGAGCTACAAACCACCACTAACTCAGTGGCTTAAAACAATGTGTTCATTTTTGCTTGGAGTCTATGGGCCAGCTGGGTGGTTCTGCTGATCTGGGCCAGGCTCGGCTGGTCTTGGCCAGGCTCGCTCAAGTGTTTCAATCATTCTGTTGTCTGGTCAGTTGTGGGGAAGAAGGGGAAATGGAGCTGGTCTGGGATGGTCTCCGCCATGACTCGAAGGCGGCTGTCAGCTCTAGCGACAGGATCATGTGGTCCCTCATCCTCCAGCAAGGCCAGTCGTTCACGTGGGGGCAGCAGGCTTCCAAGAGAACAATCAGAGGCAGACAGGCCTAGGCCGGGAACTAGCACAATACCCCTTCCGCCACATTCTACTGACTAAAGAAAGTCACAAAGCCATTCCAATTTCAACCTGTAGGTAAAAAGGCTTCCTTCGTGACGGGAGAGACTGCAAAGTCACTTCGCCAGGGGCAGAAGTCTAGGAAGCTTTGGAGAACAGGGGCTACTTTTGTAATCAGGCTACATGGTACCCAGAGTAAGAGCTGTTCCTAGAGGGGAACACCATGGGCATCAAGGACCAAGACAAACAAAATCTGGGTAGCAGAGAGATGGTTGGGTGGACAGAAGGGAAACACACCCTGCAGAGGAGGAAGAATGAGCCCAAAGGGAGCAGAGGAAGAGTTTGGAGACACTGACTGAATGAAAATTCCACCCCAATAATTGCTTCCGCACTGAGGCACACTGCGTGCCTAATGTGCGGCAAGTCCTCTGCAGTCAAGATCAACTTACTCTCATTCACTCCTATGAGGGAGGTCCTGTTATTAATCCCATTTTACAGATGAGGGAATTGAGGTCCAGACAGGATTGGGTAACTTGCAGAGAGACACACAGATGAGAAGAGCAGGATGCAAGACTTGAAGACAGGCCTCTTGGTGTTAAAGTGCTGGCCCTAACGTGACACTGGTCTGTCTCCAGAGTAACTTGTGTCTCTGTCCCCACTCCCCTGCCCGGGCCTGGACCACTGCAGCATCTGATGACTTCCAGTCTGATTAAGTCCAGCCAACTTTTCCGTAAAAGGCCAGATAGTAATTCTTTTCAGTGTTGTGTTGCAATTACTCAACCCTGCCGATGGAGAGAGAAAGCAGCCAGAGCAGTATGTAAATGAATGTGTGTGGCTCTGTTCCCATAAAACTTTATTTACAAAAATAGATGAGTTGCCACCCCCGGCTTAACCCATTCTCCACCTTGCAGCCAGAGTGGGCCAAACTCATATGTGACCTTGTCATTCCTGCCCAAGGTGGACTGCCAGTATCTTGGGGACCAGTCCAGACTTTCAGTGTGGTTTACAAACTTGTGATCAAAAAGTGGCCCCTGCCATCAGTGGCATTGCCATCATCTATTAGGAAGGCGGGCTCTCAGGTCACATCCAGACCTGCGGAATCAGAACTTGCATTCGGACGAGACGCCCAAGTGGTTTGCACATTCCAGTTTGAGCAGCTCTGGCTTCCAGAACCCCTGTGCCCTGGTGCCTTCCTACCTCTCCCACCTCATCCTTTGCCCCCGGAGCCTCCCCGCTCCCACCCACCCCCACTTTCCAGCCAAACTGACTGCTCCTGTCACCTCTGTGTCCGATGCATTCCTCTCCAGCCCAGCTCCCTTCACTCAGCAAACTCCTATCTCTGGATCTCAACTGCGACGCCACTTCTTCCGAGCAGCCCTCCCTGAAACCCCCGACTGCATGAGGTGCCCCTCTTCTGCGCTTCCAGACCCTTCCCCCACCTAGCACCCACCACACTGCACAGAAATGACTTCTTTAACTGCCTGCCCTCTCACAGCAGTTTGTGAGCTCATGAGAGAGGCCGTATCTGTCTCGGTTGCCTGTGTGTGTCCTCAACGCCTGGGGACAGTAGCCACTCAAGAACTAATTGTTGCCTGGATCTCAACTGCGACGCCACTTCTTCCGAGCAGCCCTCCCTGAAACCCCCGACTGCATGAGGTGCCCCTCTTCTGCGCTTCCAGACCCTTCCCCCACCTAGCACCCACCACACTGCACAGAAATGACTTCTTTAACTGCCTGCCCTCTCACAGCAGTTTGTGAGCTCATGAGAGAGGCCGTATCTGTCTCGGTTGCCTGTGTGTGTCCTCAACGCCTGGGGACAGTAGCCACTCAAGAACTAATTGTTGAAAACTAAACAAAACATAGCCCGCCACACCTTTCCCCTGGGAGAGTGTCCTCCACAGGCAGTTTAACCAGCCAGTGGCTGCAGGTCTCCCCAAACTTCCACCTGGCTCCAAGGCTTTGAAGAGTCCTACGTGGCCTCCAAGATTCCATCTCTCATGAAGCCTGGTGGGTTTTCGTATTAGCAAATGTTTACCATTTGGAGAGGACCTGGGGGGGCCTTAGAGATTTCTGGGCAAAATTCTTGAGCTATAAATTAGCCACAGGCCAAGACTTGAGTTGTGTTTGGGCTGGTGTGTGAGAGCCGAGGGTGGAGGGGGTGGAGGTGGGTGACAGAGGAGGGACAGGGCCAGAAGGTTCTCGGTCAGAAAAAGACTTGAAGGCAGGCCCCCAGGGTGCCTACAGAGCCATGAACTGGCATCCTTTCCCACCTGTGTGCGGTGCCAATTCTGTACAATGATCCCAGCTTTGCTGTGTGGAAAAATGTCCCATACACCCACTCACTGAAAGCAGGTGGGCCTGTGTAAGGAATCACAAGCCAGTGTAGCCACAGGCTGCCCTCCAGGAAGACGACAACCCTCCCCAAATCTGATGTTCAGTCCACAGGTTTCTACAAGTTCCTTTATTAATAAAGCAAAGTATGAAAGAACAAGGTCCCCAAATGACCCATATGATTAAAAGTGCAAATTTACTCCAACCTGAAATAGAAAACAAATGGCCAGCCTTGACTATTTGGGCCATGGAAATCTGGTGTGATTAGAACACCTTTTAATCACACAACTGTAGCAGCTGAACCATATTTGATTACCTCTTTGGTCTGTTATTGGAACAAAACATACACTATGACCACAGCCGATACACTGCATCAAAATACACAGTTTGGGGTCAAAATCCACACTAAAAATAACAGTAAAATAAGAGGAATGTTTTAAAGTCAAGTGACTGAATCAAGGCTTTTTTTTTTCTTTTTAAGCAAAGGGTGCTAAAAATATTCCTGAATATCTGATACTTCAAAAACCAGATTACATATAATTTAGCTGCATGTTTTAGTCTGTTCTCTCTGTACGGATGATCACATACATCTTCGTCCTCTCCCAGCTTATACTTGCTTCATCTCCACCAAATCATGTGCTATGTAGGTATAGAAAAAATAAACAGTAGTGTCTAAGAAACAGACATGCAATTTTTTATAAAAACTAACAAATGCCACAATGATAACACTGAACTTTTTTCCCTCCCAAGGGATACTTGGAATGTTCACCAGGTTCATTTTTCCCACCACTGGGGAGGGAGGTAATAACCTTCCTCCACGTGGATACGGTAAGTCATCGTCACGGTCAAAAGCCACATTTTACGGAAAAGGTGCCTCACTCCATGAGGTTAAAGGAGACACTTTGGAAGGCTATTAGTTTCATTCCTTCAGAAGGCTAGGATGTCAGTTTTGGTGGGAGCCACGGAGTCAGAAAGGGATAGAAACATATGATCAGAACAGTGCTCTTGGCCCTGGGGCTGGTAACAAGCCTAAGAAGCTTGGCTGGGAGACCCAGCACTGCTTTGCTGGTGTTCACGGCCACCAACCATCATTGCAAAGGCTAGGAAACTACTAAAAAAAAATCATTAATTTTAAAATAAGAATAAAATACAAATAAAGAAGAAAACAAGTTATTCTACAATCCTTCCTGATTACTCACCTGCAGACTCCGACAGAGCCAAGGAGTTTGGCCCCAACTCACCAGGAAGGAAATGCCAAGAGCTGGCCCCTAGTGGTCTGATGTCCCATCTGACTCCTACGGGTCCAGGGTGGAGAATCCTTCCGGGAATTGTGAGTTCAGTGTTATCTGTGGCCGTGTTAATTTGGGGGGTTTGTTTCTACAATAAAGCTTAGCTCTGAGCGATAAAGAAGACTTGAAATATCATGCCCCCCTACCATGTATAACAACATCATATCCATAACAATAAATATAACCTTATACATACTTGAGGGGTTACCGTCTTAAGGCAGGGGTCGCAAACTGGTGGCCCCCAGGCTCAACCAAATGTGTTTTCTGGCCCACTTGTGTTTTGGATATTTTTAAATTATGTTGTTTAAAAATCAGAAAGTTTCATTTTCTTTTTTTTTTTTTTTTTTTTTCTATTTCCAGCCCCACCCTACCCTTTTCCCCACATGGAGCTGAGCAATGTGACCCCTGAAGAGGGCACAGCCCCCATCACCACCCACCCCTTCACTTATTTACCTCCCTACCTTGCCTCTGCAGGCTGCTGAGTTTGCGACCCCTGGTTTGAAGTAGCACATATCTAGGAAATGTGTTTCCTAACCCAGACCTCTCTCGCACCCTCATATGATTTCCAACCCATCTCCCCTTCCGCCCAGCTCTTCGTTTCACGTCCATCTTAGTCCTCCTTCCTGAAATCTTCGGATTGCTCTTGGTTTGCTCACATTTTCCCTTTTAGCTTCAGTTTCATTTTGCAAAAAAACAGTCTCCTTCTCTCAGCCCACGAGCATTCTGGGATGACTCCCAAGACTGGTCAGTGGGAGTTACTGAAGGGTGTCTTAGGCAAAATGGCTGAGTCATCTCCCCCAACACTTTCTTCTGACGCTGGCTGGACAGTTAATCTTTTTTTAAAAGCACGAGCAATTCTGAGCTTTCTTGTATGAGAATATTTGCATATATGAATCTCCAGTACCAAGTATACACCAAAAATGTATATATTTCAGATCCAGGACATGATGGAGCCCTAACAAAATACAGAATTGAGCTTAATTTAAGTGCCTTGGGCAACCATCACACCTGACTACGATGCCATATTATTTTATTTGTACACAGTACATGTTTTGGATTACTAAACATTGATCAAAATTGATCGAAATCTCTAAGTTTTTGGTTACCACGTACAGAGAACAATTGCTCAGCATGGCATTTAAATAAAACATTAATATTTAAAAAATTCACAAACACAATGCCCCATTAATTAAAAAAAAATAAAATTTAAAAATCTTGAGGATGGATGAGGCTTTGGGTAATTAACCTGAAAAAAGAAAAAACAAAACCCACAAAGAAACTACAAGAACTGTAATGTTACCAGGTTCAAACTTCAAAATGCTATTCAGATAAAAGAGGAACCTATCCACTCAGCTAGAAATATTTGGAAAATTCAGCTTTTAAAGCTTTATAATCCCTCTAATAGCCTCGCTTTCCCCCACTCCAACTACAGGGGAAATTGTAGCTGAGTATGGAAACATTATAAATATATATTTATATAAAGATCTACCTACTCTTGGAATTTATTTTTAAAATAATTTTAAAAAACACTGTGCAGTTTATATCTTCGCAGGAAGTTGACAGACTGATTCCTGTGCTAAATGCAGTACCTTATGACCTAACACTGACCTCAAAAACTAGGAATGACTTTGTGTCAAGGGGAAATGTCCCCAAACAACCTCAAAGAAACAGCACAACATTTGCAACTGTTTCTCTTACAGCCCAAGGTGGCAAAGGACATAAGAAATCTCTGCAGCTCTGATGAGAAGGATTCCCTATAAATCATTTATTCACAATGATTTCCCCACAATGGCCAAGTAGGTCCCCTAAAGAAAGTTTAAAGAGTTCCCTCAAAATAGCTCAGAATTAAACAACGGCCCAATTCAGGTGGCTACTTCTGTCTTCCAAGTTTTACCTTTAAGAGTCTCTGTTAAAAAAAAAAAAAAAAATCCCAAAGCTAAAAAAATCCCAAAGTATATCACTGGGACTGGCTGCATTTCCTAGTCAGCAGATGATGGACCATTCTAAACTTCAACTGAGTTTTATGTCGACTGATGCAACTGAGAGCTGTTAGAAATTTGGGAGGACAGGGAGGGATTTCAGAATGCGCTAGCTGCAAAATACACCCAACCTGGTGATATTTATGCCCAAAGAGAAGAAAGAACAGACAGCTGACAAAGGCTGTCTCCCTCCATCTCCCCCTAACTTGCCCTCCTCTGCTGTCTTTCTCCTCTGTCAGCTGATTGGGAAATAACTGATCTTCAAGCACAGAGCCCAAGATACTGAACTCTAAGTGAAATGCATTGCAAGACCTGTGCTGAATCACCCACTCCTCAAAGGTGGGCTTCGGGCCACTTAAAGGCCGCTTGGGCAATGAGAGCAAAACTTCCCAACCACGGAGGATCACTGAGCATTGGCTGAAAGCAGGCACTGCCTCTTCATTATCTCATTAAACTCAGAAAGAAATCTCCATGCAAAGGAGTTTGCAAAAACAAAAAACAAACAAAAAAAAGGTTTCTGTCTCCAGCCAGCAGCAAGCCCTGGCGAGACATCTTGCTAGGCAAAGAGTGAACTATCAATACATCTTTTTCGAGCCCCAACATGTTTTATGCCCTCACCAGTGTTGTCTGAAGCACGTATCCTGTTGCCACTCTGCACTGTGCCTGGCTCACAGCAGGCACTCGATGAATCAGCGCTGACCGGCGCACATCCCAGCGTGTGCCTAGAGGGATGTTGAGCAAGCCTGCTCCTCAAGACTGCACATTTCTTAATTGTCAGTGTAACTGGCCTCCCTTTCAGATGCCACACTTGGCACTGGCAATTACCACAAAATGAAAGAACTGATCAAAATAAAGTGCCATTTGCTCTGGAAGTTTCACTAACCAACTCTTGACTGCCTTTCAACACCTATGACTTAATTCTTCATAATCCTGTCAAACATCTGTGATGGCACCCTTTAAAAACTACATTAATACCAATTAGTACAGTGGAAACTATGTTCTTCAGAACATGAGCCTCTAGAATAGAACTACAATTCCAGTTGTAGATAAAGACTCAGATTCTTAAACAGACAATCAGGAACCCAGGACCTACCAAGTAGTTGTGTCAAAAAACATTAGCTTCTTTAAATTTGGGGGCCAGAGAGATCTGTCTAAACAACCCACAGAGGGAACTTTCCCTGCAGCTAGTTCTTGCTTCCTTTACTGAACCTCCCTAAAAGCTGGATCCTTCTACAGAATCATTCCACACAAACCAACATTTGGACCAACTCTTAGCTGCTGACATTGAACGTCCTTCCGTAGCTTGCCCAGGACACTCTGGTGGGCATGAAAAAGATGCCAAAGCTATCCGGATTGTGGGGCCAGGGGGTGATGTTGAAGCCACCAAATGTCATCCTCTGACTGTTCCAGCACCTTCTGGTCATCTTCCTTGCCTTAAACTGGCTTCACTGCCATCCCCACCCCCACCTGGTGGGTGAGGCTTCAGGAGCACCAGGCCAGGTCGGGGCTCTGGCAGGGTTTACGGTTCATCTTCAGGGAACCCCTGGGGGCGCTGATTCCGGGGTGGGGGACACCTGGCAAGGTAGCGGGGACCCCCATAGGCCCGGAGAAGCTGGGGCAGCCTTCGCCACGTGGACAGCAACCGCGCCGCCGCGAGTTCCCGGGCCTGCCTGTCGAAAGTGGCCAGGAGGTCAACCGGGGTGGCTTCACGCAGTACCTTGGGCAGTGGGCCCACCTCGGCGGCCGCCCCTCCAGGGCCCAGGAGGCAGTGGAAGAGTGTACGGCGTCGCAGCAGGCAATCCCTGAGGAACTGTACTAGCTCTTCCAAGCGTTCGCCCAGGTGCGCCTCGTCCCAGCCTTGTGCGGGAGCCCCCTGGCGTAGCAGCGCCGCCAGCAGCACTGTCTTGAGCACGTATGAGGATAGGATGCGTCCCCACTGGGTGGCGGCCGTCGGGTCCAGCCCGCGGGCGCCCAGGTCTCGCAGAGCTTTAAGCAACTGCAGGCACTTGAGGTAGCAGGCACCTGGAGGGGCCCTTTCCTGCAGCCAGCTCAGCAGCTTCTGCTCCTGGCGCGCCGTGTTCACACCCCACAGTGCATCGGCACGCAGGCCTCCCGGGAGCTCCGACAGAGGCCCGACGGGTGAGGGTGGCGGTGGTGGGGCCACCAGGAAGACGCTGTCGCCCAAGTGGACGGCAGGGATGAGACGCACGGCCATGGAAAGGCGGCAGCAGCCGTAATCGGTGCGGCAGGGCAGGACGTGTAGGGTGGGGGGCTGCTCCAGGCCGCCTGGGGTCAGGCTGACCCGACAACGCCCCTCCAGGCTGTAGCGCACGGTGGCCAGGGAGCGCTGCAGGTGCGACTGAAACCAGCGCAGTACCAGCGTAGCCGAGAGATGGCGCCGCCCGCGAACATCCACGCAGAAGCCGTCGGCGAAGGCTTTGCAGTCCCGGAGCCAGTGACCCCCGGAAGCCCCTGGCGGCGCCTTCAGTGCGCACACGAAGCAGCCGTGGAAAGCTGGGGCCAGCGCGGGCTCCGTGCCCAGGCTCCGCGGCTCCAGCGCCACCAGGGGAGGGAGGCGCAGCGGCACCAGCACGTCGAAGCCGTCAGGCCGGCGGATTTTATGCTGCTCGTAGGCGCTGCCTACCTGGATGAAATCTCCGCGGAAGGCCAAGGCCAGCGCTCCCCCGGGGATGGGGCCTGGGGACCCTCGGGCGCGGCCAGCCCGCACCAGCTCGCCCACGATCCGGCTCACGTGTGCTTTGCTGTGGCCCAGCACGTGCGGCGACAGGCGCACCTCGTGCTCGTAGTAACTCTCCAGCAAGATGTCGAGGCTGGGCTCTCGCAAGTGTCTAGGAGAGAAGGCGGAGTGGCCCCCCAGGCGGGGAGACCCCGGCAGGAAGCGCTGCCGGACAGCGTGGCGACAGCGCAGGAGGATGTAGCCGAGGAGCAGCAGGACGGCCACCTTGAGCAGCGGGAAGCCGCCGTCCGCGCCTTCGGGGGGCTCGGTCCGGGCGCCCCCGCTTCCCCGCAGGACATGGTAGAGGCACACGAGGGCGGTGCACAGGCCAGTCACCAGGGGCCAGAAGACGCGCAGATTCAGGGTGTAGTGCACCGACATGCCGGGCGCCCGGGGCAGCGGCGGCCGAGCAGCCCAGGGCGCGAGCCCCGGCGGCGTCCCAGGCCCAGCATGCGCGCAGCGCCCGGGCAGCCCCGCTGTCCCGGTTTCCTTCGCCTCCGCGGCGGCGACCCCGTCGCAGGGCCGGGGAAAGCAGCCCTCCAGCTCGGCCTCCTCTCCCAGCTCAAGCGCTCCTTCCAGCAGCGGCCCGCCCTGCACGCTCCGGCTCCCGGCCGCGCCCCGTGCCGACTGCGCGCTGCGTCCGGCCCGGCGGCCCTCCCCGCCCCGCTCCCCGGCGCGCCGCCTTCGGCCAGCTTCTGGTCCCGCTGCGCTCGCCTCCTACCCCGGCCGCCCTCCCGGCGCCGTGGGTCCCCGGAGTCCCCCGCTGCTCCCCTCCGCTCTGGTTCCCGTTACTCGGCCACGGGAGTTTCCTCTTCCGAGGGGAGGCAAGGCCACGCCAGCTAGCGGGGAGGAAATGCCGAAGTCTGGAGCCGCGAGGCGAGCGGGCGGGCGGGGTCAGCCCCCTCCCGGGCCTCCGCCTTAAAGCGACGCGAGGCGGCGGGAGGGACTTCAGGACGCGCTGGCAACTAGCCTCCCGCGGGCCACCCCTATCCTCCCTCCCCGAAGGCAGAACCAGGAAGGCTCTGATTGCGGGGCGGTAGCCTTGTCCAGGGAGCTTCTGCAGTTGTATTCACACAAAGTTACACCGGGAAGTTGAAAGGAGGGGAAAAGAGCGCACGACGAAACCGTCCATCCCCCGCCCCCCCAGCAAGTCGTGGTGGCGTGGTGTTGGTGGCGTGGCAGGCCGTGGAACGGAAGCTGCCCTTGCCAGTGTGCCGCTGTCCTTCATTCAAACCAGTATCTACTGAGCACCTACTACGTGCCAGGCAGGAGACCAGGTGCTGGCGAAATAGCAGTTGACAAAATAGACAAGGCTTCTGCCCTCCATAAAGCTTCCGGCCTTTTGAAAAAAGGAAACCGAAAGAGAAGGGATCCACAGCAGAAAATGCTCTGAAAGAAGCAAAACTGTGTGAGGGAGTGTGAAGGTAGGGGCTGCCCTGTGGAAGCCTGAGACTCTCTGTGGGTCTGAGACCTGGATGAGGAGGATCCAGCCTTGAAGTAATAATCACAGCCTTTACAAAGCTCGTACCGTGTGCCAGTACTGTGCTAATCACCTTGCACATTCTCTCCTCAGTTCATCCTATGAAAGGGACACTATTATTTTCCCCATTTTTCAGATGAGGAAACTGAGGTGCAGGCAGGTTCACCCGTTGCCCCAAGTCACACAGCTTTTAGCAGAGCTGTGCCTTGAACACCTGTCTCCAGAGAAGCTGAGAGGCAGGACTCAGGGAAGGGGACCGGGGAATCCCTTCCTCAACTGCTGAGAAGTGTCCTTTGTCAGGACCTACCCTGGGACCTCAGTCCAGGAAGCTTTGTTTTGTTTCATAACAGGGAGCACTCCCTGAAATGATCGGCATGTATTTAATTATCCGAATTTATTTAAACAATTAACTGTACTTATTTACACTTGTTGCACCTTCCTTGCTCCCGGAGAGCAAGGATAAATAGATTAAAAATGTCAGAAGCCACATGCCATCTGGGAATCAGGACTCAGAGGATGCTCCTGGCTTAAGCACCAAGATTACTCCCAGGAAAGCCTCTCAGAGCTGAGCAGAAACGCTTTCAGATCCCCATCCCCACTACTATTAGCTGTGAGATCAGGGTCTATTAGTCAGGATTCTTTGGATTGCAGGTGACAGAAACACAGCTTAGAAAGCATTTTATTGTCATATTAACTGAGAGGTCCATGGGGCTCCTGCTTCAGTATGGCTGGATCTAGGTATGATCAATCCACTTCTTAGCTCTGCTTTCTTCTCAGTGGGCTGCTCTCTCTGCGAGGCTCTCTCCATAGGCCCCTGGCTGCTCTAGCCTCATGTTTTCCTCAATGAAGAGGAAAAGAGAGCTTCGGTTGCCTGAGAGTTGCAGCAAATGTCATGCCTAGGGATAACGTTGGGTCCTACTGTAAAAGTGACCAAGTAAGAGGATGCACTGATTAGCCTGGCCTAGGGTGGTGTATGGACTGAAATGTGTACCCTCAAAATTCATATGTTGAAGCCCTTTTTTTCCCCAAATTAAGTTCATATTCACAGCTTTCAGGGGTTAGGATGTGGGCAAATCTTTTTGGGGAGCCACCCTCAGTAAATGATGTACTGTATTACTGTTACTATCTTTTCTGCCTGTAAATCAATTTCCGTAGCTCATTTCCTCCAGAGAGTTCAAGGTACCTTGAACTTTGAGTTCAAGACCTCAGAACTTTGCTCTTGGAAAAATCTACTGTATGTTTCAGAGCAAGTACAAATTCATTTATTCATTAATTTATTACCCAACATACCATGTGCCAGGCAGAGGGGGATGTGACGGAAAAGAGGGGGCTCTACACTTACGGACTAAAACACCACACAGTGTGGGTGGAGTCAGAAAACTGCCACTGTTTCATTGACTTTTGATCATTATTTCATTAAAAATCTCCTTTAATGTTTAATATTTGACAAAGGCCACTCCTGGGTTTTTTTTAACAGCTCAGCAAATGTATACACACACCCCTCCCAACATTTCTGATATCCCAGAGGTGTGTCCTGTGGAGGAAGAATGGCAACATTGATGAGGGGAAAAGGGAAAGAGGTGGTGACATTTCCCATGGGAGGCCCAGGGAAGGCTCCTGGGAGGGAACATCTGATCAGGCTTTGAAGGATGGGAAGGGACAGTGTGTTTGATAGCATGTCTGGTATTTCCGCTGCAAACATTTTCACCACATAACTAATTGGCCTTAAGGCAATGTTGCTGTAAAAGATAAAATAATGAAAACCAAAGAGGGGCATTAAAAAGGACATAATGAAACATGAGAAATGAATAACAAAATTAAAAGACTTTATTGCAAAATGCAAAAACATTGAGTACTTAAAATGTGTGTCAATTTATGGCAATACTGCACAGATAATTGATTTTATTTTGTCAGTTGTACCTAAGCAATTGTCTTTCTTTTGTTTATAGGATTTTAGAGGTATTTTGCTTTTGACTCATCTCCCCATTCAGCTTTGCACTTTTTCTTTTTCTCTAAAATTTCTTCCATCCTTAAGAGGGGCTTCAGCTTCCAAATACCAGGATGCATATTTGCACCTGAGTTTTGTATCGAGTTGGGAAAACTGTTTTTGACAGGCTGTCACATGTCTACTGATAGACGTTCCAAAGTTCTATGAAAGGTGTAGGTTCAACTCTGTGCCTTCAAATCACTGAAGGATTTGCAAACTGATATGTTATCATTTTCTGGTACACTATGTGCTCTGGTATACTGTCTTACTTCACACTTCCAGTAACTTTTATCACCATATTTTCTATCAAGTTCACATATGTAGTTGTTATCATCCTCTATTTTAAGACTGCCACGTCTACTCATCACTGTACAAACCATCATGAGGGCTGAGATTGATGGAATATAAAAATGAGAGCTCTATGTCAGTGGAGAAATGAAACCAAACTGTCAACCAATTGAAAGCAAACTGTCAAACCAAACTGTCATCCAGTTATTTTCTCTTTTACAGCAAAATTGCCTCATGACCTATTAGTTACTCAGTGAAAATGCTTGTGGAAATGTTGTCTATGCAAAGATGCTTGAGGCGTGAGTCCCAGGAGCCCTTTGATAAATACCGTGTGCCTCCTGGACGCGGCTCTTCCCCTGTGGTGTCTCCTGAAATGCTCAGAACCAGCCCAGTGAGGGAGGTGCTGCTATCAATGCCATTCTACGTATGGGCAAAGTGAGGCAGAGAGAGGGCAAGAAACTTACTCAGAGTCACACAGCTGGCAAGGCTGACTCCAGGGCTGGACTCTGAACCCCTCTGCTTCACTCCCTTTCACATTGTAAAGGGTTTTACAGGCACATCTCGTTTTATGGCACTTCGCTTTACTGTGCTTCATGGATATTGCGTTTATAACAAACTGAAGGTTTGTGGTCACCCTGTGAGCAAGTCTGTCGGCACCACTTTTTCTAACAGCATTTGCTCACTTCGTGTCTCTGTCACATTTTGGTAATTATCACAATATTTCAAGTTTTTTAAAGTTTATTTATTTATTTATTTTTGGCTGCGTTGGGTCTTCACTGCTGTGCGCGGGCTTTCTCTAGTGGTGGTGAGCAGGGGCCACTCTTCGTTGCCGTGCACGGGCTTCTCATTGTGGTGGCTTCTCTTGTTGTGGAGCACGGGCTCTAGGCGCGCAGGCTTCAGTAGTTGTGGCTCGTGGGCTCAGTAATTGTGGCTCGTGGGCTCTAGAGCGCAGGCTCAGTAGTTGTGGCACACGGGCTTAGTTTCTCTGCATCATTTGAGATCTTCCCGGTCTAGGGCTTGAACCCATGTTCCCCTGCGTTGGCAGGCGGATTCTTAACCACTGTGCCACCAGGGAAGTCCCCAAACCTTTATTATTATTATATTTGTTATGGTGATCTGTGATCCGTGATCTTTGATGTTACTTCTTTGACTCACTGAAGGCTCAGATGATGATTAGCATTTCTTAGCAATAAAATATTTTTAAATTAAGGTATGTACATTGTTTTTTTAGACATAATGCTGTTGCATACTTAATAGACTACACTGTCGTGTAAAGATAACATCTATATGCACTGGGAGATCAAAAAATATATATTCGTGTGACTCACTTTATTGCGATATTCGCTTTATTGCAGTGGTCTGGAACTGAACCTGCGGTCTCTCCAGGGTGTGCCCGTATAGGACAGGAAGAGCGCATTCTGGGAAGACAGGTTAATTTATGTTTGTCTCTAGTTCCCTAACCAAGTGATGAGATTCTTGGGGGGCAGGGACATATTCATCGTGGTATCCCCATCAGCCAACATCATGCCTGCTACTTTATAGAGCTTTATGGGAGGAAGGAAGGAAGGAAGGAAGGGAGGGAGGGGGGAAGGGAGGAGATTTTGACCAGCAGAAATTCAGGGAGGCCATTCCAGGTAATGGAAACAAAATGTGCAAATGCTCGAGGAGCATGTGACAGCTGGGTGAACAGGACGTCAATGTTGTTACGAAGTCTGGTGTTTGTGAATGGACACAGTGGCATTCACTGGCCAGCCATTCCAGCCTTCTTCCAACAAGCCTTCCACAGGCAGCAGTGGGGCCAGAGGCAGCAGCTCCCTTGGTGACCCAGTTCTGCTGTGTGGCTTAGGAATCTTTTCTGGAAGTTGGGCTCATAGCCCTTTCCTGCAGCTTTCCCAGTGGTTCTGAAAGTATCTGTGATAAATGATCTGTTGCCGTTTTTTTAAACTTTCCTGTGTGTTCTACTGTGCTTGACTATTACACAGCTGATGTCATGCAACTCAGAATACCCACACGGGTCTATCCTCTCTTTAGAGAGATGTGCCCATCAATCACTTTGGTGAATGTCAAGGCAAGGCCAAGTTGACGCAGATGTGCCTGAACGCTTACTATCAAGTGACTGAATCAGGGCGGCCAGTAACAAGGGGGCCTGACACCCAGCTTTGCCAACAGTGCCATCCAGTACTTGATGGTGACCAAGTGACTCAAATCTGTCTTCTGTCTTGGAAAGTCTGAATGGGACACAGAAGCCGTGAGGAAGCAGAGTTCAGAATTAAGCTGAAGCCATATATAAGCAGAAGGATGGAATAGGCAGAGGCCTTGAGGAAACAGAAACCATTGCAGGTCAGGGGAGGGTAGGAAGAAACCAGGAGATTAAGCAGCTGACCTGAGAATGGTGAGTGTCAGAGTTGATATTGGGGCACTACAGCTGCCCGGTGCCCAGAGAAAATTCCAGGCCCCCTCCTGTTTGATGAGCAGCTGCCTCAGTTCCCGTGGAGCCAGATAATAATCCCCACTGGGCTCTGAGATCATATGAATGTGTCTCTTCCCTACAGCCCAGACTCAGGGGTGGGGAGGATTTTTAGCCCGGTTCCCTGGAAAACAGAATCTAAGAGTACAGCTTGCATATGAATGTGTTATTGCGGGTGCAAGCCCAAGGCAGCAAGAGTGAGGGCAGAGGGGGAGAGAAGCAGGGAAGGAAGGGGAACACATACAATATGTTGCATACAGAGCTGGCCACGCATTGCTGCAAACACAACTGGCTCTCCAGTCACCAAAGAGGCTGCACAGAGCCTCTTTATCTCTAAATAGTTAGGGAGGAAAAGGGCAGACAATTGAAGGGATGTCTCCTTCTCATCTCCTGTCCCTCATCTGTCAAAGTATGCCCACGGCGCACTAACTGACCACACTTCCCCACTGTGTCATGGGGCTGCTAGAGCAGCCAGGGTCTCTGTGGGTCTAGCCCAGTCTGAGCACCTGAGGGCAGTCTCTCCTTCTCAGTCGGCACCATGCAAAGGAAGCCCTTGGTCAGTGGCTGTGACAAGAACCGGCTCTTTCCAACTGCGAGAATGGAGTGAGTCGTGGCTAGGGCTGCTCTGAGCAAGAAGGAAGGCCGAGGCCCGCATATGCAGATGGGGCTGAATGGATCTGGGAAAACTGGGTCTGGTAAGAAGGTTCCCTGGGGGAAGTGTCTGCTAAGCTGATTTTGGAGGATGAATTGATTATTGCCTGATAAAGGGATTGAGAAAGCCGACTGTGCAGAATTCCCTTCATGTATGGAATCCTCGAGAAATGAAAGCATGGTTTCTATTCCAGTAAGTCTGAAGTTTGGGGCTTAGGAGAAAAATGTTGAGAGATGAGACTGGAGAGCTGGTCACAGCCTCGTGTACCAGGCTGCCTGGTTAAAATGCTCTTGGTTATGGTTCACAGAAGACCCCCAGTTCAGCTGATTTAATTGACAAGGACATGTTACAACCTCACAAACTGAAAGTCTGGAGGTGAGTGGCTCCAGGCTTGCTTAGTTTAATGACTCAACCACGCCATCAGATTCCTTCCAACTTTCTGCTCTACCATCTACAGACTAGCTCTCCTCCTGTTTACAGAATGACTGCCACAGTTCCAAGCAGCACATTCAGACACAGTAACATCCATCAGAAGATGGACCTAACACCCTACCTGGTCCTATATAGAGGTGGTTATCTCCCTGGGATCTCTATTTTAGAACAACGAAATATTTCACAGAAATTCCCCAGCAGAACTTTTGGCAATTTTCATGGCCTAGAATTGCATCTTGTCCAGGCACAAACCAGTCACTGGCAAGAGAAATGGATTGCCCTGATTGGTTTATATTAATGAGGATTTACCTCTGAGCTAGGGGTACAGTCACCTTTGTTAAGAGTTGATACTTGAATAAATCTGGGGTTCTTTTAATAAGGAAGAAGGGGACTAGGTGATGGGTAGATGTGTTAATTAGGGTAGCAGTCCTGCTGTTGTTACAGAAACCTGAAATTACAGCGCCTGAAACAAAATAGCAGTTTGTCTCTCATGAAACAGTCACAGAGTCAGGAGCCCAGGCTCCCTCCAGCTCCATCCACCATGCCTAGGTGGTGCCCTGACGTTGATACTGCAAGATGGTGCACCAGCCCCCACATTCCAGCCCACAGAAGGAGTAAAAGGACAAAGAAAGGGCGTTCTCTTCCTTTTTAGAGCATGACATAAAATTGCACATTCTGCTTCTGCACATTACATTGGCCAGGACTTAGTCACATGTGTGATATTGTGACTTATAATAAAAAATATATATTTGGTCTTCGTCCCTGTTCCTGTCACAGAGTTCCTAAAACCCTGGGAATTTCCTAAGTGATGAGAGCAGCAAAGGTGTCTTGTTTTGTTAGGGAGGTGACTTTTGGAAGCACCTGAGGGTGGGAGCTGGTTGCTAGAACCAACCTCATGATTAGAGGGTTGGAGCTTTCAGTCCCACCCCCCGACCTCCAGGGAGAGGAGACGGGCTGGGGATTGAGTTCGACCACCAATGGCCAATGATTTAATCAATCGTGTCTTTGTAATGAGGTCTCCATAAAAACCCAAAATGATGGAGTTCGGAGAATTTCCAGTTGATGAACACATGGAGGTGCCGAGAGCGTGGAGCTCTTGGAGAGGGCATGGAAGCTCCGTGCTCTGTCCCACACACATTGCCCTGTGCATCCCTTCCATCTGGCTGTCCCTGAGTTGTAGCCTTTTATAGTAAACTGATTCTAGTGCGTGAAACGTTTCTCTGAGTTCTGTGAGTCGCTCTAGCAAATTAATTGAACCCAAGGTGGGGATGGGGGTTGTTGGAACCTCTGATCTATAGCTGGTTAGTCAGAAACACAGGTGACAACCTGGACTTGCAATTGGCATCTGAATGGGGGACGTGGGGAAGAAACTGAGTCCTTAACCTGTGGGATACGGCACTATCTCCAGGCAGATAATGTCAGAATTGAGTTGAACTGTAGGACACCCAGCGGGTGCCTGAAAATTGCTTGGAGGTAGGGGAAAAAAACTCTCCACACATTGAAATTGGTCCCAGCATTATACATGGCCACATATAACAGCAAAGGAGGCTCGGAAATGTAGTCGTTATCCTAGATAGCAAGCATCCTGCTAAAAATAAGTGCTTTATTACTATGGAAAAGAAAGAGAATAAATGGTAGGAGGCAGTCATCAGCCTTTGCCATAGCAGGCAAACAACAGTATCTGCTCTATGGGCTCCATCCTAATTGTGATTCATTATTCGTGTGATTACTAATTACATGTTTGTATTTCTAAATATATCCTGAGGGTTTGTTTTGTGAGCAGGTGCTACATCTGTCCAGCGCATGCTCAGTGCTAATTATTAAATGACTGACTGAATGAAAAAACGGAATCTATTTCAGGAGTCCAGCATAGTAGTCCCATACCGATAAAGAGCGTTTCACTAGAAAATGTTCTTTTCCTGATCTCCATTTTCAAAGCCACTGTTTATAAAAGAGTCATGAATAATGAAACCAACATCCGTCAAAGGGAAGCTTCCGTCTGGCAGAGATGAAGGGCTAGGAGAGAGCTAATGAGTCTGTAATGCAATTTGGTGCCAATAAAATGGTGCGATATTAAATTCAAGGCCGTGGGATTTACATTATAAATCCAACACAATTAGAGAGTAAGAACCCGATCTCCCACCTGCTCAGTTCCTCTAGTTTGAGTCATTTTATGGACGCAGGCTTCCCACAGACATTGCCTGGTGACGTCATGGTGAGAATTTTGACAGTCTTCACATCTCTGGCTGGAGGGCCAGCGGGGCCAAAGAGACTCAGAACTGAATGGAACATAAAATCACCGGGTTCAGAAGGCACAAAGTTAATGTGCCCCTCATCCCTGCCTCCTGCTGTTAGAGCTGGTGATAAGGGTCAGCCTCTCCTGAGCGTTCACCACTCAGCAGGCAGTGTTCTAATCAGGCACTTTACATGATGTAAGCCATTCAGCCCTCACCACACAGAACAACCTTATGAGGGAGGTCTAGCTTTACCCACTGTGTAGCTGGGGAAACTGAGGCCTAGACGCAGGACGCATACTTTGCGTGAGGTCAGAGCTCCAGACAAACCCACGCTTCCTGTACTGATATTTTTAACCACCACACAAACTGCCTGTAGTCAGTTCTTTCCAAATGGGCATCTGGTGATGTTTTCCAGGGTCTGGGGCAACAGAGCAAAATAAGACACGTGAAAGGCATTTTTCATAAAGCTCAGTTCACAGTGGGAGTCTCGTGTCGCAGGGTAGGGACATTTCAAAGTCAGCACATAGCAAAACAAAATCTAATTTAGTTCAAATTACCCATGATAGATCGGCATAGGGGTTCGGATCACACATTTGTCGAAACTCATTGAGTGGTGCATCCAAACTCAGGCATTTCACTGTATCTAAATTTTACCTCAGAAAAATCACAAACACATATTGGATTCTAATGAGTGATATGCATGCTGAAGTGTACGGCCTCAGCAATTGCCTTTGAAATGTATCAGAAAGTAAGATGGACTGATTGATGGGTGGAGAGAGGGATGGATGAACAGACAGGAGAGAAAGCAGGCAAGTTAAACATTAATGGTAGAATTTAAGAGATGGGTATATCGATGTTCTCTGTGCAATTCTTTCGGTTTCTCTGTATATTTGAAAAACTTTTTTTTTGCGGAGCACAGGCTCAGCAGCCATGGCTCGCTGGCCCAGCCGCTCCGCGGCATGTGGGATCCTCCAGGACTGGGGCACGAACCCGCGTCCCCTACATCGGAAGGCGGACTCTCAACCACTGCGCCACCAGGGAAGCCCGAAAAACGTTTGTAATATAATGTTGAGAGAAAACAAATACCTTTGAAAATCTTTTAGGAAGTTGCTATCGTGGAAACTGATATTCTGTCTCCCATTGGCCATCACAGTCAAAGTTTTCTCCAGCATTGAAACCAAAGTTTCAGCAGTTGAGCCCCTGACGAAGGAGTTGGTTTGAGTTCATGGGCCAAACTGTAGGAATAATATGTATCTTTAGCCACCCAGCTTGAAGTAAAGCGATGAACGAGATTGTCCATGCTATTTAAAGAATTCTCTCCCACACCCCAAAGCATGTTTATGTATCTGTGAACTAAAATTCATATTTTATGGCAAGACAAGAAAAATTTAAACATAAAAAATTGTTCTCTGCCCTTTTGGCCTCCTCTCTCCCCTCTACTGTGCGTTGTTTATCTGCATTAGGCATCAACCAAACCTCCCCATTGGTAGAAATACCCGTTCAGCCATACAGAGCAGCATTCTCCCAGCATCAACAAGACAATTCCTTAGGAGATAACATTCCTTCTTAATCTTGTAAGGGGTCATGATGACCCAAGACCCACTATTCTGCTACTGCTAAATTGTGAAACTGTCAATAATACGCCATTTAAGGTACAGCTCTCTGTCTCAAAAACTTATATAATTGCTCTTTGACCTCTAACCAAGGGAATAGTTCTCAGAGCTTTTTGAGAGGCTGTTCCCGGGTTATAATCCTCAAGTTGGTTCAAATAAAATTTTCCATTTCTTGCTTAGAACGACTGATTAAATTTTTTCATCAACAACTTAAACTTACATATGATATGGTTCTAATATAGTCATTTTAAAAGTTTGTCCTTGAAGAGTACGTCCTTCCACTCTGTTGCATGTTAAAGTAACCATTTTCTTCTAAGGAGAAATTGATAGTAATGATATTCATGGGAAGGTGGTTTCTTTCTTTCTTTTTTTAAAAAATAAATTTATTTATTTTATTTATTGATTTTTGGCTGTGTTGAGTCTTCGTTGCTGCATACGGGCTTTCTCTGGTTGCAGTTAGCGGGGGCTACTCTTTGTTTTGGTGCACGGACTCCTCACTGCGGTGGCTTCTTTTGTTGTGGAGCACGGGATTCAGCAGTTGTGGCACACGGGCTCAGTAGTTGTGGCGCACGGGCTTAGTTGCTCCACGGCATGTGGGATTTTCCCGGACCAGGGCTCGAACCCATGTCCCCTGCATTGGCAGGACGGATCCTTAACCACTGCACCACCAGCGAAGCCCATGGTTTCTTCCTTTAAGTGCTAACAGAAAAATGAAAAGTTGGCAATCCTAGGCCACTTGAATGTGGGCAGGGCTTTTATCTGCTTCATGCCCCATTATTTCCCCAATGCCTGGCACTAGAGTCACTCACTGAATAAATATTTGTTGAATTCATTTTATAGGCCTGTGAAATCTGAAGGGTTGGGGAGAAGAAAATCCTGCACCAAGATGCAAGTAGACATTACTGAACCCATGGGCTGCTCTGTGGTCGGCCCCATACAGACGTCTTGTGATCATCTGTCTGAGGACATTGTCATCAAGGCATTCCAACCGGCCAGAGCAGAATGGCAGCCTGGCCAGGATGCCCCAGTGTAACACACACTCCGTACATTTCACTTGGAATGTCTTTCCCACAAGAAGAGAAAGCATTGCTCTGTGATGCGCCTCAAAAGCCAAGAGGACCCTGTGTGTTTTGACACCCAAAGGAGGGTCACTGGGGATTTGCATCTCTGTTTCCTCTGAGGAGGAAAAGAGACTCCGAAAAGAAACACAGCAGAGAGGAGCTGGGACTGCCAAGACTGCAGGAATTTTCAAAAAAAGATGCTAAGAGTGTTGTAACATACTAATGTAATGATGAGCGGATCTGGTGGAAACATCTGACCTGGAAGAGGTGCCTGGTTTTGAATATTGGTCACTTTTTTGGTGGTATCTTAATCTCTTCATGGGGATCCAAATCTCTACCATTTACAGTTTTCCTATGAGTCGAACAGAGAAGCCCCATCCCTAAACTGAACCCCACAAGGTTTAAAATTTGGCCATTTGTACCTCTAAGGTGGTTCAAAAGAGAGTATTGGGTTGGCCCAAAAATTTGTTCGGGTTTTTCTGTTGACGTCTTACAGAAAACCCCAAATGAACTTTTTTGGCCAACCCAATACTTAGAAACGAAGTTAGAATATATGGAAATGGATGGAAACTGTTACGGTCTGGAATACAGTCGGAGCACTTTTAATTTACGTGACTTTTGCAGGGGACCCGCCCATCTACCCTTGAGTCTGGAGCACATGCCTCCTTCTCGGTGAGTGTAAGACAGAAGCTGGAAATCTGCTGTCCCCTCACCCTATCCCATTCCCACCTGCTGGGGGCAACTTATATTTAAAGCTTGCTATTTCCCTTCAACATGGTCCCAAGAAACAACCCCTTACAGTGCTCAGCCAGAGAAATACAGTGATGGGTTCCAGCCTTGGAAAAAAATCAGCTAGGTGTATGGAGGCAGAAGCATGCTGTATATTCCAGGAATTTAAGAAACTATTTCAAGGGTATCTTTGCCAATTCGTGCGTTTCGCCACCTCTGCTGACGTTGGACCCTCCCCCATGGCATCCCCACGCTGTAAAGGATGGGGAGCATGTTGCCCACTTTCTCTGAAACTGTAATAACTCTCATCCTTTGGGGCATTTTGGTCAATTGCAACTTGGAATGCTCTCACTCCAGGGTCTTTCTTCATCTGACCCGTGTGAACCCTTCGCAGATGTAGATGTGATTTCTAAGTCTCTGAGAGCCCGTATCTCCAATGAGCTACGGAGCAGCCTGCCCAAACCTCTTGCCCGGCTCAGCCTGACAGTGCTGGGGCTGCTGTGAAAGGATGCCCCCGCTGTCGGGCCCTCACCTGCCACACTGGGCTGCCCCAAGCCTGGACAGCACCTAGCACCTAAGGCATATTGCAGAAAACTAGACTCTTCTGAAGGGGCCGTGTGAAGATGGGTGAGCCAAGAACTGCAGAACCTTCCTTCATCCTGTGCTTAGCATGCTGGTCACCCATGCAGGCAAGCACTGAACACCGTGGTTGGCCTCCAGATAAAGGTAACTCTTGGAGTTAATGAATGACTGAATTGCTGTATTGGGACAGGTGAACTTTTTTTTTTTCACATCTTTATTGGAGTATAATTGCTTTACAATGGTGTGTTAGTTTCTGCTTTATAACAAAGTGAATCAGCTATACATACACATATATCCCCATATCTCTTCCCTCTTGTGTCTCCCTCCCACCCTCCCTATCCCACCCCTCTAGGTGGTCACAAAGCACCGAGCTGACCTCCCTGTGCCATATGGCTGCTTCCCACTAGCTACTTTATATTTTGTAGTGTATTATGTCGATGCTACTCTCTCACTTCGTCCCACCTTCCCCTTCCCCGCCGTGTCCTCAAGTCTGTTCTCTACGTCTGTGTCTTTATTCCTGCCCTGCCAGTAGGTTCATCAGTACCGTTTTTTTTTCTAGATTCCATATATGTGCGTTAGCATACGGTGTTTGTTTTTCTCTTTCTGACTTACTTCACTCTGTATGACAGACTCTAGGTCCATCCACCTCACTACAAATAACTCAATTTCATTTCTTTTTATGGCTGAGTAACATTCCATTGTATATATGTGCCACATCTTCTTTATCCACTCATCTGTCGATGGACACTTAGGTTGCTTCCATGTCCTGGCTATTGTAAATA
>NC_041227.1:60764777-60785732 GCF_002837175.3 Physeter macrocephalus
TAGTATTTTAAGGAACCTCCATACTGTTCTCCATAGTGGCTGTATCAATTTACATTCCCACCAACAGTGCAGGAGGGTTCCCTTTTCTCCACACCCTCTCCAGCATTTATTGTTTCTAGATTTTTTGATGGTGGCCGTTCTGACTGGTGTGAAGTGATACCTCATTTGCATTTCTCTAATGATTAGTGATGTTGAGCATCTTTTCATGTGTTTGTCTGCCTTCTTGATCTAGGAGTAATTTCTTCACATCTATCCCATTTAAAGCAGAAATCTAAACTGTGAACTTCCTGCGGGCAGAGATTGTCTTAGTCAACATTGATTGACTCATTCATTCATTCATTCACAGATACGTATCAAGCACCCACAATGGATCATATGCTGTGCTAATGCTAGGACTACAGTAATAACAGGAGAGACAAGACCCATTGTCTTGGGTAGGCTAAAGGGTGGTGGGGCTTGGAGACAAGCAAACAGGTAATTACTGTGCAATGTGTAAGGGCTTTGGTATAGGACACATGGGACATACAAGAACCCATAGAAGGGAATTCAGATAGAGGATGGGAGATCAGAGAAGGTCTCCTAGAGAAAATGGAGTCTGCCTAAGACTTGAAGCCATTCACTAAAAGCATCAATTAAGGTTGATACCTTTTGGCTGCTATTAAGATACACCAAAAATAACAATGGCTTAAACATGATAAGAGTTTCAGGTCAGAAGGTGGGAAGTCCAGAAATGGTGTGGTGGTATCATGGTCACCAGGGATCTGGAACTTTTCTATCTTTCTGGGCTGCCATCCTTAGCATAGGGCTTTCATGCTCAATAATGCCTCATGGCCCACAACAGCTGCTGGAGTTCCAGCCATCACGTCCACATCCCAGGCAGGAAGCAAGAGTTAGGGACAGGCAAAAAGAGCCAGTTCCAGCTGTCTGCTCCATTCCTAAGGGGCTTTCCTGGAAGTCTCACCTAAGAACTTCTTTTTATATTTCACTGACCTGAACATAGTCCCCCTGGGCACATCCAGTTGCATTGTAGAGGCAGACAACATCCTCTGCATTGTGCCCAACGTGGAGACAGTGGCATCAGGTAAGTGATGATGGTGGCCACTACTTGAGAGCTGGTGATGGCAATGCAGAGAAAATGGAACGGTTTTGAGTTTGTAAAAACCTGATAAAACTTCCAAATAATCTCCAGTTTTGCTCAAGGCTACTTAGAAATCAACACCAAACGCAGAGTCTCTTTTACAAAGTGATTTATTCCTTGCCTCATCTCTGTTCAGCCAGAACACAAAGAATGAAATGGGGAAGAGGAAGAAAAGGCTTCTTGCCATTGGATTCTTGCCGTGGAGAACAGACAACCCCCCACCCCCTCACCCAAGGACTTAACAGTCTGAGCGCCTCCCCTGGGCTTCCAGGGGTGGATTAGCATGATGCTCTACGGAACTCCAAGGAGGTGAGGGTGGTCCACACCGTCCCTTCTTCGTGTGGCTTTCTTTCTTTTTTAAAAAATAAATTTATTTTATTTATTTATTTTTGGCTGCATTGGGTCTTCGCTGCTGCGCATGGCCTTTCTCTAGTTGCAGCGAGCGGGGGCTACTCTTCGTCGCGGTGCGCAGGCTTCTCATTGCGGTGGCTTTTTCTGTTGCGGAGCTCGGGGTCTAGGCGCGTGGGCTTCAGTAGTTGTGGCACACGGGCTCAGTAGTTGTGGCGCACGGGCTTAGTTGCTCCGCAGCATGTGGGATCTTCCCGGACCAGGGCTTGAACACGTGTCCCCTGCGTTGGCGGGCGGATTCTTAACTACGGTGCCACCAGGGAAGCCCCTTCGTGTGGCTTTCTTAAGGTCCCCTTCCCTCAGATGGGAACAAAGTATGAGGTATGAAGTGGCTCTCAGGATGACGGACTCTCAGCCTTAGCTGCCACCCAGGACGGGTGTCTTTTTCTCCCTGTCTGAAGAGGTCCTCTCTCCCCCTGCCATCTTTCCTATACTTTAGGCCGGGCTTTAATTGATGGCATTAAATTGAAAAATTGCAGATAATTTTCCTTTGGACAATATCTCATCCCCCCAACAAACACTTAACACAGTTAGTAACATCCTTATCACCTTAAGTAGCTTGGAATTGCAAAATATGCTTTATGTCCCTTTACTTTGATCAATACCAATAACTCTCTATTTCTTAATTTCACAGACAGTAACTCTTCAAATACCTCAAATGTTCCCATGGTCCTCCTGAACCTTAAGTGAAATCATTACTAAATGTTGTGGCTCTTAAAGGGTGGAGGATGGTGATTTCACTGAGAGCCCTTTCTACCTGCCAATGAAATGGAGTTGAGAGAAATTCGAGGAGATGAAATTATAGCTCTTAAGAATTATTCCGTGTTGAGGGTGAGGCTAAAGAGAGAGGCAAGGATGGACTTGGCCTCTAGTTTAGGCAACTGGTAGATCTTTTAATCTCCCACAACTGGCACTTTATCTGGCCCAGGGCAGATGTTAAATAAGTATTTGTGAAGGAAAAAGACTCCCCAAACCAGTCACTTCCTTGATTTGATTCCCTTATTTCTGTCCTACATTCTGATTGTTTTCCTAGTCATTCAGCCTGAAACTCACCATTGACTCACCTTTCTTTTAGGTTCTGTATTAGTCAGGGTTCTCCAGAGAAGCAGAACCAAGAGGAAGTGTAGAGAGAAAGGAAGGGACTCATGTGATGAGGGAGGCTGACAAGGGCCAGGATCTGCAGTCAGCAAGTCAGAGGCCTGGGAGAGCCGATGGTGTGGTTCCCGTGTAGAAGCTGGTGGCTTCAGACCCAAGAAGCTCCAGTGTTTCGAGTCTAAAGGCAGGAGAAGGTTGTTGTCCCAGCTCAGCAGCCAGGCAGGAGGAGTTTTCATTCAGGAGAGTCAGACTTTTGTTCTATTCAGGCCTTCAGCTGATTGGATGAGGCTCACCCACCTCGGGGAGGGCACCTGCTTCACTCAGTCCACGGATTCAAATGTTAATCTCAACAAACAACACCCTCACAGAAACACCCAGAATCACGTTTGACCAAATGTCTGGGCACCCCAAGACCCAATCAAGTGGACACATAAAATTGACCAGCAGGAGTCCTTTCCGATTAGCCAACAAGTCCAGCTCTTCTTCTGGAGAGGAGCTTTCTATGCAGTCAGTATCCTGGCAGGAGAGAGAGGGACACGCAGTAGGGGGTAACGGAAGGGAGGTGAATGATGAGATTATTCAGAACTCAAGATGGTGAAGCTCCAGGGACCTGGGAAAGTCAGAAGTGCCGGACACTGCTCAAAGCACTTGACACATACTACCTTTAAAATCCTCCATGGTTTAATTCACATACCATAGGATTCACAGATATAAAGTGTACAATTCAATGGCTTTTGGTATATTCACAGTTGTGCAACTATCCCCATGGTCAGTTTTAGAACATTTTCATTACCCCCCCACTCCTCCCAGCCCCAGGCAATCACTAATCTACCCTCTGTCTCTATAGATGTGCCTATTCTGGACATTTCACGTAACTGGGTCACACGTTATGTGGCCTTTGCGATCGGCTCCTTCCACTTGGCTTATTGTTTTCGGGTTCATCCATGACACCCCTGGTGCCATCTTTTTACAAATGGGGAAATTAAGGCACAGAGAGGTTAGGTAACACCTGGTAAGTGGCAGAGCAAGAATTCAGACCCAGGTGGTGTAGACCATCTTGTTATGCTGCCTGTCATCCCAGAGTCCCCATCCAGGTCATCATCCAACATCAGGGGAGGCTACAGTAATGTCCCCCCTGGTCTCAGCCTTCCAGCCCATCTGGAACCCACTGCCCCACTTGCACCCACTCAAGTCTTGTCCCATCACGACTTGCTGGGCTCAGGGGATATCAGGCCTTTTGATCTGCCCGACATCTGATCTCCCATCTGGTAAGAGGACTCTGGCTTCCTTTGGGGGAACCACCTTACCCCACTCTTGACCCATGTGGCTTGGGTGGAGTTGTCCCCTCTCCACCCACTTCAGGAGCAACCATGTAACCAGGCCTGGCCAATGAAATTAGTCTCAATCCTCCAGGCCAGGTTGAGGGCCAGGAATGTGATCCGATTGGAGGAAAATGAAGCTAGAGGTTGGGGAGGACTGTATTTTGGATTCTGAGAAAAAATTTTCTCTTTCTTCTGCAGAAGCTAGAGGAAAAGACCCTCATCCTTCTTTTGGATGGAGGAATGTTAGGAGGTGATGTATGGAAATGCTGCATAACAATAATTATGTGGTCATACTTGAAGAGGGCCTTGGGGGCCACCATGAGCCTAATAGCAACCCTGTGGAAAGCAAAGAGAGGAGAGAGAGAAGCCAAGTGTTTGGTTTGAGCTCCTGGATCAAACCATACCTGAAGAACACCCTATGGATTTTTCATTTAGCAGAACTAACTACTTCCTATTAAAGCAAAGGTGAGATGTTGTGTTGTGTCTCTTCTAAATAATATAAAAAGAGGAGTGTGAATTTCATGTCCTAAAATTCCTTTATTCCACAGTACTTAGAATAATACACTACCTTAAAGCATCCAGATAACCGAGATAATTATTCTTTTTAATGCCCATGTTGTCTAATTTAAGCACACATACAGGAAGTAAGTGCAACAGGTGGCATCTCCACGCAATTTTTTTTTGTTTGTTTCAGTAAAGCCAGTTGGAAGTTAGGCATGGAAAATACCGCACAAAGGCTGCTTGCCCAGCAGTACAGGGAGCACTGCTGTTCACAGCTGTTCCCACCTGATGAAGACAACTTGGTCTGGTCATGGCACTGAATGGGCTGGAGAAAACTGGAACTACAAGTCACATCTTAGCAGAAGGCAGTGCAGGAGAAGTGCTACAGCATGGAAATCTTAAATCAGCCCAGAAAAATAGGATGTAAAGCAGGGGGAAAGCATCCATTTGGAGGCAGGTTTAAAATAAAGTCCTTGTGGAATTATACCATTGATTCTTAACCATGGCTGCACATCAGAGCTCCTGTATGAGTTTTTAAATTATATTCATACCTTAGGCCCAGCCCAGAAGCTTCTGCTTCACTAGGACTGGGTGGGGCAGGGGCATCTGTAGATTTTTTTTTTAATCTCAAGAGTTTATTCCGATGTGCATGCCCAGTTAAGAACTCCAGGATTAAGAAGTAGGAAATTCTGTATAACCTTGGAAATGCTGAGGTTAACAACAAAAAAAAAAGGAAGAAAGCATCATGAAAAGAAATTTTCAAAAAACAGAACACAGCAGCAATGAATAAAAAGCATTTCAAAGGACGAGAGTAGACACATGGTCATGTGTTAAATGTTTGCCAGGCTTTGGGGTGCAGATGGACAAGAGGACTGAAGGGCACTCACAAGGTTGACCCTCCCTTCCCACTTCATACTTACGTCCAGAAGTTGCTAGGTGTGCTCATATTGAGATCAGGAGGATCGTTTGTTACTACTTGTAATTACTTTTGCTCCATTCTATGAGTCCACGTGATTTTTTAGCGTAGGTTAGTTTATCAAACGTTGGCTGAGGGCCTGCTAAGCTCCAGGTATGGGGACAGTCCTTGACTTTGAGAAGCTCGCTGCCAGCTTGGAGAGATGGTAGGAAAGCAGGTAATGAAGGGATGCAATACAAATGCAAGAAGCTGAAGGATGGGGGATGGGAGATGCGGTGTGGGATGACTTCCCCTATGAGCTGGGGGTTTAGAAGGGCAAATAGCCTTCATCAGGCAAAGCGCTGAGCACGTGGGTGGGAGGAAGGCGTGCGTCCGGGGAGCAACACGACCTAATGAATAAATATTCAGTGAGACGCCTTGGACACTGCTTGACGCTTGAAGCCGGTTTCATCGTGTGGTATCCCTAAAGGGAGACGAATCGACCTCCCCTGTGTTTTCCTCTCCCTTTTCTGAAAAAGAAATTGCATCCTCCCAGGTAAGGACGCTAAAGTCAGTGGGCCCGCGCAGACAGGAGCAGCCAGGTGAGCCCGCCGCATCTCGCAGTGTGTGAACGAGACGTTCCACTCCCGTCCTACGGTGGAGATCAGGAGGCCGGATTATCAGCACTCCTAGCCAGGACCTGGCCTCGCCCGCCGGGCGTGTCCCCGTGACGTCTGGCAGGGCCTGGCGGGTCGGCGGCCGGCCGCGGACTCGGAACGCCGGCGCGAGGGCGCCCTCTGGTGATGGCGGCGGGTGGGCGCCGGGAAGCCCGAGTCCTTCCTCGCCCTTGGCGCGCCCGGGAGCAGATCTACCTACACGATCCGGATCAAAGGCCCGTGGGGTTCAGTCACAGCCCTGCCGGGCTGCTGTTTCGGGAGCGGGAGTGGGAGGAAGCACGTCCCCGAAGGCAAAAGGAGCCTTTTAAACCTTTGAAAACATATTCAGTGGAAAAGTGCTTTGTGCTCCTGCAGAGCCAGAGAGAGAGATTTTGAGAAAACGTTTCTTTTGTTCCTCGCGGTTGGGAAAGGTCACGTTTTCTTCTCCTCAAATCACCCGGATCAAGAGACCTTAAGGAGGCCCAAGGGTGACGGTCCAGAGCTTTTATTATATGGTCAAAGAAGTCTGGGATCTCCAGAAAGGTTAAAGACCCCAAGGGGTCCCTCCTCTGGAAATTCCATAGAGACTGTGTTCAGAGGTGGTCCCTGAAGCATTAGAGGTCCCCTAATTCTGTGTTAATAACCCCAAATGCCCACCGCTGGGGGTCGAGAGTACGTAAGAGGCGGAGGGGCTTCGTGGTTAAGTTCCAGCCTCTCCAGCACCTAGCGTTTCCTCCTCTGCGGCGCGGGGGTCGGGAGAGCAGTGCCGGGTGGGGCGGTGTGGGAGCCGCCGGGTGCAGCTGTAGGACAGCGCCGGTGGGCCTGTGGGTAGCGCTGGCGCAGGGCCGCGTGCCGGAGGTGGCCCTGCGGCAAGGCAGCAGCCAGCCGGCGGGGCGAGGTGGATCCGCAGGGACTGACTTGGAAAGGTGGCCAATATCGGTCACGAAGTGGAAAACGCACGTGTCAGAGCAAGATGCCCAGTATTACTCCGTTTGGGGAACAATACAACCCCCAAACTGTATGCGTATGGATAGACTTTTTGAGTCTGGAAATGAACACAGTGACTATTAATAGTGGTTACTTTTAGGGAATAAGTTTGAAAGGGGTGCTTTTTTTTTCTTTTTCTTTTTAATGTACAGGCAGTTTATACTGTTGGTTTTGGGCGGTTTTTTGTTTGTTTGTGTTTAGTTTATATTGTTTTTGAGGCAAGTGCTACTTTTGGAAGTGAGGGGAAAAAGGGAATGTGGCAGATTGCTAACAGTTAATCACAGGGTAAAGCAAGTGGTCAGTTTCCTGGTAATCAACAAACAGGGAGATTTGCTTATCACTGTAAATACCCTTTAACTCTTGGAATATTTCACCATGTGCATACAACCACTATTTATTACAAAAAGAGTTTTAATTTTTTTAAAAACAGGGCAATTTAACCTTGTATTTAGCCCAACAAAAATTCACTGAGTGTCAGGCACTGTACTAAGCCCTAAAGATAAGGAAATGCCTAAGTGGTCTCTACCTTCCTGGAGTTCATGGTCTAGTTCGGTGCTTCTCAAACTGTAATGTGCTTCCAGATCACCTGGAAGTGTTGTGTATTGGTTATTTCTGTATAACAAATCACCTCAAAACCCAGCAGCTGAAAACAACAAACATTTATCATCTAACCTAGTTGCTCAGAGTCAGGAGCTCAGGAGTGACTCAGCTGGGCGGGTCTGGCTCCGGGTCTTCATGAGGTTGCAGGCTGGATGTTGGCTGCAGTTATGTCATCTGAAGCCTTGACCAAGGCTGAGGATTCACTTCCGAGATGTTGCGCAACATGATCGTTGGCAGCGGGCCTCAGTTCTTGGCCATGTGACTCTCTCCAGAGATTAACTGCTTGAGTGTTCTCACCACATGGCAACTCTGGCTTCCCCAAGAGGGAGAGATCCTAGAGAGAAAGGTCTTTTATGACTTAGCTGCCTTGGAGGTTGCACTCCACCATCTCTGCCTCATGGTTTGTTATAAACAAACCAGTTTAAAACCACTGCTATTGGTCTGTGGGCCACTTCTTTTTTTAAATTTATTTTTGGCTGCGTTGGGCCTTCGTTGCTGCACGTGGGCTTTCTCTGGTTGCGGCGAGCCGGGGCTGCTCTTCGTTGCGGTGCACGGGATTCTCATTGCAGTGGCCTCTCAAGTTGTGGCTCCTGGGCTCTAGAGCGCAGGCTCAGTAGCTGTGGCGCACGGGCTTCGTTGCTCTGCGGCATGTGGGATCTTCCCGGACCAGGGCTCAAACCCATGTCCCCTGCATTGGCAGGTGGATTCTTAACCACTGCGCCACCAGGGAAGCCCTGTGGACCACTTCTGAGTGGAGAGGGAATCAAAAACATGCAAAGAACTATAGCTCAGATCACATCTTTGGAATTGCACTGCTTGCATGAATAATATCCTTTGTCATCTTGGCATGATCTTTGGATGGTGTCCAATTTTAAAATCACATTTCCTCTGAAAGGTCAGAGCAGTAAGAGAAAGACAAGATAACCTTGTTAATACACGAGGACAAGCTGTAATGGAATTAAAAACAATCAAAGGGGGATTCAGAAAATCTTTCTGGCCTTGTTCTAGAAGATTTCAGAAGCATAAAACATCAGCCATCAATTCTGAAGGGGATGCCAAGCAAACAGCAGCAAATCTGGGCTTTTAATAAGGGTTGAACAAAGTCCCTTCATAGGACTAAGACTCCTGACTGCAATACTTACAAAATGAGCTTTGATACAGGAAGGCAAGAAACAGCACCAGCACCTCAGAAGATCAAGGCTTCCACATGCTCTGCTGGCTTGAAGGCTGTATGTTAAAGAAATTGTTTCCCCATTCAACAGCCTGGACTGAATTTCCTTTCAAATATAGCATGAAACTACAAATCCCGTATTTTTTTTTTTATTGCTATGATTCATACCATAAAATTCACCATTTAAAAGCCTACGTTTCAGTGGTTTTTAGTATATTCATAGGTCCATCACCACCATCTAATTCTAGAACATTCATCACCCCAAAAAGAAACCCGAAATCCATTAGCAGTTCCTCCCCATTCCCCCCATCTCTTGCAGTCCTAGGCCACCACTAGTTTGTTTTCTGTCTCTGGATTTGCCTGTTCTGGACATTTCATATACATGGACTCATACAATATATGGCCTTTTATGTCCAGCTCCCTTCACTTAGCACGTTTTTAAAAAATTATTACTGTAAAATATACATAACATTTACGGTCTTACCATTTTCATGTGTAGAGTTCAGTGGCATTAAGCACATTCACATTGTTGCATAACTATGGCCACCATCTCCAGAACTATTTTCATCTTCCATACTGAAACTTTGTAACCAAACATCATGTTTGTAAGGTTCCTCAATGTTACAGCATGTATCAGTACTCCCTTCCTTCTTATGGATGAATAATATACCATTGTATGGATATACCCCATTTAGTTTATTGATTCATCAGCTAATGGACATTTGGGTTGTTTCTACTTTCTGGCTATTATGAACAATGTTACTGTGAATATTCATGTACCATTACCTATTTGAACACGTTTTCATTTCTTTTGAGTTTATACCTAGGAGAGGAGTTAACTGTACTATGGTAATTCTATGTACCACTGTCTGAGGAAATGCCGGACTATTTTCCAAAGGGGCTGCACCATTTTACATTCCCATCAGCAGCGTATGAGAGCTCCAATTTCTCCACATCCTCACCAACACTTGTTACTTTCCATCTTTTTGACTGTAGCCATCCTAGTGGGTGTAAAGTGGTATCTCATTGTGGTTTTCTGTAATGATGCTGAGCATTTTTTTCACATGCTTATTGGCCATTTGTGTATCTTCTTTGTAGACATGTCCATTTGCCTATTTTTAATTAGGCGATCTGTCTTATTGTTGAGTTGTAAGAGTTCTTTATATATTCTAGATACAAATCCCTTATCAGATATATGATTTGCAAATATCCTCTCCTGTTCTGTTGGTGGTCTCCTCACTTTCATGATAGTGTTCTTCCAAAAACAAAAGTTTTTATTTTGATGAAGTCCAGTTTATTTTTTTCTTTCATTGCCTGTGCTTTTGGTGTCTTATCTAGAGAACTGTTGCCTAATCCAAGGTCACAAAGATTTACCCTTATGTTTTCATCTAAGAGCTTTAGAGGTCCATTTTGAGTTAATTTTTCTATATGCTGTGAAGTACAGCTCTAAATTCATTCTTTTGCATGTGGATTCACATGCAAAAATCCAGCCTCTAATTTTTAAATCAGCAGCAAGAAACGTAAAGAATGGCCTTCCTTTGGTTTCCTGGTAGCATTTCCCCCTAACCCCCAGCCCCACCACCCAGCTGAAAGATTTTGTTTTACAGCAAAACAATTTGTACAGATCAGGGGATCAGGGGCCCAGCTCAGCATCTTCTCAATAAATCTCCACTGAATTTTGCTGACATGCACACAGGAGTAGTTCTGAATTACTAGTTATCTAAAAATGACTTCTAGTAAAGTAGAGCAATTTCTTTATTCAATCCCATCAACAACTAGTTATCGAGTGCCCGTTATGTGTCAGTGATTAAAAGAGAGATTTCTGCCCTACAGAGCTTATATTCTTGCGGGGAGAAAGAGACAAGAAACATAGGAAGTACATTATATAATATGCTAGAAGGCAGGAAGGGCTGTGGGGGAAAAGTGCAGAGCAGAGCAAGGGGGATGAGGCATGTGGCGGGGTGGGATCTGCAGTTTGGAAAAAGGGCTCCTTTCAAAAGTGACATTTGAACAAAATCTTAGGAGTTGGTGAGGGATTTGACCATGCAGATATCAGGGGGAAAGAGTCCAGGCAGAGGGAACAGCCATTGCAGAGGCCACAAGGCAGAAGCATGCCTTGGCATTTCAGGGAATAGGAAGGGGGCCGGCGTGACTAGAGCAGATTGAGGAAGGGGAAGTGGTCACAGAAGGCCAGATCCCGTAGGTCTTGTAAACCACTTTAGGGTCTGTGACTTTTATTCTGTGGTAACTGGGGAAAGCAACTGGGAGGCTCTAAGCTGAGCAGTATTGCGATCTGACTTACGGTTCAAAGGGTCATTCCGGCTGCTGGGTTGAGAATGGATTGTGCGAGGACAAGGGTAAGGCAGGAAGAACAGTTAGAATGCTTCTAAAATAATCTAGGTAAGAGATGGGGCTGGGGGGACCTGAGTGGCAGCAGTTGAGACAGTGAAGAGGATTTGGTAGAACCTGAAGGATGTCCTGGTTGATGGGACTGTAATAGAGGCAGGTGTCAAAGGTGACTGTAGAGCTTTTGGCCTGAGGACCAGAAGGATGAAGTTGCCATTCCCTGTGATGGGGAGGCCACTGGGGAAGCAGGACTGTGGGAGGGGAGGCAGGCAGCTCAGCTTAGGGTGTGTGGAGCTTGGGATTCTCTTGACTTCCAAGTGGAGGGATCCTGTAGGCAGATGGATATTTGAAAATGAGAAACCTGGACTGGAGATACAACTGTGAAGGAGTCAGCCACAGGCAGGATGAGATACCAAGAAAAAGATGATGGACAGAACAGGGCCGGGGACCACACTCTGGGAACCTCTGGCACTGAGATCCAGAGGAGAAGAGGAACAGCCATGGAGGCCATTTTCCTACCAGTTTGGTAGCTACTTAAGTACGTTTTGTCCCTCCCTCCCTTTAAATGGGTACCTACTATGTACCAGGAACCGGAAAAGATGTTTAGCCCTCAATAAACTCATAGTCTTTAGAGGAAAGACATAAAGTGCACATTTATAAAATAATGGAGACATAGGCAATAACTGAGTAGGAAACTTGGCTTTTCAGTTGTTAAACAACTACACTAACTATACTACAGACATCTGTTTGTAACCTAGCACAAGAGTTGGGAATTCAGTTGTCTTCACCCTTCTCTCCCATGTTTAATTATCATCAGAAGACTGATTCACTTGATCCCATAAGATTAAATTCATGTTCGGTTTAGGAAAAAACAGAGGTTGTAGAGGACTAATCCACACGATCCCGGTGTCACAGTCCTTCAAAACAGGACCCACTGCGGTGAGTCGGCCCATCACGAGGTACTGATTAAACACAGGGCGCTGGGTGGGAGGCAAAGACCCAGTGACGTGATTCTTCGCCAAGAGAAGCTGACAATCTAGTCCAGGGGTCCCCAGCCCTGACCCACCCCAGACTCGCCTGGGAGCTTGCGAAACCATTCTGATCCTGGGCCCCACCCTAAATTCAGTCAGAATTTTTTCTTCACAACCTGAAAAATTCTAAAATGCTCTTCAGGACATTCTAATGTGCAGCCAGAGAAGAGAATACCACTGATCTAGGTTTTCTCATAAATTATTTAACAATTTGCAAATCATAAAAGATTTCAACAAAGTATGAAAATTATAGTCCGTTTTGGCCCATTCTTTTGGGAACAGACCTAAAGGAAATGATTATAATTCAACTTCACAAATAATCCACAACTTAGTATATTCTCTGATGGAAGTAACCTGCCCTAAACCCACAATTCACAATAAAAACAATGTCAGTCAGTCTTCCGCTTACCTGATGGGCTCAGCAGTCTTGCTTGGTCAATCTTAAACATCATTGTGTTTTAAATTACCTTGTGTTACCAGTAAACTCATTTTTTTTTCTCTTGAAGATTTCTGTTACTTTCTTAATGATTCATTCTTAATGCTTTAGGAAAAAATTAACTACAGACCAAACAAGGACCAGCTTCATTTGCTGTAATCTGAATGCACCCGGTGAACTGTCAGCCTTATGGCCATAAAGCAGCACAGAGAAAAATCAACACTGGAGAATTTTCATTAAAAAAAAAACCTCTCGCAGTTTATTAACAAATTCACAGAACAGTAACTGTACGTTTCCTCTTCTGCCATTGTCACTTGTTAAATTACTATCATCGTTTATACACAAGGAAAAGTGGACATACTTTACAGTCTTTCTGATAAATATATTGCCACGCTGCATCCAGCCTGGATAACTCTCTTCAGAACAGCGTACGCTGGAGCCTGTTAAAAACAACAAAAATAAGCAAACCAAAGAAACCTGCTCTACGTTCACCTTCACTTGTAAGGTACAGGCCTGGCATGGCAGGGTTGGGACTTCTCTGGATAAGTAATAAGATCTAAGAAACAATTTATTTTAATTGGGGAAAAAAAAAAGCCTATTCAAAAGATTGGAATGCCTCTGCTGCAGCCAAAACGTTTGACCCAACCGGTTTCTCACCCGAAAGGGAGAAAGTGCTGGGTAAAGGGATAAGGAAGAGAAGCAAGAAATAAGACTCCCAGTTGGGAGCAAGGCATTTGCTGGCTTTCTGTCAAGCAATGTATTGGTTCTCTTTGTCTGACAGCCACTTTGTATCTTTCTGGGAACAGAAACCTTCCCATCCCCCATCCTTCCAAATCAGGTGCCACCACAAGCAAACAGTAAAGGGGGGTCCCCACCAGTTCTGCGTCGTGTTCGAGGCCTATGTCATGGTGCTCAAGCTCTTCATCCCGAAATTTCCTTATCACCTGATTAAGGAAAAAGAAATGGAAGCAAGTCAGCCTACCAGCTCCCTGCTGTTCTGACTTACTTTGGAGGCTAAAGCCTCATAGTATCATCTAAGACACAAGTAGGCAAACTTTTCCTACAAAGGGCCAGAGTCAGTACTTCAAGCTTTTGGGGCTGTAAGGTCCCTGTCACAACAGCTCAACTCTTCCATCGTAGAGGGGACAGCAGCCATGGACATGTAGACAGATGGGTGCAGCTGTGTTCCAACAAAACTTTATTTACAGAAACAGGTGGTTGGCCACTGACTTAGCTTCAAAAAAAAATTAAACAGTTCCCTTATTTGCTGTAGAAACTTTCTGAGGATATTTATTTATTTATTTATTATTCTGAGGATATTCATTTATTTAATCTGAAGGGTTTGTACTCATGGCATCTGCTCAGACTCTATCAATGATCCTCACGCAGAGGGAATACAGGTCTGGGCTCAGGAAACACGGGTTTCCGTCCTAGCTCTGCCCAAGCACATGACAGGGCACACGGCTTCAGCTGCCTCAGTTTGCTTGCTTTTAAAATGAGGTGCTGCCCTAGGTTTCTGAGGCATCGCTACTCCCTAACACTCTAGTTTGTTCCTCTTACCAAACTGCATATCTGCCCTTCCCCCCCTAGCAGCCCCTTCCAGAGCACAGTCAAATACCTGAAGAAGCTCTTCATATTTTTCAGGCTCCTTCTCCATCAGCATCCTGATCTGGTTGTTGTAGTGGTGTGCTATGGACTCTTCCACAGCAACTGTGCAGGCCATTGCACCCTCCTTCCCAAGCAGGGCAGTTCCCGCACCTGGAATTGTCAGATCCAGAAGGCAAAGGATGGGGCTGATACCACTGGGGATGGAGATCAGCTGAGGTCAGGGTTTGTCACCTTGGCACCCTGGACTCTGGGGCTGGATAATTCCTTGCTGTGGGGGAATGTCCTGAACACTGTGGGCTGTTTAGCAGCATCCCTAGCCTTTACCCACCAGGTGCCAGTGGCATCCCCAGTTGTGACAACCAAAAATGTCTTTAGATGTTGCCCAGCATCCTCAGGAGCAACTTGCCACCCTTGAAAACCATGGTTTTAGGTGGCACCACACCACAGTGTTAAACCCTGAATCACATAGTAAGAATGTTCTTTTTTCAATGCTTTTTCTAACCTTCCGATTATGGCAGGACCGAGTCTTCACCGAGGCTGAGTGTGTTTTGGGTTCCTCTATACCACTGATTCCCCCAGTCACCCTTCTTTTTTTGGCCGTGCCTCGTGGCTTGCGGGATCTTAGTTCCCCGACCAGGGATTGAACCCAGGCAGTGAAAGCGCCGAGTCCTAATCACTGGACCGCCAGGGAATTCCCTGACTCTCCCTTTCTAAGAGTGAGCAGATCTCAGGTTTAGAACCTTCATCAGGGAACATCATCTGGCTACAAATGAATTGCTCTAGATTTTTCCGCTCTGTTGTATTTATTTTCACTGTACCTTCTATTTATAAAGGTACTGATTTTAAGATTCTATCTTAAATAAATGTAAGCAAAAAAAAGTCAATTTAACTTCAGAAAAATATTAAGTAAATTAAAAGGTTGTAAGAGGACACAGCAAGAATTGTAGAAGTGGTTATTTAATGATTCAATCATCCCAGATCCCTAAGCTCACACAGGCTCTTCTGGACAGACACATACCCAGTGCAAAGCCCACCACATTCCAAAAGGGCATCAGAATGGTTGGCCGCACCCTGAATGCAACCATCAACTCATTGAACTTTTTCAAATGGTCCTTTTCTTGATCCCACATTTTCTGTAAGAAACATAAAAACAAAGACATGCAAGCATTCCACAGAGACCGCCTGCTATATACCAAGGAAACTAATGCCCTGTCCATGTGGGGTAAAGGAAGCAAAATGGGGAAAATGATGAGAACTGCTATTTCTCCCATTCCCCTTGAATCATCGAAGAAAAACCCTAAACATCAGACTACGGAGAAGAGAGTGACAGCAAACCAAGAGAAGCATCTGTTATCTTAATTCCAGACAAGTGGATCCCGAACCATGGTGCCAGAAGAAGCTCCCCAGACCCACAATGCGCCTCTTCAAGGACAAGAGTGCACACCCAAAATAAATGAGATGTTTAGCCCATTCCAAAATTAGAAGGGCAGAATATTACCTTTTATGTAAGTTCCTTTGGGACAGCCAGAAATATAAGTATCATTTACATCAAAGAAAAAAGGGAGAATGACTGTAAGAGCTAACACTTAAAAGAGTATGTGCTATAGCCAAGTACTGTCAAATAGCTTTACATACGTAATTAACCTAATCTGCACAACTGCTTTGTGAAGGACAAACTATTATTATCCTCATTTTACAGATGAAGAAAGTGAGGCACAGAGAGGTTAAGTAATTTGCCCAAGGGCTCAGAGCAGGCAATTTAACATGTGCTAAGTGTCTATTACATGCCAGGCATGGTATTAGCTGCTCTACACCAGCTCATTTATTCTTCACCAAAACCTAATGAGGTGTTATCAGCTCATTTTGAAGATACGGAAATGGAGAGGTCATGTGACTTCCCCCAGGTCACACCCGGAGAGAGCTGGAATGTGAACCTTGGTCTGTGTGACTATAAAGCCCAGGTCCGTCTGTCTGCCTCTCAGTATAAAATACAAAATATCTCCACTGGCCTCCACTATGGGCGGGACCACAGCGTCTCACAACTGGCGCTTTTACTTAACGCTATGACTCTCAGCCCTTTTTTACTGCCTGCGACTCCCCCCACCAAGACATTTTAATACTACGGATATACTGTATGTGTTTATGTACTAAATGTATGTGCTTGATAAAAAAAGAATAATATGCTTTTTACTCCTCCACCCCCACCCGCACAACCAATTCTTGCTTGCCTGGGGACAAGGGTATCTCCCTTGAGAAGGCATGACCCAATGCGATTCATTACTCAGAGATAAAGAGGCGCCCACCTGAATGACCGGCCCGATGCTCGATCGACCCAGGACGGCCATCTGCCCTGCGTAGATGCGGTTCGCTCCATATTCACCTGCATGATCCACCCGGATTATTCGATCCACAACTGCCCGATTGATATTGTCTAAGGTCATTCCCGAACTGCAAAATCTGACGCTGATTCTTCTTCCATAAGCTGCAATGCAAGTATTTATTCTCCATTACTCTCGGGTAAAACTGAGATGCTTCCGTCATAGACAGAAGAAAGAGGCACCTTAGAGCAAAGGTCACAAATAAGCTCCCCATAGGTTGGGTACGCCCACAGGTGTATTCTGTTTAACCTGCAATGGTTTTTGTTTTGTTTTTTTAAAGTAAATTAGTTACCAATATTTAAAACATAGAAGATGTTAACTAAAGATCTGGACTCTGGCTTCAATCGAAGTGTATGATGATCTAGAAATACCAATCCTGTCTTCTCACCAGGCAGTTAACATGGTAGCTGCCTCAAGATGGGCATGGTTCTCCAGTTCACCCACTCATCCCGCCTTGCTCCATTCCCAACCCTGGCTGCACAGAACCCCTAGGGAGCTCTCAGAAGCATGGATGCTCCTCCCCAGTTGATCTCTGGGAGGGGGGACACTGATGTTTCTGAAAAGTTCTGTGCACAAATCCTCTCTGCAGCCAAGGTTACGAACTGTAGATTTAATTTCTCTTAAAAATATCTGCAACCGTGGGCATCTGACTTTGAGAATTTAGCCTTAGAGCTTAGGTTTCATCTCATTATGGTACTTAATTCAACTGAACTCTTCTTGCTTTCAAAACGTAAATTCTTCAGGATAGATTACATTTTGTCTTTTAAAAAAATCTCCAAACAATAACACCTTGACTGTAATCTCTGAGGCGTACATTAGGGCATTCCCAAAGTTCTCTCCCCTAAGAGAAGAGTTTGTAACATATTTAGATGTATAAGGTGTTATCAACTCATTTTGTAGATATGGAAATAGAGACTCAGAGAGACCATTTAGTTTGGAATGTGAACTTTGACCTGTATTGATATCACCTTGAGATGTGTTTCAAGGCTCTTATGTATGACTACTGTGTGTTTAATAGATACTTCTTTTCATTTAGGCTAACTTGAACACCCACACAATGTGCAGAAAGTTTCATTTTGGATACATCTATAGTTTGTTTGTTTGTTTTTCCATTAAAAAAGGCTTGAGTGCTTTGGACACAGTGATGGGGTAGGCCTGATGAAATTTGAGGGGGTTCTGCATTTGAACTTTTCAGGCAGGGGATTTTAAATGACTAGCTCTAAACAAAAGAGCAGTGGATGTTAGGGGTCCGAAGCATGGTGACCCAGCTGTGATCCAGTCTTCCACATATAACCTGCTCCATCTCACTGAGCATATTTGACTAAGAAACTGGATGGAGTCCAAGTTCTGCCAGGTATAAGGTACCACTCAGATCTGTGCCGTCAGACAGTGGGTCACTGTGGTCAGTGGCCATGTTTTTATGTGGAGAACAATTTGAGACATTTGACAAAGTCAAGGTAACCTGTCTCAAGTTTTTGCCTCCAAGTCCAAGGACTGGTGCTTCCATCGGTCTGGCCTCCTTATAGAAAGATGGGCCCAATTAAAATAGAAAACGATGAGATGACTCTATTTTTTTAAAGTAATCTTGTTTGCTTGTTCTTTTATTTTGTTAATCCCGCCCAGAAACGTGTTAATGGGAAAGAACTTTAAAGACAACTCAATACTCTTTTTTTTTTTGGCCACTCCCCATGGCTTGCGGGATCTTAGTTCCCCAACCAGGGATTGAACCCAGGGCCTCGGCAGTGAAAGCGCCAAGTCCTAACCATTGGACCACTGGGAAATCCCTCAATACTCATTTTTAAGAAACCACTTACTGAGAAATAGCAAGGGGCTGAGTGCATAGGATGAGGGTGAGTTCAAACGCACAGCTGGCTTCTGATGGGTAGAGTTATATTTCTATTAAAAACATACTTGAATTTTCCCTAGCACTGCAACACTCTTCCAGATTCAGGCACGTAATAAATGCTTTTTGGGAGTATGTGTGGAGGGTGGGGTATTGTAATATTTGCTATTTCTATCTTTTCATAATCTCTGCAAGGTCTCTTTAAAAAGTATGGGATAGATACTCTTGGATTGGAAAAATTAATATTATTTAAATGGCCAAACTACCCGGAACAATCTACAGACTTAATGTGATCCCTATCAAATTACCCATGACAATTTTCACAGAACTAGAACGAATAATCCTAAAATTTATATGGAACCATAAACGACCCAGAATTGCCAAAGCAATCCTGAGGAAGAAAAAGAACAAAGCTGGTGGCATAACCCTCCCAGACTTCAGACAATATTACAAGGCTACAGTAATCAAAACAGTGTGGTATCAGCACAAAAACAGACATATGGATCAACGGAATAGAATAGAGAGCCCAGAAATAAACCCACTCACCTATGGCCAATTAATCTTTGCCAATTAATATACAATGGAGAAAAGACAGTCTCTTCAGCAAGTGGTGTTGGGAAAGCTGGACAGCCAAATGTAAATCAATGCAGTTAGAACACACCCTCACACCATACACAAAAACCAACTCAAACTGGCTTAAAAACTTACATATTAAGACATGACACCATAAAACTCCTAGAAGAGAACACAGGCAAAACATTCTCAGACATAAATCACACCAATGTTTTCTTAGGTCAGTCTCCCAAGGCAATAGAAATAAAAACAAAAATAAACAATGGGACCTAATCAAACGTATAAGCTTTTGCACAGCAAAGGAAACCATAAACAAAGTGAAAAGACAACCTGTGGACTGGGATAAAATATTTGCAAACGATGCAATCAACAAGGGCTTAATTTCCAAAATACACAAACAGCTCATACAGCTCAATAACAAAGAAAGAAACAACCCAATCAAAAAATGGGCAGAAGACTTAAACAGACATTTCTCCAAAGAAGACAAACAGATGGCCAACAGACACATGAAAAGATGCTCAACATTGCTAATTAGAAAAATGCAAATCAAAACTACAATGAGGTACCACCTTACTCCCGTCAGAATGGCCATTAAAAAGTCTACAAATAACAAATGCTGGAGAGGGTGTGGAGAAAAGGGAACCCTCCTACACTGTTGGTGGGAATGTAAACTGGTGCGGCCACTATGGAGAACAATATGGAGGTTCCTCAAAAAACTAAAAACTGAGTTGCCATATGATCCAGCAATCCCACTCCTGGGCATATATCCGGACAAAACTCTAATTCGAAAAGATACATGCACCCCAATGTTCACAGCAGCACTATTTACAATAGCCAGGACATTAATTCGAAAAGATACATGCACCCCAATGTTCACAGCAGCACTATTTACAATAGCCAAGACATGGAAGCAACCTAAATGCCCATTGACAGATGGATAAAGAAGATGTGGTCTATCTACCTACACACACACACACACACACACACACACAATGGAATACTCTTCAGCCATAAAAAAAGAGTGAAATAATGCCATTTGTAGCAACATGGATGGACCTAGAGATTATCATACTAAGTGATGTAAGGCAGAGAAAGACAAATACCATATGATATCACATAATGCCATTTGTAGCAACATGGATGGACCTAGAGATTATCATACTAAGTGATGTAAGACAGAGAAAGACAAATACCATATGATATCACTTATATGTGGAATCTAAAATGTGAAATTATTAAGAAATTAACAAATGAACTTATTTAAGAAACAGACTCACAGACATAGAAAACAAACTTATGGTGACCAAAGGGGAAAGGGGGTGGGGGAGGGATAAATTAGGAGTTTGGGCTTAGCAGGTACAAACTACTATATATAAAATAAACAACAAGGTCCTACTACATAGCACAAGGAACTATATTCAATATCCTGTAATAAACCATAATGGAAAAGGAAAAAAAAAGTACAGTATGGATCACAGATGGGGCACAGAGCTAGAGCCAGAAAATACGTATCCTGTCTCTAACACAGACCTTAGACAATTCAGAATTGCCATTTCTTACATATAAAATTGGGAATGATCAGGTTGTTTCCTTTTTAAGGGAAACCACGCAATAATAAAAGCTTTTTTACTGAGTTATCATGAAGGTAAAATGAGATACAGGAAGCAAAGTAACTCTTTAAATGAAAAAGAATGATTCTTATTCTGGTATTGTCTCAACTAAGGAGCATTAAAAATCATGTTCAACAGTCCTCCGAGTTTTGCCTGCATTGTCACACACTTTGAAATAAAATTGAGAGGGCTTCCCTGGTGGCGCAGTGGTTGGGAGTCCGCCTGCCGATGCAGGGGACACGGTTTCGTGGCCCGGTCCGGGAGGATCCCACATGCCGCGGAGCGGCTGGGCCCGTGAGCCATGGCCGCTGAGCCTGCGCGTCCGGAGCCTGTGCTCCGCAACGGGAGAGGCCACAG
>NC_041227.1:60787227-60851191 GCF_002837175.3 Physeter macrocephalus
CAGCGGCCATGGCTCACGGGCCCAGCCGCTCCGCGGCATGTGGGATCCTCCCAGACCGGGGCGCGAACCCGGTTCCCCTGCATCGGCAGGCGGACGCGCAACCACCGCGCCACCAGGGAAGCCCCGAGAACATTTATTATTGCTATTATTATTTCCACTTTACTGTTAGTGAGAACGTACATTGGCGCAAATTGGTTTCTTAAGGGGAGGGTTGGGAAGGGAAGATTTAGCAACATATTTCTTTTAAGTCTATATCCAATCTGTCAATGTAGACTCATCAATTGTAACAAATGTATCGCTCTGGTGGGGGAGTCGGTGCATGTGTGGAGGCAGGGAGTATATGGGAAATCTCTGTACCTTCCTCAATTTTGCTGTGAACCTAAAACTGCTGTAAAAAAAATAAAGTCTTAAGAAAAAAAAATTTGGACACTTTAAAAAATGCATATCCACTGATACAACAATCCTACTTCTAGGGATCTATGGAACAGAAATAATTTTTCGAATGTGTAATGTATATGAGGGCAAAAAATCAAAGGTGCATACCTGAAAGGATGTAGAGCAAAACATTTAATAATGGTAACTTCAAGGGGTTGGGATAGTGAGAAGGGGGCTTTCATTTTTTACTTTACACCCTTGGATTATACATCTTTATATATATATATATATATATATATATATATATATACCTCTTTATTGGAGTATAATTGTTTCACAATGCTGTGTTAGTTTCTGTTGTACAACAAAGTGAATCAACCATATGCATACATATATCCCCATATCCCCTCCCTCCCACCTTCCCTATTCCACCCCTCTATGTCGTCGCAAAGCACTGAGCTGATCTCCCTGTGCTATGCGGCTGCTTCCCACTAGCTATCTTACGTTTGTAAGTGTATATGTGTCGACGCTACTCTCACTTCACCCCAGCTTCCCCCTCCCCCAGCCCCCCGTCCTCAAGTCCATTCTCTATGTCTGCGTCTTTATTCCTGCCCTGCCACTAGGTTCATCATTACCATTTTTTTAAATTCCATACATATGCGTTAGCATACGGTATTTGTTTTTCTTTCTAACTTACTTCACTCTGTATAACAGACTCTAGGTCCATCTACCTCACTACAAATAACTCAATTTTGTTTCTTTTTAAGGCTGAGTAATATATGTGCCACATCTTTATCCATTCATCTGTTGATGGACATTTAGATTACTTCCATGTCCTGGCTATTGTAAATAGTGCTGCAGTGAACATTGCGGTACATGTCTCTTTTCGATTTATGGTTTTCTCAGGGTACATGCTCAATAGTGGGATTGCTGGGTCATATGGTAGTTCTATTTTCAGTTTTTTAAGGAACCTCCATACTGTTCTCCATAGTGGTTGTATCAACTTACATCCACACCAACAGTACAGGAAGGTTCCCTTTTCACCACACCCTCTCTAGTATTTATTATTTCTAGATATTTTTGATAATGGCCATTCTGCCTGGTGTGAGGTGATACCTCATTGTAGTTTTGATTTGCATTTCTCTGATGATTAGTGATGTTGAGCATCTTTTCATGTGCTTTTTGGCCATCTGTATGTCTTTTTTGGTGAAATGTCTCTTTAGGTCTTCCGCCCATTTTTTAATTGGATTGTTTGTTTTGATATTGAGCTCCATAAGATGTTTGTATATTTTGGAGATTAATCCTTTGTCCGTTGTTTCATTTGCAAATATGTTCTCCCATTCTGAGGGTTGTCTTTTCATCTGGTTTATGGTTTCCTTTGCTGTGAAAAAGCTTTTAAGTTTTATTAGGTCCCATTTGTTTATTTTTGTTTTTATTTTCATTACTCGAGGAGGTGGGTCAAAAAAGATCTTGCTGTGGTTTATGTCAAAGAGTGTTTTTCCTGTGTTTTCCTCTAAGAATTTTAGAGTGTCCTGTCTTACGTTTAGGTCTTTAATCCATTTTGAGTTTATTTTTGTGTATGCTGTTAGGGAGTGTTCTAATTTCATTCTTTTACATGTGGCTGTCCTATTTTCCCAGCACCACTTACTGAAGAGGCTGTCTTTTCTCCATTGTATGTTCTTGCCTCCTTTGTGATAAATTAGGTGACCATATGTGTGTGGGTTTATCTCTGGGCTTTCTATCCTGTACCATTGATATATTTCTGTATTTGTGCCAGCACCATACTGTCTTGATTACTGTAGCTTTGTAGTATAGTTTGAAGTCAGGGAGCCTGATTCCTCCAGTTCCATTTTTCTTTCTCAAGATTGCTTTGGCTATTCGCTTCCCTGGTGGTGCAGTGGTTAAGAATCCGCCTGCCAATGCAGGGGACACGGGTTCAAGCCCTGGTCTGGGAAGATCCCACATGCCATGAAGCAACTAAGCCCGTGCACCACAACTACTGAGGCTGCACTCTAGAGCCTGCGAGACACAACTACTGAGCCCGCACGCTGCAACTACTGAAGCCCACACGCCTAGAGCCTGTGCTCCGCAACAAGAGAAGCCACCGCAATGAGAAGCCCGCGCACCACAGCAAAGAGTAGCCCCCACTCACCACAACTAGAGAAAGCCCGTGCACAGCAACGAAGACCCAACGCAGCCAAAAATTAATAAATAAATAAATAAAAAAGATTGCTTTGGCTATTTGGGGTCTTTTGTGTTTCAATTACCCGTTACTATAAAATATTTAAGATACACTACTATTGTAAAATAATGTTGCTGTTTTCAAATTAACACACTGCAATAATTTAAAATTATGATTGACTATTATATACCTTTTTAAATCCAAATAGTTGGTGAAAGTGAGGGTGTTGTAACATTCTCATGTAAAGCTCCTGAGTGTAAATCTAGCTCTCAAAAACCTTAAAATCTTGGCTGTAATCCCATTTCCAGGTCTCTGTCTCAAAAAAAAAAAAAAAAAAAAACCAAAAAAATATTGACAAAGATTTTTTTTTTTTTTTTGCGATAAGCGGGCCTCTCACTGTTGCGGCCTCTCCCGTCGCGGAGCACAGGTTCCGGACGTGCAGGCTCAGCAGCCATGGCTCACGGGCCTAGCCGCTCTGCAGCACATGGGATCCCCCCAGACCAGGGCACGAACCCACATGGGCAGGCGGACTCTCAACCACTGCGCCACCAGGGAAGCCCAGTGTGTCTCATTTATTATCAGTGACATTTGAAAACAAAATGTTAAGCAGCAAGGGAAAATTTAAAAAAATTGTGGGGACTTCCCTGGTGGTCCAGTGGTAAGACTCTGCCTTCCAATGCAGGAGGTGTGGGTTCAATCCCTGGTCGGGGAACTAAGATCCCACACGGCCGTGGGGTGCTGCCAAAAACTTAAAAAAAAAAAAATTGTGATCCATCTGTATGGTGTTATGTAACCTACTGAAATGCTTATAAAGAACTTTGGGGCTTCGCTGGTGGCGCAGTGGTTGAGAGTCCGCCTGCCGATGCAGAGGACACGGGTTCGTGCCGCGGTCCGGGAGGATCCCACATGCCGCGGAGCGGCTGGGCCCGTGAGCCATGGCCGCTGAGCCTGCGCGTCCGGAACCTGTGCTCCGCAACGGGAGAGACCGCAACAGTGAGAGGCCCGCGTACGGCAAAAAAACAAAACAAAACAAAAAAAAACTTTGGATAAAATGAGAAAACACTTATGAAAAAGAAATGAGAATACAAATTTTTTTTCTTTCTCTTCTTTTCATCCTCCCTCCCTCTGTTCTTTCTACCTTAAAGGGAATTTGCCAAGATTAACAGTGGATGTCCACAAATATTGCTCATACATGATGTTTACTTTTTTTTCTCTGTAGCTTTCAATGTTCCCTTTATTTTCTATAAGAAGTATTTTTGTAATGAGAATACAAAATTTCATAAAGAAAAGGCTTATTATTCCCTAATTCAATCCTCAAAAATAGAAGTGAATGTCTATATTATTTTTCCATTTTAAAGATAAGGGATCTTTATCTCACAGTGGTAAAGACACCTGTACAAAATTACAAAGTACAAAGTACAAGTACAAAGCCATTCTATGTCCCAAGCACATCCCATGCATTGGAAAGACAATACACCAAATGGAATTTACTAATAAAGCAACATCCTATATAAAGAAGACACATTCATAAGTTCTGTCTTCCTAGGGATCAGACCTTGCAGTGCCATCCCAGGAAATTAATTCCTTTCTTCTCCAATACTTACTCAAGTGGGTATCTACAATCAGATATGTAGCTGCAGGAATTTACTTTGCTAACTTAAGAGTTAATGCAGACTAAAGACTTGCCAAACTGGATTCTTCTCTTTGCTGGAATTAGAATATTTTGTGATTGCAAGAAAGTGCAAGGCCATCTTGATAAAGAACAAGAACCTGAAGCCAATGGGGTAGAACAGAGAAAAGAGAAAGGTTTGCATGGACTTTCAAAATTCCAGCTCCGAGTACTTGTAATGAGGTGTGTGTGGGGTCCGGGGTAGGGGGATGGGAGGGGGGAGTGACTGAAAACTAAGTATCCAGCATTGGTGAATGATTATGAAAGTATACACTGACACAATGGAAGAATACCATGTAGTCATTAAAAAGAATGAGTAGCTACTCTCCATATAAAGATCTTCACGATGTTATTAAGGAGAAAAAATTGAAAAGCTCATAAATAAATAAATATCACACATACAACAACAGATACATATCTGCTTGAATATATAATTTTCTGGGAGAATAAAATAAGCATTATTAGCAGTGTTTCCCTCTGGGAGGTGGCATGGGGAGTCTTGAAATAACTTTATGTCTTTTAAGTTGAAAACACACACACACACACACACACACACACACACACACACACACACACACATGCCTCCTTGGCTTAAAAGCAAGTCTTAAAAGCACTCATTTGATGATTTTCTATAATTAAACACTTCTTTCTTCTCTCTGATTCTAGGAAAAGGTAAAGAGCAACTTTACAAACTGTTACAGCTTTCATGATCACTTGACTGCTAACAAGACGCCTCCAAGAATTCAAATACACACAATCACATTTTAAAACCTTCAAGACATAGTTTAATCAGTAGTTGTAATGCACATTTGTTAGCGAGAGCTGCACTTTTAACAATTATACAGGCATCACCTGCAGTTATTAAAGTTATCAAAACATATAAAAACATTCAAGTAAGAAGTATGCAAATTAGCAGCATTTAACTAAAATGAATCTTATTAGCATATTTCAGTATAATAATAGGGAAAGAAAACAGAGCTTCCATCACACACACACACACACACCACAGAAAACTTGACTTCTCAGAAGCATGGTGAAGGCAAGAATGTTATACATATAAATTCTCTAGGCAAAAATGCCAACAGTTTAGAATTTTTTAAAAGTGAGGATGGAATGAACTTTCGTTTGCTCAAAATTCCATGATACTAGTTATTAGACTTAAAAATTCATAAACCTTAACAAGATAAGAAAAGCCTGAAAAGCTCATCAGTTTTATAGGTATAAAAATATCCTGTGTTAATACTACCTGTAGAAGAGAAGAAAAAAAAATTGTTTGGCAAAGGGACAAGTATACAGAAATATGTTAACTATGGTGAGCTTGTTTTGCTTCTCAGAGCAAGGAGTCAATCATTTTTGAGTAATGCGGGGAGGGTGGGAGGGTGGGAAATATTCTTCACAGCAGCAGCTTTCTAAAACCTGCACCCACCTTTAAATTCCAGGCTACCCCCAGGAAAGGTTTAGAGCCAGTGAAAGGAAGGAAAACAACAGAAGGAGGGCACAAACGGTCCGTTACAAAACTACAGTACTTTGAAAAAGATTCTGAAGGTATTAGAATGAAAACTGCTTACATTAAACCATAGTCTAGGCTTATATTAAAAGGTTTAAAGCTATCAATTTCAGGTAAGCTTATCATCGATGAGGTATTTATTGCATACGGTTTTTATGGTAACGGAAATCTGAAGAGATACTCTGCATGTTTTTGTAAAATAAAATTAAAAATTTTAAGCACAAGAGAAACAATAGCCCTTAAAAATATGAATATGTACATTTAAGACGCCAGCATTCAGTCTAGTTTGGTACACCGGCACAGGCTGGTCTGATGCTGCAACTCACATGCCAAAATACTCAAAGACTCAACAGTCCTTTCCGGCCTGGCTCCGAACCATGAAGTGTCATTCAGAGACCTCAGTGCAGGAAGGGAATCGGCCTTTGTAAGACTGAGAGACAAACTTTGCCTCTCAATCTTGATGGCACTCTGCCAAGTCCCCAAACCCAGGACTAGAGGGACGGAAGTTTTGTGGATATCCAGGCCCTTAAAGGCAGTTTGCCCTGAGTAACAAAGCTGTAGCAAAATGCCCAGGAAGCTACGAAATCCAGGCTGCCATCCTGCCGCTGTTCCCCTCCTCATAGGGCTCAATCCAGGGTACTCAGGGCCTTGCTTATTCACACAGCAGGAAGGGCTTTTCTCTCCTATAATATTATTCTCATATTACATGTTATCACGTAGCTGAAATTACATAACCATCCTCTTCATGCTCCCACCATCTGGTCCAAACATCACAATTCAAGGGTTTTCTCCATTAAAAAAAATCGAGTCTCCATTTTAAGTCTACGGAACCATCCTAGAGAGTCACTACTTCTTAAGGAACACTTCTCAGCCTAAACCCCCAGAACCTGGCTCAAAAGAACTAACCCAGGCTCATGGATAGATGACCTCTACAGTTAACTTTAAAAGACAATACAAATAAGCTTGTAAAACTATAAATGGTCTCTCCACAATTTTGGTTGAAAAGCTTTAATGGCTTCAGTGTTTTGGTTGAGTCTGAGCTGCTGGGCCTCAGGCAAACCTACTTTTCTAAGTCCCTAAAGCATTAAACAGGGGCTGGGTTATGTAAACACAGGCACTGGAGCTGCAGGTATGGAGCCACTTTCAGGAAAGGCCCAAACTCCAGAAAAATATATTTAAAAATTTCTGCTAAAACCTCAGGTGGATGGTGTAGGCTGGCAGGTCACCAGGCCAGCCTGCAAACTGCACGCTGCAGCATCCCCCCGTCAGTCTAGCCGGTTCCTCATATCCCTCTGGGCTTCTGTTAGTTTCTGGATTAGATAACGCTTGTCACGACTTTCCTAAAAACACAGACAAGTTCAAGAGCACATTCAATATATTTGGAAACAAATATCATTATTTCGACCTAAGAAATTACCTATCAGACTTGGTAGGTAATAACCACTGGACCATGGCAATGGCCTCCAAATTCCCTCTCACTCTTCCTCCCTCCCCAGCCCCTGGTCCACAAAGCGGCCTTGTAAAACTGTTCCTTTAAAAATGAACATCAGACTTTTACTTACCACCCTCCAATGGCTTCCCATCACACTCAGAATTAAACCCAAACTTCCCACCGGAGCCCTCAGGTGATGCTGTGACCCCAGCTATGCTGTGACTCTAGCATTGCCTTGCTTCTCCCCATCATCCTGCACCCTCCAGCCACACCGCCCTTCCCCCTGGGCCCAGGAGTGCCCGGCTCACTCCTCGATGTACCCTCTGCCTGTTACTCTCATGCCCAAGACCTCCCATCATTGGCTCCTTCTCATCATTCGAGTCTCAGCTCCACCGTCGCCGCCTCCAAAGAGGCCTTCCGTGGCCACCATCTCAGCAGCAGACGGTCCACCCGCCACTCTAACTACCTCTCTGTATCATCTTCATACCAGTTATCACAATTGGAATTTATCTTTTTTCTTTAACTACTAAGCAGCCTTGTCTCTCTTCTTCACCTGTGTATCCCAGCACAGTATGAGGATACAAATGTTGAGGGAATGGATGAGTCAGGGAATGAATGGAGCTGGAGGAGGCCGAGCCTGAAGGCAGGGTTCTGGGGGAGTGGTGATGGGAAATCCCACCCTCTCTCTGGGAAAAGCTTCCCATTCCTTTCAGTGTCCTGGGTAAATGTCCCAGCCTTGCCCCTGGGACTGGTGCTTCCTTACCAGGGACAGCTGCTCTCGGAGCTGGACAACCACCCGCTTGTGCGCTCCTGCTAGGGCGATGAAGTAGAACATAACGAGACTGCAACAAAAGGCAAGAGGTCACTAGGGAGTTCGTACCATCTCAAGGCCACTGGAAAACAACCCGACACACTTTGCCTGGAATAGTTTTACTTTTGTTAGAAAAAAAGAAAGAAAACCCTCATGTCTCCCAAGCAGAGGGCATCAGAAACAACCAGAGGTATACATCTGAAACTAACACAACATTGTACATCAACTATACTCCAATAAAAAGAAAAGAAAAAAACAAAAAAGAAACAGCCAGAGGGGTTTTATTTGGCAGTGGCGGCAGAGACTGATTCCTGCCTTGCTTTCTAGAGTTAATATTAAAAGCCGCTGACGCTCGCCTTGCACAAACGAGAGGGGAGAGAGGAGGAGATGGGCCAGAAGGTGAGCTCAGCACAGAAAGAACTGGCTGTGGACGATCATTGTGGAACCTCCCTGGCCTCAGTTTCCTCATCTATAAAATGGGGATAACAGAGGAAAATCCAGTGATCCCAAGCCTAAGATAATACAATTTTGAATAAAAGCAACTGGCAATTGGTTCCTGTTTTCTGTGCAGGGGAGGTGGCTGCCTGTCCAGTCTCCCCAGAGAGGGCTGAGGGTCACTGGAATCAGTGATGTCAGTCTTCTCTTCTGGAAGTCCTCATGGCCAAGGACAAGAATGACCCCCAAAGATGTGGAAGCCAGATCAGGTAACCACCACCAGATGGTGCCAGCCAAACCACAGCTGGGGTGAATCGATTAGGATGGAACCGCTGGACTCTGGGATCCTTGCAATTCCAGGCTAACTGGCCGCAACCCCACAATCATTTTATTAATATCAAAGGTATCCTGCCTTTAACAAATGAATTTTTTAACCCCTTTCTTGCATTATGGTGGGGTTTTCCTCTACTAATATCTATATCGTGGGATAATTGTGATGATTGCATGAGTTAATACATGTAAGCTACAATCAATTCCAGTGATTTGTGGTAGTTCTTTTCTGTTCTATAGTCTCCAGGAACACTGAACCAGTGTCCTGAGGGGAAATACAGAATAGGTACCTTCATTCACCTGGTCACAACATCTTTGTCAACTGATCAATACTGTGTTTTATGTTTCTTGAGAGAGAAGGTTATTAATACATAACCCTGTTTCTGTTTCAAGACACCTTATTTAATACCACTGAACTCACAGCCAACAGCACCATGACACGTGCCTGAATGAAGCTTATCTAACACACATATTTTCTTCATAAAACCCACCCCAGCCTTCTTGCACTTAGGAACCCTAGACGGCACTTCAGCTCTGCGCGTGAACAGTGAAAGCACCAACCAAAAGCACAAAATGCAAGAAACATCACACTAAATGGATCACAAAAAGGACACTTAAGTTACAGTCTGAGCTATGGTTTGAATATCTGTGTCCCCCTCAAATTCATATGTTGCGAAATCCTAATCCCAAGGTGATGGTATTAGAACATGGGGCCTTTGGGAGGTGATTAGGTCATGAGGAGCCCTCACAAATGGGATTAGTGCCCTTATAAAAGGGACTCCAGAGAGCACCTAGTCCCTTCTGCCATATGAGAATACAAGAAGTCTGTAAGCCGGAAGAGGATCTTCACCCGACCATGCTGGCACTTTTATCTTGGACTTCCAGCCTCCAGACCGTAAGAAATAAATTTCTGTTGTTTAGCCACCCAGTCTATGATATTTCACTACAGCAGCCCAAATGCACTGAGACATTGTGCATCAGGCAACTCAAATTTTTTGCTACTCTACGCATGTCTACAAATAATCACCAAAAAAACCACCATTAGTACTGACTTTTGGGTTACAAAAATATTTTAGCTAGTAAGCACATTTGCAGTACAGAAAAAAAATATGGAATTTATGAATAATGAGAATGGGCTATAATTAGAACAATGCCTAGTACAAAGTAAGTCCTCAACAGATATTTGTGATTAGAATTACACTCAAAATGAATCACTGCACAAAAACCCTCGTCGCCCCTGCACCCAACACTTGTCATTTACCGAGCCTTCACTAAAGGCCAGGTCCTCTGCTAAGCACTTCACCATGTGTCCTTCTTCTCACAGCCCTACGAGGTATGTGCCATTCTTATTCCCATTTTCCAGGTGAGGAAATCGAGGCTCAGAGAGGGTATGTGATGACCTGAGGCCACACAGCTTGTAAGTGGTAGAGCCAAGGTTCAAGTGCATGCTTCTAGTCTGGTGCTCTTCTCTCAGCCCAGTTTTCAGTTCCTTTTCCAAAGAGCAACTAATTTTGTGAATAATCAGTAATATAATAATAGGCAACATTTATTGGGTTATATTTTATAAGTCACGCTTCTGGCTAAGTACAGATCCCCAATACAAGTGGGATCTCCCTGAACCTGCTCAGTGACCCTCTGAAAGAATTACTATTGGTATTATTTTGACATCTTAGAGATGGGAAAGTGTGGCTCAGAGAGGTTTGGTACCATATCAGGAGTCGCGGGTGAGCACCATTTTCCAGCGGAGAGGAGCCCACCAGCCACAGTGGAAAATACCCACAGAATCCAGGTGGTTCTCACTCACCAGATGATCATGAAGAAAGGCACTGCAAAGGCTTCCGACGTGATGCCATGGACCAGAGACTGCAGAGAGCTGGGGAAGGTGCTCACCGTCTTGGGGACCACGTCCCAGGTGGTGTTGAAGTTGGTGAAGGGCCCACAGGCTTTGGAGGAAGGGATGCTACCAGGACACAGAGCACGGGGCTCAGGGCCAGGTCTGCAGCACAGGCTGAGCATCCCTCCTCTGCGTACCCACAAAACTTTGTTAACAGTGACCCACAAGGATCCGCCTGACCTCATGGGCCTTCTGGAATATTCCAGTCAAAAATGCTTACCCTGAAATCTCATCAAGTCTCTAGACCTGACTTCCAGTTTATAGGAAATTCAGGACAGAAGGTCAAGTTTAAAAATAAGAGTTATCAAAAAAATAAATAAATAAATAAATAAATAAATAAAAATAAGAGTTACCATATGATCCTGCAATCCCACTCCTGGGCATATACCTGGAGAAAACTCTAATTCAAAAAGATACATGCACACCCATGTTCATAGCAGTACTATTTACAGTAGCCAGGACATGGAAGCAATCTAAGTATACATCAACAGATGAATGGATAGGAACATGTGTGTGTGTACACACACACACACACACACACACACACACACACAATGGAATATTACTCAGCCATAAAAAAGAATGAAATAATGCCATTTGCAGCAACATGGATGGACCTAGAGATAATCATACTAAGTGAAGTAAACCAGACAAAGACAAATATCGTATGATATTGCTTATATGTGAAATCTAAAAAAAAGATACAAATGAACTTATTTACAAAACAGAAATAGACCCACAGACATAGAAAACTAACTTATGGTTACCAAAGAGGAAGGCCGGGGGGTAGGGATAAATTAGGAGTTTGGGATACACACTACTATATGTAAAACAGATAACCAACAAGGACCTACTGTATAGCACAGGGAACTATACTCAATATTTTGTAATAACCTAAAAGGGAAAAGAATGTGAAAAAGAAAAAGCCATATATATACGGCTGAATCACTTTGCTGTACACCTTAAACTAACACAACATTGTAAATCAACTATACTTCAAAAAGAAAAAAGAACCTGTTACTTGAAGATAGCTACTCTGGTGATATTTTAGAACAACAATAAATTGAGCACCAGAAATTAAAAAAAGAAGGTCAAGTTAAATGACATTGTGAGAAAGCAATCAGACAACTCCAGAATGTGGGGAGTCTGCCCTTCAGTCTCTTAATTTAGTGGTGAGGAAACTGTTTGAAGAATCAAAGACTAAGGAGACATCGCAACCAAAAGTAATGAGTAAAACTTGAAAGATCTTCATTTAAAAAAATAAAGCTATAAAAGACTATCTTGGGACTGGAGAAATTTGAAAGTGGCAGGAATATGATACTGGCATTAATTTTCTTAGGTGTGATAATGTTATTGTGGATATATAGAAGGGAGAATGTCCTTATTTTTAGGAACTGTATGTTCAAGTATTTAGGAATGAAATGTCATGATGCCTACAACTTAATTTCAAATGGTTCATCATCACACACACAAAAAACGTATGTATATACAGAGAGAAAACAAACGTAGCAGAATGTTAACAGCTGGGACAGCCAGGTAAAGGGTATATAAATTTTCATTGTTGCTTTTTTCAACTTTTCTATAGATTTAAAAGTTTTCAAAATAAAAAGTAGGGAAAAATAAAATTACAATGGAAAAAATTAAATTAAGGCTTACAAGAATTGCCTACATTCTTATCATAAAGTGCTGTGTAGGAAATTTTCCACTGCAGCTCTATTTTAGGGATAAAAATAGATTCCTGGAAACAACCTAAATGTTGTTTAAGGAAATGGATGAACAATTTATGATCCATTCATACAATAGAATAAAGAACCACTGAGAGAGAGACAAACACATACAGATATGACTGTCTTAGACAGAAACTAAGTAGTTAGGAAATAGAATTGGGGAATGAACTTCCGCCATATACTCTTTTATACTTTTTGAGTTCTGTTCCATGTGAATGTATTTCTTATTAAAAAAAATCAAAGCTAAAAATTACTTTAAAAGAATGAGAGCTCTCTATGTGCTGGCCTGGAAACAGGCACAATATAAACTGAAAAAAAAAAAATTAAGCTGCCAAACAGTATTATTCCATATCCATTAAAAATACATTTTTCAGGCTTCCCTGGTGGCGCTGTGGTTGAGAGTCCGTCTGCTGATGCAGGGGACGTGGGTTCGTGCCCCGGTCCGGGAAGATCCCACATGCCGCGGAGCGGCTGGGCCCGTGAGCCATGGCCGCTGAGCCTGCGCGTCCGGAGCCTGTGCTCCGCAACGGGAGGGGCCACAACAGTGAGAGGCCCGCGTACCACCCCCCAAAAAAAAAAAATTTTTTTCATAATAACCTTCTGGAAGGGTTCATAAAATGTTAACAGTGGTTACCTCTTAGAGTAGCACTAAGAGGTGAGAATGGGGAGCAAAATTTTCTCTTTAATTTATACCCTTTTCTGTACTGCTTGAATTTTTCCATATATGTAACATACCACTATTACAATAAAAATATATGACTCAATTTAGTTTAAAAAATAATAAAACCTGAGAGAGGAATTCAAAGTTCTAGACTTTTCATTTAAAGATTAAGAAATGGAAAAAAATAAGATAAAACAAAATAAGGATGAAGAAATGGAATTCCATGAGACTGTAAGTCAAGGGTTGGCAAACTATAGCCCATAGGCCAAATCTGGCCCACAGCCTATTTTTTTTTTTTTTTAATATTTATTTAGTTGCACCCGGTCTTTGCTGCCACACGTGGGCTCCTTAGCTGAGGCATGCATGTGGGATCAGGTAGTTCCCTGACCAGGGATTGCATCTGGGCCCCCTGCATTGGGAGCGCAGAGTCTTACCCACTGCACCACCAGGGAAATCCCAAGCCTAATTTTTATAAATGAAGTTTTACTGGAACACAGTCATGCCTGTTAGTTTATATATCATCTATGGCTGCAACATAGATGATATATAAACAGTTGGGCTGAATAGTTGCTATAGAAACCATATGGCCCAGAAAACCTAAATCATTTACTCTCTTTCCAGCCTCTGGTATAAATGCTTAGAACACTAGCGAGAGGCATCACTGGGATTTGAACCGTCAACTTCCCATCCTCAGGACTGAGCATTTCTGCTTTTTCCAAATTCCACACTAGACACTACATTCCTTGTGCTATGTCTGAATTGTCTTTATACCCCTAGCAGCTAGCACAGTGCTTGGCAACAGAAGACACTCCAAGTCTTCTCAATGACCATGTATTACCTTCATAATCAGAAACAAAGAAACAATCGCAAAGGGGACTAGAAGAGAGATACTAGGAAAAGGGATCTGGGTAGAATAGAGCCAACCGACACTCTCAAACACAGTGAGAACCCTGCAAGCCCAAGTTCAGAAGTGACCCAAGATATTCCAGCATCCAGATGGAGATTCTGAAACAAAGGTGGGCCTGGCGGAGCCAAGAGTGACTTACTGACCTCTGCGGGTGGAGCACTGTGAGGAAAGCCAATAAAGAATGCAATGAAGCCTTTAACATAAAAGACAGACATGTCAAGAAGGGAATGTTCTAGAAGACAAAGTCATATTTACCGTGCCATGCTGATTGTCAGAGGTATTATTGCCAAGCACAGCCCAATCAGCAACACCAACAGGAAGAAGAAATTAGAATTAGATGCTCTGAACTGCCTCGGAGAGGGTCTGCAGGTGTAAAGAAGACTTATCTAAGGGGAGAGGAAGAAAGAGGAAAAATTAAGAGCACAGCTTCCTTGAGGATAAATGAGCACAGTCATGTATTATAGAATGTAAATCGGTATAATCTTTCTAGAGTAGTCAGCAGTATAGACCAAAATTTTAAAACTGGGTCAAAAAATAAGTATATGGTTATTTATAATAAATAAATAACATATTTATCATGTTAATAACAGGGAATAACTGAAAGCAACCTAAGTAGCTACCCAAGGGGTTCCTTAAAGGTTCAAGTGCATCTACACAATGGAAAGCCACAGAGCCCTTAGAAAAGCTTTATATCCTACACGGCACTGTGAAACGAAAAGGGTAGATTCCAAAACTCTGTACTGTATGATCTTGTTTAAGTTTTTTTTTAGTATTTTTTAACATTTTACTGTAAATTTCTTTCTTTTTTTAGCTTTATTGAGGTATAATTGACAAATAAAATGGTAAGATACTTAAGAGCGTACAATGTGATGATTTGAAAGAATTCAAAAAGTATTTATTCTCTACAGGGGTTTAAATACGTACTAAATATATACACACCAAAACAGGAGATATTTGCTTGAATTTTACAAGCATATGTATTTTTCCTATATATTAAAAATAAATATTTCCATTGAGGGAAAAAAAGACTTGAAGGAGAAATCAGGTGGGGACGGGGAGAGGGGTACAGTAACAGGCATCCAATTCCTCCTTAATATTCTAGAAAGCTACAGCCTCGGGAAGGGGCATCAAGCTCCTGTGACTGCAGCAACTGGAACATCTTGTGAGCCGAGGGCACTGAGCACCAGGGACACTTGGTGTCCTGTTAGGGTGTCTGGGGGCAGGTGGCCAGTCAGACTGGGGTGTCAGAACTCAGTCCAGTGCCTGTGACCCATTCCATTACCCCTACGCTGTCTTTACTGGGCTACACGCTAGGAAACCACGGCCTAACATATTTTCTGGAAGAAGAACAAGTTCCTCTGAGCTTTCTCGCATCCATCTCTCCTTTGGTGACTTCAGACAATTTAAGTTTCCAAATGAAAGCATCAGAACATTCTTCAAAGGCCAAAACACCCAGGTAGAAAGTATGACCCAATTCAAGGCCCTGCCTACTGGATTAAGAGTTTAGGCTCTGGAGTGAGGTAAACCTGGGTTCAAATCCCAGGAGTCATTTATAAGCTGTGTGAGCTTGGACCAGTTACTTAACCTCTCTAAACTTCAGCTTACCTAATTTATAAAATATGGTTACTAGCAGTGCTTACTTCAAAGGGTGTGTGTAAGCATTATATGATAATCTATGTAAAGTGTTCAGCAGAGCGGAGGTACACAGTATTGTTATCATCTGTTATTATCGTTGTCATTGTTATTACTACTATTATTACTTCCATTTATGAATCCTCAGGGCTTGGCATAATAGGTGATCAATAATGTCAGGGGTTATTAACAGGCTACCTCTGGAAGAAGGGATGGAATACATATCTGTATTGTTTAAATGTTTCATAGTGAGCATATATTGCCTCTACAATAAAGAAAAAGTTTGGTTAATAAGCCCAGATAAGTTAGTCCTCTGTAGAGCTACTTCACCCATTAAGCACTTAGTTAAGGTACAATGCCTAGGGCCTGTGAGCTGTTTGAGGAGCTACACAAATAATTGAGAACTGAAAATAAATGCACCAGATCCAAAATCCAAACAGAAAACTACAGAACTTTAGTTAATAAGCCTTTTGTTAAACATCACCAAAATGAACCACTGTCAACTGATCGATCAATTGCAATGCAACTCTTAGTTACATACAAAAAACATTTAAATCACAGGAGCAAAATCATTCTTAACAAAACTCTCAAAATGATAAAAATGTGAAAATCCATTCAAAGTCTTTTTTCCAGAATAAAAATATGTATCAAATAAGGGATGCAATTTTTTTTTTTTTTTTTTTTTTTTTTTGTGGTACGCGGGCCTCTCACTGTTGTGGCCTCTCCCGTTGTGGAGCACAGGCTCGGGACGCGCAGGCTCAGCGGCCATGGCTCACGGGCCCAGCCGCTCCACGACATGTGGGATCTTCCCGGACCGGGGCACGAACCCGTGTCCCCTGCATCAGCAGGCGGACTCTCAACCACTGTGCCACCAGGGAAGCCCAAGGGATGCAATTTTGATACATCTAATGGGATGTGGGTGGGCTCCAAGCATGTGTGCCGAATGTCTTGCAAGGTCAAGGATGGTCTCAGTTACCCCTCAACCCCACCTCTCCTTACCTCTTTCACGTAAAAGATGATAATGAACTTCAAGGTTGCAACTGCAGGAAGAAGGGGTGAGAAGAATGCTCCAATCCAGCAAATGGTTTGCCCATAAACGATCCCTAGAACATTATCAGGGATAGCAAACTCCTGGTGTCCCCAGCACTGAAACAGCTTCCAAGAGGAACAGTAGGTCACCAGGATCCTGGAAACAAACAGGACCATTTATCACCTGGACTACAGTGTTTGCCAAGGCCACAGAACCACATCCACAAAATTAGGGCTGTTTCCACCTATACTTCTTATGGAAACTGGTTAGTCATGTCTAGAAGATGCAGAATACAGTGAACTCTGGAATCATTAACACCAGGATCCAAGTCTCAGATCTACAGTTTATCAGCCAAATAACGTTAGATAAGGCTCATTTTTCTCATCTGGAATGTGAGGGGATTATAATACAGCCTACTTCACTGCGTTGTAGTTGACAGTCAATGACACGGGCAGTCTCTGTGCTCTAGTTTGCCACTCAATCCAAAAAGTATTGAGCTATTGTGCATCCACACAGAAAATGGCTTATGAGGACCCTACCACCCTGCATGCTACTCCCTGGAATCCTAGAAGCTTTCTACAAAAACCCTAGGACCAGGGGCCTGAGATAAACACACATACTTGTTCACTGTAGCATTACCACATACTAGCAAAAATACTGGAAACAACTTAAACGCCCATCAGTAGGGGCTGCATTGACAAATCAGAAGCCATGGGTACAGTGGAATAACATACAGTCCTTAAAACGAGAGAGGAAAATCCACGTGCCTTGACAGGGAAAGTTGTTCATGGTCGTTTGTATGGGGGAGAAAAAGCAAGCTGCGGACCCATGTGGATGTACCATGATCCCATTTGTGGGGTAAAAAAGAACACTTCCAGCAAGACTGTGTGTTTACTTACACATGTATTTATGCAAATGTGTGTTTTTATTTTTAAGGACTGCTGGACCTACCCCAAAGTGTTAACAATGGTCACCTCCGTGGAGTGGAGTGGGATTGGGAAGTAGGGGTAAGGTAACAAAAGACAACTCTCACTATTCTCTGGATTTCTGTATTTATTTAAGTTTAAATATTAAAAAACTTTAATACGCACATATTCACATCATATTTGTGTAATTTTTTAAAAGGACAGTTTCTTTTTTAATGTTTACCTTTAAGGGCTTACTGGACTTCTGGCATATACCAGCAGAATTTGTACATGTGGGTAAAAAAGTCATTAAGTGAACAGGGTTTCACTTAAGGCTCAAGGAGATGCTGAGAATAATTTTTTTTTTTAATGACACCATAGTAATGATAATCCTGATGGTGATAGTTAATGTTTTGTTGAGTTCTGTGGCATGGAGTGTTCTTAGTACTTTTATCTGCATTTTGTCATTTAATCCTCACAACAGTGCTATGTGGTGGGCACTGCTACTATTCCCATTTCACAGGTAGGAAAACAGGCACAGAGCTTAAATAACTTGCCCTCAGTCACATGACTAGGAAGCGGCAGTGCTGGGTCTTGAACCCAGACTAGGAAACGTGGTATCCACTGCAGCCCGGAGGGGCTGGCAAGATGTCACCCCACGGCAGCCCCGTGGAAAGCAGCACCATTTCTGCTTCGTGCTGCCTTTCAATGGGGCACATCATGGACCAGGGGGGAGGTGATGGCCTGGAGCTTTTTCAAAGTCACCAATGGCCGTCAGTGGTTCCCAGGATGCGGAATCATCCAGCACTTTGTGAAGAGCAGCTGTGATGGGAACCTGTGCTGGGGATGAGGGAAAGGGTGAGGGGGTAGGGGGAGATAAGAGGGGTACCCCTCACACTTACTTTCTAGGAAAATCCACAAAAAGTGTCACAGCCAAGATGATGATGAGGTCAAAGATCATCAGCTTGTACATTTCCTGCCCAACTTGGGTCTCCCAGCACTGAAACCCAGAGAGAAATGAGCCTGACTTGGAGCAGAAAAAGCCAGGTTCTCCCAATGCCATTTCCAGCCCCCGATCCTGCTGCCTCTGAGCTCCAGCACAGACTTTGGTTTTTAAGCCCTTAGAATTAGAAGTGCCTGGTGTGCCAGACTCTGCTACACAGCAAGAATAAGGATCAACTGGGATTCAAACCCTTGGCTTCATGGGCTGTTCTCTTGACCCTAATGCTACTACCCCCAAATGACCCACCGAGCAGGATGCCCATCCCCGCAGCCTCACCGGGTAGAGTTTCTGGTTGTAGCCACAGAGCTCACACGAGTAGTTATCGCAGGATGTAATCTTGGAGCCCAGAGTGAACACCAACACACAGATGGTGGCCAGCCGCATAAAAACACACCTGCAGGGAAGAGGGTAGGAGAGAGGATGGGAAGAGGAGGGCTCAGGGCAGGCGGGCCCCTTGGAACAGGGCTGGGGTGCAGAGAAGCTGCCTTTCTTAACAGCAAACCTACAAATGGGCACAGAGTTTCTGTTTGGGACGATGAGCAAGTTCTGAAACCAAACAGTGGCAATGGTGGCACAACACTGAGCATGTACTTAACGCCACTGAATTGTACACTTAAAAGTGACTAAGATGGTAAATTTCATGTTATATGTATTTTACCACAATATTTTTTAAATAGCAGAGAAAAAAAAACAGATCAGAAAGCTGGGAACTCCTGAATCCATGATGACGTAGCCACGCTGAGAACAATTCCTGGAAAGAACTAATTGAATCTTCTAAGTATCAGCTTTGAGAGATGGCTGATATACTGAGAAGTGAAGAAAATACACTGCAGAGTTTCACACAGATACAATCCTATTTTTAAAAGAAAACAAAACGTGTGAACGTTGGCGTGAACGACAGGGACCGTGCAGATGGGGGCTGCTGGGGGAAAATGGATTCAAGAGAGGAGGGCGGAGGGCTCATTTTTAAAAAAAAAAAAGATGCTTCATCTATTATTTGGTTTGTAATAAAAAAAAATAAATGATATAGAAACATTAAAAAGTGTGTGGGTAGGGGAGCAAACCCACACCATCCACCTGACATGCTGTGCCTCCCTCGGGGCGGACGTGAGTACCTAGCACCACCTAAGAGGTTTCCATAACTAAAAACTGAAATGGAATCTAATAAAAAGTCTGAATCTACATTTGCGGAGGGATACAGGAAAACAAAAGACACCATGACGAAACAATGAACTAAACCCAAAGTAGAGAACACTGTATAGGACAAACACCTCAGCTTCTCCCACAAATCAATAGCATAATACAATGGGGGAATTCTTGAAAGAATAAAGGGGACTTAAGAGACGTAACAACCCAACACAGCACGCGGCCTTTCTTTGGATCTTGGTTTGAATAAACCAACCATAGAAAGCCCTCTGCAACTCCATCAGGGGACTGACTTAATTCTGTGAGGTGTGATGACGATTATGTTTAAAAAGAAAAGTTCTTGTCACTTAGAGATATACTGAGCTGTTTACAGGTGAAATGACATGTTGCCTGAGATGTGCTGACAATAATCCAGCAGAGTGGGGGGACCGCATGAAACAAGACTAGCAACACGTTGGTAAATAGTTGAAACTAAGTGATGGGCACACATGGGGGTTCATTATACTGTCCTGTTTGAAAATTTCCAAAATAAAAAGATTTGTTTAAACAAAGATGCAAATGCCATCTGAGGCATTTGAGAAGCAGACAGAAAACATTCCAGTGTCACACAGTCCCCCCCTGGTCCTTAACTCATGTGTGTTAACTCCCTGGGCCCAGCTTTACACCTGCCGTTTCTTTATTTTTTATTTTATTTTTTTTAGGAAACTGAATATTTGTTTAGTATGAGAAGAGACATTACAACAAATTATAAAGAGTCAGTGGTAGCCCGCTGCGGGCCTCTCAGGCCGGTGATTTGCCTGCGCGCCTCCATGAGCTTGGCCCACGGCCTCTGACAGCGCCCACCCGAGCGCCCCGGGAGCCGGCGGGCAGCGGTCCTCACCGGGGACCCTCCAGCAGGCCCAGGGGAACAAACGTGGCTCTAAATCCAGCACGTGCATATTGAAGCAAGTGAAAGGATTTAATATGAAGCACAGAAGCAGATAATGCCAAAAAGCAAGCAGTAGTTGGTACACATTTAGTGAGTGGGCACATTTTTCTCAGCACTCACTCCAGCAAAAGTCTCAGGTTCCTACTGCAAGTTCCTACTGTAACTCTCCTCCCAAGGCCATGCATGGGCCTAGTGGGGTAGAAGTGTGAGGGAGTTAACGCCCCTGGGAGCCAGCCACCCTTAGGCAGGGGAGGACAAATACTTGTTGGAGGACAAACACTCCTGCATAGGAAAAGTCTAAGATATTTTCCACGCAAACTCCCACAGCTGTCCCATAGGACTGAGCCCCAGTTGCAACTTGCCAAATAACATACCCTTTATAAGGTGCCTTCCCTTCTCTCTCTCACTTCCTCACTCTCCTGCTGGTATACACTTGTCTTTCTAACATCTTCAGAGCAACATTTCTTCCAAGGGCCCAACCCTATGCCCTCAGCTGTCGATGTGCTAATACATGAAAAAAATATAGACACTCAAGACAAAGAGATTTCCCTGCATGTGCAAACTCTGATTCACTCATGGGGGTTGTCTGAAGGCTGTAGAGGATTCTTGGCTCAGCAGGGAAAGGTACCACAATGGATTAGCAATGTCTGCCGTGGGCAGGGGAGGGGACAAGTGGTGACTTGCTTGGCACGTCTAGGCATTACCTAAGGATTGTCAGCCGGATCTCAAAGCCTGGGGAATAATCCTCATAGTGGATGATCTTGGCAAAGATAATTGGGGTGATAAAATTGGCCAGCGTGATCACAATAGAAGGCAGGTACAATATCAAGAGGTTCTCTCCAAAAACCATCTTGTCAATTTCCTATGAAGATAACAAAACTGGTCAGGAGTATAATAATTTGCATCACAAATGAACTGACCTTAAAAGAGAACTCAACTATATATATGTCAAGTCATATGCTGAACACCTGAAACTTATACAGTAACGTGTGTCAATAATATTTCATTAGAACTGTAAGGGAGAAAAAAAACCCAAACATGTTTAGCAAACAAAACAAGACATTTGTTTCATTCAACATGGCACCTAAAACTAAGCCATCTCCTTCCTTGGGTGTTCAAACAGAGGAACCATGATCTAGTACCATACTAGAAGAAAACTGAGCTCTACTGGAGTTATTAAGGTGAAATATAAAAAACCCATGTATTCTGTATCAATGGGCAATTTAAAGCATTTTCAAGGCTGTACTAATTGACTTGGAACAGTCATTCTCTCCTTCTTTCATAATAATAGACTATTTAGTCACATATATGGCTATCTGAGATAAAACTAAATTTCCTAGGTAATTTGACTGTCTTCCTAGGTAAATGGCTCTCTGACTAAATTCTGGCCAAAGGGATATAAGAGGAAGTGTTAAGTGCAACCTCCAGGTCCTGCCCTTGAAGGGAAGGGGTGTGCTCTCATCTCCTTCACTTCCTTCCCATTGGCTAGAATGTGAATGTGGTGAGCTACCCGGTGCCATACAGAAGAACACCACATTCTAAGGATGGCAGAGCTACAAGATGGAAGGAACTTGGGCCCCTGATGATTGATTTCATGAAGCAGAGCCACTAGACCAACCTGGATTTTTATTTATTTATTTTTAAATTTGTTTTGGCTGTGCTGCAGGACGCGGGATCTTAATTCCCCAACCAGGGATTGAATCCGTGCCCTCCGCAGTGGAAGCGTGGAATCTCAACCACTGGACTGCCAGGGAAGTCCCCAACTTGGAATTTTAAAACCATTGTTATTTTAGGTAAACTGAGGCCCCAGATAGTAAGCTGTGCAGCTGGGGATTAAATCCAGGCAGTCCAGCCTGGATTTGAACATTGTAAACTCCAGGAGGAGGAGGTACCCCAAACACTCTATTTTGGATGCTTTTTTTCTTTTTTCTATTGAAAGTGGAAACTAGTCACTCTGATTTTAGGTTCTCTGTCATATCAGCCAAACTTATATCCCCATACGTAAAACAGAATGATGATAGTATCTACCTGAGATGTTTGCAATACACTTAGCATACATAACGTCCAATGGGACTAAAAGTTAAATTGACTTTCACGGAGCACTTACTTTTTTCATGTGTTCTTGAGAGAATATAGTTGCTCTATAGATTGCATAAAAGCATGCCGCTAAAACGGCCAGCACGATACAGTTCAAAAACAGTCTCAAAGAGTAAATCCGTATCGTTTCTTCTGAGGTCCTTTCTGCTATTTTCTGCCGTATTCGTTCTTCCTCCAGATCTGCCTGAGAACAAAAGAAAGCTCATTTGTGAGCTCTGGGATGAAGGGATATTTAGGGGTGGAAACTGTGACTCACCGTCATACCCTCCCTCTCGATCTTTAAAGTTTCCTCAATATTCATCTCCCCCAGGATACCCTCCTGGACCAAGCCCAATCAGTTTCCACGCCTCCTAAAGGCCTAAATGAAGGCAGACCTTCTATTTAAGATTGAAATTAGGCTCCACAATAAATGTGAAAACAGAACTATAACCTATTCAGGACATTACCTATATGCTACTATTACCTATATGTTATTTCTTTAAACAAATAATACACTTCATTTGATACCTTCCATCTCACTTCATTAAGCTTTTGATATCATTGTCTCCTCCTTTTTTGCTTACGTTTGATCAAGATGCTATTTGTTACTCCTTTTCTCCTGATTAATTTGGAAATTCCACTTTTTCATATTCTCTCCACTCCACCTTATTATCATAGCATTCTTAGTCCTATTTCTCCTGGTTTAAGAGATGTTTATGACAGGTTCTCATCAAGCAGAAAAATAACAGTACAAACCAACAAGGACCTACTGTATAGGACAGGGAACTCTACTCAATATTCTGTGATAACCTGTATGAGAAAAGAATCTAAAAAAGAATGAATATATGTATATGTATAACTGAATCACTTTGCCACACCTGAAACTAACACAATATAGTAAATCAACTATACTCCAGTAAAATTAAAAAAAAAAAAAAAAGAATAACAGTTTTCTTCAACTAGGATTAAAATAAGTTTTCTAAATTAAAACAAAAACAGGGTCTTCCCCGGTGGCGCAGTGGTTGAGAGTCCGCCTGCCGATGCAGGGGACACGGGTTCGTGCCCCGGTCTGGGAAGATCCCACATGCCGCGGAGCGCCTGGGCCCGTGAGCCATGGCCGCTGAGCCTGCACATCCGGAGCCTGTGCTCCGCAACGGGAGAGGCCACAACAGTGAGAGGTCCGCGTACCGCAAAAACAAAAACAAAAACAAAAAATAGTACAAGGTGATGGGGGAGAAGGGAAGATACCACCTCTTTTCCCAGCTCCAGTTCACCAGCTTCATGCTTGGGGCTAAGGTGATCAACCCCAGGAAGTGGTTCTCTGCAAAAAGCTCTTGAAAACTACATAGGGCTACACAGCTAAGCAGTGGGGACAGCCTGGCCCCCACCAGCTCCTTTGCAAGCTGTAACCCCGCCTCCCGCCAAGAGACCACTGAGTGGCACTCACTCGGAGCTCATAGCGCAGGCTGCTGTGCTTCAGGTCCGCCATGCTGCGGTTGGTGATGCAGAAGTCCCAGCCTGCAAATATCTTGTTGCAGTAACTCTGGAAGTGCTCTTCGCTCCGGATCAGATTACTTTTGAACCCTTCCACCGACCTGACCCCAAAACACGTTTATCACTCTTATAAGAACAACAAAATACAGGCCCATGGATATGCTTTGTCTAAAATTAAAAGGTTAACACATAGCTGCATCTTCCACCCATTTTGACATGCTTGGTCAAGTTTTGGATCGTTCTAAATATGTGGCAGCTAACCAGGCATCTCATTGTTGAAAATCACTTCCTTTCATCCGTTCAATGGCTTCTTTCACAGCTGGAATAAAATGCAAACTCTTAATACACCCTAGAGGTCCTGCATGACCCTGCATGGTGCCATCTTTCCTCCCATAGGGCCACTCTGCTGTAACGACAAAGGCTTTTTCCTATCCAGAAACACACAAACCTCTCCTCCAGCCCCAGGGTCTTTGCACTTGCAGTTCCCTCTGCCGTCTCCTCTTCCCATGGCTGCCTCCTTCTTATCCCTCAGGTTTCGCTCAAATATCCCCTCCACAGATTCCTCACCATCCCGTCTAAAGTTGGGACTCCTACTTCAAGTCAGTCTCTTTAATTTCCTTCACAGCAATAACCTAACCTCCAATCATCTCATTTATGTGTTTACTGCTTGTTGCCCCTTACCCTGACTAAATTTTAAACTCCTTGAGGGCAGGTACCCTGGCTGTCTTCCCACCTTTATATCCAGAATGCCTGGATATAAATATGGCCACTAGCCAACTGATGGATAAATGCATGAATAAATGACTTATATAGTAAAATAACCAAATATTTAGCGAGCACCTGTTTTGGTCAGATGCCACTCTTGTTGCACAAGTTCATAATCATTACTCATTCAAATGCTTTCCTGGAAAAAAATACACTCTAGCACTTGACATAAAAACGTCAAATGCCACACACTCTGTAGACAAACCAGGGTATTTTGAGGATTTGCTACTAAGTTGTGAAGACAACAGAAATGAAAGGAATTAGAGCAATCAGTTGTTCTGGCAAAGGTTCACAGCAAAGAATTTACGTCAGAACCAGCTGGGGTGCTTTTCCAAAATGCAGACTCCCGGGTGATTTCATATCCTGAGATTTTTAATTCAGTAGGTCTCATGGGTGGGGTCCAGAAATATGCTATTTATAAAGCTCCATGGTGATTCTGAGGTCCCAGCCCAATTGAATGGTCTGATTTAGACCAAACCTCCATTTTACAGGTGAGAAAGCTAAGATCTGGAGAAGGGAAAAAGTATTTCCCTAGATCCAAAGAGCTAGTGGCAGAACTGGGGCTAGTACAGTGATGACCACGATGATGATTTTAATTTAATAAACGTCTAAGTGCCAGGCCCAGTACCAAGTTCTTCACCGGCCTTGTTTCAGTTAATCCTCCCAAGCACCCTTCTAGGTGTGTGCATTTCACAGACAAGGAAAATGAGGTTCAACGAGGGGAAGCCACATTTGAACCTTGGTCCCTTGACCCCTAAGTCCACCCTCATTGCCACCCTGCAGCACTTCCTCCTCCCTGGGTAGGCCGCTCCCCATTACTTCACAGCCACTCTCCCTGCAGGCTTCCCCACGAAGAAGTCAAGGCCCGGAGGTGCAGGAGCTCAAGCAAGACCCGGAGGTGGCTTCACTGTTCAGCTGATAAAGCTTCTTCTTCAGGGCCCCTTCCAAGGCCCCAGGAGTGCCTCTAGCAATGTGTTCATATGGTCTTGTTTTGATTTTTTATCATTTACAAAAGATACTTTCATGTTCTTTGTCTTACAAAGGGCCCCTCCATATGGTCTACACTGCCGGCCCATAAAACTTGGATCTGCCCTTGCCATGAGCACACAACAGCAAAGCCAGAACCCCAATCAACCAACATTTCTTTACCAAGCATCTCTCGGCCCTCAAAATGAGCCCCACTGCTGCCCGTTTCTGTGGGGGATGGACACACACCAGTTCATTTTCATCTCATAGATCCTGACTCAGGATACGAGTGCCCAGCTGGGCTCTGGGGTTTTTTCTGTGGTGGTGAACCCTGGTCTCCATGGAGGACAAACTCAGATGCCAAAACCCTGGTCTCTTCTACACCTGTGATAAGGAACTTCGCAGCCCCATGGCTTATAGCACTGCCCAGCTCCCATAGGCACAATGAAGTGGGTAAGAGAGGTGCCCATCCAAGCATTCCCCTTGGGGCAGAGACAGTAAGCCGTCCATCAGGAATGGGTGGTTCTCCTTTCATAGTGTAGCGCTAGTGCTGGGAAGTGGCTGCCAGCCAAGAACAACATTTCCCAGCCTCCGTTTCAGTGAGCCGTGGTCACGTGACTAAGCTATAGCTGACGGAATGTGAGTGACGTTCATCGCTCTCAGGCTGAGCCCAGAAACACTTACCACGTGATACTCCTCCAAGGTTGTTTTCCCTTCCAGCCCTCAAGAGGAACATCTTAAAGCCACATGCTGATGATGGCTGAGCTTCAGTCAACTTGAGTCCCAGCAGGACTGAGAAGGAGTCTTCCACACTAACCTGTGGCCCGCTAAGAACTTCATGGGAGAAAGATATACAACTTCTATCGTGTTGGGCCATTGTACTTTTGGGGATAGTTGTTTGTTAAAGTAATTTAAAGTAATTAATATTCCTCACTTTTCTTGGGAATTGGCACCTCCCACTAAAATGCCTGTCTACCACGTGAAATGCCATGTTCGCATATGACCCTAGCCCACTGGCCACAACTGAAGGGTCAGAACTGGGTACCTGAATGAAGCAGAGCCAGCAAGTCTCTTCAAAGGATTTCTGAGCCTGTGACCCTGGGAGTACACATAAGGAAGCTGCCACCAGAAGAATCAGAGATGCAGGAGCCCTTGCTTTGGGTTGTTCTGAATCCATTCCTATATTCTTGTCCTTCCTGTAATTTGGAGTTTCCTCCCTTCCTTGGTTCTCTCAGCCACTCAGTTCCCCTTTAGCCCATTTAGTCAGAGTTGGGTTTCTGCCACTTGCAACCCAGTAGAGACCTGCTTAGCATATATACCGGATCAAAGATAAGGTTGGTGGGACTTCCCTGGTGGCGCAGTGGTTAAGAATTCGCCTGCCAATGCAGGGGACACAGGTTCGGGCCCTGGTCCGGGAAGATCCCACATGCTGTGGAGCAGCTGGGGCCGTGTGCCACAACTACTGTGCCTGTGCTCTAGAGTCCACGAGCCACAACTACTGAAGCCCACGTGCCACAACCCACATGCTGTGGAGCAGCTGGGGCCGTGTGCCACAACTACTGAGCCTGTGCTCTAGAGTCCACGAGCCACAACTACTGAAGCCCACGTGCCACAACTACTGAACCCCACACACCCAGAGCCCCTGCTCCACAACAGGAGAAGCCACCGCAATGGGAAGCTCACGCACCACAACGAAGAGTAGCCCCCACTCGCCACAACTAGAGAAAGCCTGTGCGCAGCAACGAAGACCCAACGCAGGCAAATATAAATAAATAAATAATAAATTTTTTTAAAAAGGGCTTAGGCCTGATAGGTTTTTTAAAAAAAACACAGATAAGGTCGGCAGGATGGTACTGGCAAATGTGTTCACTGATGATTGACTGAAGACTCTGGGCTGCTATTCCAGCTCCCAGATGCTGCCTCCATCCTCCAGGTGTCCACAGCCTCCAACACACTCACAAACCTTTTTCCACAAAGCTCAGCTCTGCACTCTGCTCATCCTTTGGGCAATGGCTCTTGGAGTCCACGGACCTCCACGAGACTCCAGCCATCAAGAATAATTCAAAGAGAACACAATGACAAGATAAACTTTACCTTTTCACTATCCAAAGAAGGCTCAGGGCCAGGTAGGCAACTGTGCTTAACACATAAGCCAGAGGCAGATCATAGATGAAGTTCTGAAATTTCACCCCGTCAATGGTGTAATGTCCATAAAAGAGGCAGGTACCCTCCAGGAAACCCTGAAACAAAGCCAAGGGCATGAGGTCAGATTAGTGAGTTGACTGCAGGGAAAAAGGAAACCAGTCTCTGCCTCAAGGAACTCACATTCCAGTGTCACTGTTCATCCCTGAATTCCCCAGAGGCTGGAAAAATTCCAGATTTGCAGCAACATGGATACAACTAGAGTTTATCACACTAAGTGAAGTCAGACAGAGAAAGATAAATACCATATGATATCACATATGTGACATCTAAAATATGACACAAATGAACCTATTTATGAAACTGAAATAGAATCGTGGACATAGAGAACAGACTGGTGGTTGTCAAGGAGGAGGAGGTTGGGAGAGGGATGGAGTGGAAGGTTGGGTTATTACATATAGAAGAGATAAACAACAAGGTCCTACTGTATAGCACAGAGAACTATATTCAATATCCTATGAAAAACCATAATGGAAAAGAACATAAAAAAAAGGGCACATAGGGGCTTCCCTGGTGGCGCAGTGGTTGCGCGTCCGCCTGCCGATGCAGGGGAACCGGGTTCGCGCTCCACGTGTGTGTGTGTGTATATATATCTGAATCACTTTGCTCTACAGCAGTAATTAACACAACACTGTAAATCAACTATACTTCAATTTAAAAAAATAAATTAATTTTAAAAATAATTTCGACCAATTAAAAAAAAAAGAAAAAAATCCAGAGATATATGGGGTGCTCAACTAGAGTTTGGGGAATAAAGCACAGATAAAGCCTGAGCATTAAAAATACACAGGGGTACAATCCAAAAATGAAATTAAGGAAAGAATTCCATGTGCAATAACAGCAAAAATAATAACATAATTAGGAACAGATTTTAAAAATGAAGTATATAAATCTTATATTCTTAAAACTATAAAACATGTTTAAAAAATTAAAGAAGATCTAAATAAATGGAAAAACATCCCCTGTTCATGGATCAGGAGATCCAGGGCAACCCTCCCCAAACTGATCCACAGAATCAACACATCCCTATCAGAATCCCGACTGGCTTCTTTGTAGAAAATGATAAGATAATCCTAATATTCATATGGAATTGCAAGGGTCTCAAAATAGCCGAAATAATCTTGAAGAAAACAAACAAAGTTGTAGGACTCACACATCCTAATTTCAAAACTTACTACAAAACAACAGTAATCAAGACAGTGTGGTACTAGCATAAGAATAGACATATAGATCTATGGAATAGAATTCAGGTCAAAAATGAACCCATACATCTATGGTCAACTGATTTTTGATACGGGGAAAAAAGAGTCTTTTCAAGAAATGGTGCTGAGACAACTGGATAGCCACATGCAAAAAATAAAATAAAGTTGCGCCCCTACCTTACACCTTTTAAAAATTTTAACTTAAAATGGATCAAAGGCCTAAATGTAAGAGCTAAAACTATAAAACTCTTAGAAGAGGAGAGTTAAATTTGCATGACTTTGGTTTTGGCAATAAATGCCTAGATATGACACCAAAAGCACAAGCAATAAAATAAAAAATAAATTGGACTTCATAAAAATTTAAAACTTTTGTGCTTCAAAGGACACTATCAAGATAGTGAAAAGACAATCCAGACAATGGGAGAAATACTTGTAAATCATATACGTTATGAAGTACTTGTATCTAGAATATTAAAAAAAAAAACCCTCATAACTCAACAATAAAAAGATAGATAGGGCTTCCCTGGTGGTACAGTGGTTAAGAATCCGCCTGCCAATGCAGGGGACACGGGTTCGAGCCCTGGTCCAGGAAGATCCCATATACTGCAGAGCAACTAAGCACGTGCGCCACAACTACTGAGCCTGCGCTCTAGAGCCCGCGAGCCACAACTACTGAAGCCCGTGTGCCTGGAGCCCATGCTCCACAACAAGAGAAGCCACCGCAATGAGAAGCCAGTGCACCACAATGAAGAGTAGCCCTCGCTGGCCGCAACTAGAGAAAGCCTGCACACAGCAACGAAGACCCAACACAGCCAAAAATTTAAAAAATAAATTAAATAAATTTTTTTAAAAAGACTGATAATCCAATTAAAAATGTAAAGAGGATGCAAACAGACATTTATTCAAAGAAGATATACAAAAGGCCAATAAGCGCATGAAAAGATGATCAACATCATTAGTCATTAGAGAAATGCAAATGACAAAACCACAAAGAAATTCCACTGCACACAAACTAGGGTGGCTATAATAAAAAAGTAAGGAAATAGCAAGTGCTGACAAGGATGTGGAGACATCAGAAACCTTATGCACTGCTGGTGAGAATGTAAGTGGTACAGCCACTTTGGAAAAGTCTGGCAGTTCTTCAAAAAGTTAAACATCTGGTTACCATCTGACCCAGTGATTTCCACTCCCCAAAGAATTGAAAAGATATATCCACACAAAATCTTGAACACGAATGTTCTTAGCAGCATTATTCATAACAGCCAAAAGGTGAAAACAACCCAAATGTCCATAATGAATGTATAAACAAAATGCAGTATATCCACACAATGTAATCTTATTTGGCCACAAAAGGAATCAAAGACAGATAGATGCTCCAACATGGATGAACCTTAAAAAACATGCCAAGTGAAAGAAGCTACAGACAAAAGATCATGGATTAAATGATTCCACTTACATGAAAATGTCATGAATAAGCATTCATGAGACAGAAAGTAGATTAATGGTTGCTTAGCACTGATTAGGGGAATTGGTAGGTGATAAAGGGTACAGGGTTTTTTTTTGAGGTGATGAAAATGTTCTAAAATTGATTGTGGTAATGGCTATATAACTTTGTGAATATACTAAAAACCACTGAATTGTACACTTTAAATGGATGAATTGTATGATATGTGAATTGTACCTCAATAAAGCTATTGCCAGAGAAAAAACAAAACAAAACAAAAACCCCTAAAACCTAAAGATGCCCTATGTGAAAATACAGCAGAGAAAAGTCCGTGACTTTTCTGCTATTCCTTGAATAGCAAGGATAGAACATTCTAGGAGAGTGAGGAAGAAAATATACACAGAGAACAGAAATAGTATAAGTAGTACCTAGATGTTCACTATTGTTTAGAAAGGGGAAAATGGAAGCAATATGAATGTCCATCAATAGGGGACTGGCTAGATCATGAAAAATCCATACTATAAAATATTACAAAGTCCATATAAGTGCATGAGAAAGGCTGAGAAAGATATGAACCATGGTGTTAAAGGATTGGTGGCCTCTGGGAAGAGGTAATTTTATTTTTTACTCTATAAGTCTTATATTTTTATGATAACCATGTATTCTTACACTGAGTACTTAAGTAAATTTTTAATAGAAAAACAAAGATGTAGAAACAGAAGACTCCATCTTTTCTTTAACTCTCCTGAAGCTGGGGCACACAGGCCGTAAAACTTGCCCGACTGTACAAAACCTGTTTTTATTGCCCCAGGTTGGTGTCAGGACTGTCATCAATCTCTCCTACAAAATAAAGTTACATTACAGGACAAAGGTCCACTGGGCCTGGAAAATAATTTCTCTGATACGATCATGAGCTTGCCTCAGTTGTTTTCAGCAAAGACAAGCCACTGCTTAATCTCTCTGGCCAGGCCCCTCTTGGGCCTATAATTAAAATGTATATGTGACAGGATAAAGGTTATTAGCTAAAACTACTGTAGTAATCATATTACAATATATAAAGGTATCAAACCAACATGTACATCCTCAAATGTATACAGTGTTATATGTCAATCATATCTCAATTAAAAAAAAAACCACACATGTAAAAGATGTAAGAATGCTACTTACTTGCTATGCTGAGAACTGTTTTTCAGGGAATAAATGTGATACGCATACTGTAATGCACTAGTGAAGATTTTAAAAACAGGAAAAAAGATGGTTGTAAAAGTGCTACTTGCTCAATATGTTCAGAATACTTTTACTTTAGTTAATGCATGGGATGTCGATTCTGTAATGTGTGTGGAAAAGTTTTAAAAATTCAGTGTGAGAGAGAAGTTTGGAAGACTGCTACAGACTTGCAGCCCACATGGCGAACAGAACCCTGCTATTTCCATGAATGGATGTGACAGTTATTTTGTAATACATATAGAAATGTTTAAAAACACTTGTAAGAAATATGTTGAAGTGGCATTTGCTTGCTACATAGAAAACCCTGTTCAGCGAGTGGCTGTTCTGTTCATTCTATAAACATGAACAGAAGTGTTTAAAAACACACGAAAAATATGTGTAAGGCTGCTACTTGCTTGCATGGGTGAGAACAGTGATATTACAGGGAAATGTACAAAATGGCCATTCTGTAATGCACGTAGAATGGTTTTAAAAACATACTGAAGGGGCTTCCCTGGTGGCGCAGTGGTTGCGCGTCCGCCTGCCGATGCAGGGGAACCAGGTTCGCGCCCCGGTCCGGAAGGATCCCACGTGCCGCGGAGCGGCTGGGCCCGTGAGCCACGGCCGCTGGGCCTGCGCGTCCGGAGCCTGTGCTCCGCAACGGGAGAGGCCACAACAGAGGGAGGCCCGCATACCACAAAAAAAAAAAAAAACAAACAAACAAAAAAAATAAATAAAAACATACTGAAAACAAATAAATTGAAATTAACAACAATACAATTAAATTAAATTCAGTTTCTTGGTCACATTAGCCACATTTCAAGTGCTTAAGAGTTAGTGGCTGTCGAATTTCACAGCACAGATCCAGAACATTTTTATCACTGTAGAAAATTCATTCTTTGGGGCAGGGCTGTTTTTTACCATGCATAGTTTATTGAACATTTATGATCAAGTGCATCTAAGTCTCCTGTGAAATCTTTCCTGTAACGAAGAAGATCATGGTGTGTGGTGATCTACAACGAGGAACTTCTCTCATGGGATGTGACTTAAAGAAATGGGGCTAACAGCAGTTCTGGGATTTGATCTCACTAGCATGTGACCTTGGGTGAGTCACTGACTTTCTTTTCTCCTTGCGTAGTTTGCAAGCTTCAGTTTTCTCATTTGTAGAGTGGACATTTTAACACCCACCTGACGATTCCTCTCAGTTGTTCTGAGGAAAACATGAGATCAGAGATGTAAAATCCACTTTTTCAAAACCAAATGCAGTGGAAAAATTCAAAACTTTCTATTTATTGATTCAGAACTGTTCAATGGATGGCATTTTAATACCAGTAACTTTCAGAAAGATATTTTTATATACTTGTATTTTTTAAAACATCTAAAGGAGGGGGTTCTCAACCTGGGATAATTTTGTTCCCCAGGAAACATCTGGCATGTCTGGAGACACGTTTGCTTGGCACAGCGGTGGGGCTGCTACTGGCACCTAGTGGATGGAGGCCAGGGATGCTGTAAACACCCTCCAGTGCACAGGACAGGCCCACAGCAAAGGAGTGTCAGGTCCAAGGCTGAGAAACCCTAGTCTAGAAGGCAGAGACAGCCACTTTTCATAGCTGCAATCTTATTTGCTGAAAAACAGTGGGATAAAAAAAAATGAAAGCACACACACAAAAACATTTTTTAGAATAAAGAAGAATTAAAAACTTTTGGAACTACTGTAGGGAGGATGAGATTAATTCTACTTTAGAGCAGCAGGGTTAACCTGGGATTAATAGACTTTTAAGGGATTTCAGGGACTGCGTATGTGTGTGCACAAGTGCTATGTGTGCATGTGCACATGTAAGGGCATGTATGCACGTGTGTACCACGCACACCTGCATGTGTACTTGCTGGGAAGAGGAGTCACAGCTTTCATCCAGGTGGTCTAGGATCACAATATGTTAAGGTCTTTCAATGTCAGAGAAGTTAAATGAATTCTATCTGGGTTTATTTTCACTGAAACTTCTTTCTACAGGGGAACTCAGATCTTGTTGCAGGTCAATACGAAGGTGGCAGGAATCAGGAAAAGGCCAAGGGCTGAAAGTGACAAAATACATTTCCTGTATATCTTAGCAGGGGTGGATGAACATTATCCTTGACGATAAGGTGACTGCAAATCCTGTTTCTTTCACTGGTACTTGTGTCAACACTCGTTTTTGATTCTCACTGCAGACATTCAGGAACCTGGTCTTTAAATTAACCTATTTCAGCATTGAGGGTCCAAATCCAGAATTATGTTAAATACTTACAGTGCCAGAAAGCAAGTCTATGATATAACTGTAAAAGTAAATGAGTCCAGAACTACTTATTGGATACACTGTGCATTGAATATCTGTAAAAAACAAAAACAAGAACATCAGTGGAAATAGCTTCAGTCTCTATAACTTGTCTATCATAATTTGTGTATATATGCATGTATATGTATATACATTTAGATGTCATATACAATTATATATGGATGTTTGTGAATCTGTGATTTTCTATTTGCAATCTAAATGCCAGTGCACCAACTACAGTACCATTTTCCCCTTTCATTTTATTCTCTAAATACCTGGGGATATATGTTTTTTCTATACGTTTCATATATGGGTCTACTAACAGCACAGGCTTTCTGACTGTATTGGTATTTTACGTTTTGGGGTTCATGTTTGCACATGTTTTGGAAGATGTGGTCGATATAATTATTATTCCATTTTAAGCACATCCAGGTTTTTTTGTTTGTTTTTTTCTCTACAAACCCTTGTGTCGAGGGCTGACTTTCAATCGATCACAGCGAGGGAGCTGCTCTGCTACGTACGAAACCCCGACCCAGAAGCAGGTCGTCTACGAATGGTTTAGCACCAGGTTCCCCACGAACGTGCGGTGCGTGACGGGCGAGGGGGCGGCCGCCTTTCCGGCACATCCAGTGTTAAAAGATCTCTACATGTGTGTAAATTAACAAGCAGTTTCACTTAAAAAAACATATTTACCTACACATAATTGACCAAGAAAGTTTTTGAACAGCAATTTTAGTGACACTACATTATGCTTGAACAACTAATTCACTTCCTCTATATCAGTCAGCTATTGCTGTGTAACAACCTTAAAGTCTCAAATGATTTAACCTCCAAACATTTATTTTCTCCTTCATGGATCTACAGTTTGAGTTCACTCAGCTGATTCAGGCTAAGCCAGGATGGACACCAGGCTCCCAGATGGGCTGAGGTCTGCTCTACATGATTTCACTCTGGGGCCAGACTAGAGAGGCAGTGGCTACCTGGGGTGGATGCTCTCCTCATGGCTCTTCTCATAAGGCAGGCCAATCACATAAAGCCATTTCAAACTAATATTCCACTAGACAAAAGAAGTCACATGGCTAAGAGCAATATCAATGGGGGCAGAAAGTATTCTCTGCTCACAGTGGGAAGCTTTGCAAAGTTACAATTATAGGGGAGTGACAAACTGGGGAAAATAATCCAATATACTACCCCTTCTCTGGACCTTTGTTTCCCCTTTGTTAAAATAAGAGAGTTGAACCAGTTCCTCCAAGGTCAATTCCAGCTCCTCCATTTTATAATTCTAACGTGTGTGTTCACTTATTCATTCAACAAACACTTCTTAATTACTATGCACCAGGTACATGCTGGAGATAAAATGATGCGTAAGAAATAGTTCCTGCCTTTGAAAAGCTCACCATCAAGTGGTAGAAAAGATAAGTAGGAGTTCGGTGTATATAAGGTGCTCAAATGGTTGTATGAACACAGTATTAGAGGCAAAGAGGAGGGAGACAGTCACTATTTGGAGAAGAGTCAGGAAGGTGGAAAGAGACAGCTGCCACTCTGCTCCTCACTCACTGTCCTCAAGCCTAGAGGTCGGCAAACTCTGGCCCTTGTGCCAAATCTGGCCAGCTGCCTTTTTTTGTTAATACCGTGTTATCGGAACACAGCTATGCCCATTTGGGACGTTTCTCCGTGGTCACTTTTGTGCCACAACGGCAGTACTGAATAGTTGCAACAGAGACCATACGGCCTGCCAAGCCTAAAATATTGACTATCTGGCCCTTTCCAGGAAGTGTGTCCACCAGCCACACCTGGCTTTTCATTTCTCTAATACGCTGAGTTATTCCCAGCTCTGAACCTTTGCAGATGCTGTTCCTCTGCATGAAGAAGCTTCCCCGCACTCTCCAACAGCTGCCTTCTCCTTGTCCTCCAGGGCTCGCCTTACATATCCCTGCCTTCACAGAGGGCTTGGGGGACCCCTCAGCCTCCAGTGTCCTGGTGTCTGACCTCTCAGCACCTTATCCTTTCCCCTCCCCCAGAGGCAAATTCATAGCTTATATACCTCTTCGTGTGGTCCCTTCCTAACGCCCATCCTCTGCTATAGTGCAATACCCTGTGGTGGTCCCTGCTGTAGCCCCAGGGCCTGGCTCAGGGCCCAGCACCCAGCAGGTGCTCAATAAACACTTGCTGAAGGAATGGAGAAGGGAAGTGAGAAGAGGAAGAAAGGGACTTCTGACCCTTACCTTAAGGGACAAAGTTTACTAGGTAAGTCAAAAAAAAAAGCACGCACAGGAGGACGACGCAGTCAGAGGAAATAACGAGGAAAAAGAAGAGATGCGTGGTGTCCACGCTCAGAGTCCAGCTTCATTTCCTCCAAGAGCGTGGCCTCCCTCCGCCCAAGGCCCTGCTCACGGCTAAAGGGAGAACTGAACAGGCAGTGGTGTCTAGTGAGACAGAATAGCATTCAGTTCTTCTAGAAAGAAATAATACTAAAAAAAAAAAAAAAAAAAAAAAAGCTGCATTTATTGAGCACTTTCCATGGGCAAAGCACTGTATTATCTTATTTAATATTCATTTTAAAATTATGAGTATTGCTTAATCATTACTTATACTTAAGTTTTCTGTATTAAATAATATAGAATTTGTATTATTGTTTTTAGTTATTTATACTTTAAATAATAAGTATTTATTATCTTTTAATGAGCTAAGTATTAAATAGTGTAGTACAACATTATTTGAATAATGAAACAATTGTCTCACTAGTTAAATCATCACCGTCGTTCTACGGATAAGGAAAATGAGGCTCACAAAGTCTAATCAACTAACAGAGCTGGGCCTTGAAACCGAGCCCAGCGTTTTCACACAGCAGCAGGAGATATTTATCTGTGAAATGGACATATTAGAAAATCAGAATGCAGCAGCGGGCATGCAGTAGGCACTCAAAGTCAGCGTTTCCACGTTATTCTTATTTGATTTTTAAGTGTAATAGAATTAAAACAAAAACAAATATGATGAGGAGGAATGTATAGGGCCACAGAAGTGACTGCAGAGGCGGCGCTCTTCTGGGGAAAGGAGTCAAGTGATAGAAGCAGGTTTCCACTTCCAGCTACTAGCACAGAGCCTGGTACTAGAGGGTGGTAAATAAACATCTCTGGAATGACAGAAATTATCCCCATTTGAAAAAACAGGATGCCCAGACCTGACTTACACTGAGAATTCAGTAAGAAAACACAGGTCCATTACCTGCCATAGCATCTGGCAGACGACTGATGTTTAATAATCAGCAGCCTGAGCATCACCATTATCGGAGATAAAAGCCTTGAAATAAAAGCTTGAAATAAAGTCACTGGAGTCGACTGTATTATGTTTACTAAATTGTCCACTTCCCCACCCTCCATTGCTTCTCCCAAACGCCTTGCTGAACCCAGGAGTGGCAAGTGACTTGCACTGGCTAGTAATATGTGGCAAAAAGGATGTGTGTCATCCCCAGGCAGAAGCATTAGAAGCCAGCACATGTTGCCATGGCTCTTTTTCCTTTGGACATCGTGACTGTCAATGGTGCAGAGAGAGGCAGCTCCCTCAGCTTGGGCTCCAGAGTGAAGACAACATGGAACAAAGCCACCACCAAACAGTGATGGACATACAGTGCGAGCAAGAAAGAAACCTTTGTGGTTACTGGGCGCTGAGCTACGGGGTCATTTGTTTCTGCAGCATAACCTAGCCTATCCTGACTAATACAGTCACCCAAGACTTAGATTATAAAGATTGCTAGAGAAAGAAGCATCGTAGCTAGGTACACAATGAAAAGAACCCTCGTCATGGCAAACCAGGCCTTACACTCACCCGCGCCTTTGGATGGAACGAGCACAAAGCTGCTGTTGGTAATCTTGTATCTGGTGAGCAAGACTGGGAGCAAAACCAGCATAAAGATGATCAGAAATATCACCAAATTCAGCAATACCAGAAACCGTAAGAAGGAGAAGTAGGACTGAATTCCAGTGCCAAATTTCCCTGGAAAAAAGAAATCCAGACATCACTGACCAGGACTATTGATCCAGTACCCACTGTAGGTTCAATCAGCCACAGAGGGCTGAACTGAAATTGGAGGATCTTAGTGGGGGAGGAAGGAAGAATAATTTCAAGGCTCTACTTGAAATTATTAAGTTTAAACTTTCACGTGTAAATCTACAATCACTCTTAAATCAATAATTTGAGATGGTGTGAGAGAAGGCTCAATATTTTCTCATAGGAATAGCTAATTGACTCAGCACCATTTATTGAAAAGGCTATCCTTTCCCTAGTTAATTGCAGTAGTGCTTTTGTAACTGACTATATATTTATGGACCTATTTCTCAATTCTCTCTCTGTTATGGGTCTATTTGTCTATCTCTGCACCAATACCAGAACTGTCTCATTATTGCAGATACAATAATACTTGATATATGGTGCTCTAAGTCTTTAGGCTTTCTTCTCCCTCAGGCATCCTTGGTACTCTGCATTTCTATATACATTTTAGAATCAGCATATTCATTTTCACACACACACATATGCACACGTGTGCAAAATGTGCTGAGATTCTGACTGGGATTACATGGAATATATAGGTCAGTTTGAGAACAAGTGACATCTTTACAATATTGAGTCTCTGATCCATGAACATGGTATATTTAGGTTCTTTAATTTCTCTCAACAATATTTTATAGTTTTCTGTGCAGAATTATTTCACATAGTTCTTTAGATGTATTCCTAGGTGCAATGATACTACTGTATAACTTATTTTTTTAATGTTTGTTGCTGGTATATAGAAATACAGTTGGTTTTATATATAGATCTTATATCTAGCAACCTTGCCAAATTTACCTCAATTCTAATAGTTTGCCTTTTTTGTTTTCTACAAATAAATCATGTTATCTGCAAAAAAAAAGAGACAACTTATTTCTTCCTTTCTGGTTGTTAACCCTTTTTTTCCCCCATCATTGTACATTGGCTAGGACTTCCAGGACAATGCTGAATAGAATCTGTGGTAATTAGAAGCCTTTTCCTCATTCGCAATCTTAGAAGAAAAGCTTTCAATATTCCACTATTAAGTATGATGGGTGCTATAGAATGTTTATAGATACTTTTTGCCAGATTAAGAAAGCTCCTGGGGGGCTTCCCTGGTGGCGCAGTGGTTGAGAATCCGCGGGCAGATGCAGGGGACGCAGGTTCGTGCCCCGGTCCGGGAAGATCCCACATGCCACGGAGTGGCTGGGCCCATGAGCCATGGCCACTGAGCCTGTGCGTCCAGAGCCTGTGCTCCTCAATGGGAGAGGCCACAGCAGTGAGAGGCCCGCGTACCACAAAAAAAAAAAAAAAAAAAAAAAAAAGAGAAAAAAAAAAAGAAGGCTCCTGGGAATTCCCCGGCGGTCCAGTGGTTAGGCCTTAGGTCTTTCACATTGTGGTGACCTGGGTTCAATCCCTGGTTGGGGAACTAAGATCCCATAAGCCACACAGTGCAGCAAAAAAAGAACAAAAAAAGAAAGCTCCCATCTATTTCTTATTTGCTGAGAATGAGAACTGAATTTTACCAATGCTTTTTCTGCATCTGTTGGGTTAATCATATAATTTTTTCCTTTATTCTGTTGAGGTAGTGAATTATATTCATTGATTTTTCAAACAGAAAACAAACCTTTCACCAAATAATGATTAAATTACTAAATTGCTGTAATTTCAAAGTCGTGATGAGTGTAGATGCTATTCCCAGACAACTACAACAACTGGAAGGGACAGGAAGACATCTGTGATGTTCCTGGTGACGAAGACACAGGCTCTATTAATCCTAATTGTGGCTAGTTGCTCGCATTCATCACGGAAGGAAATGCTACGTTTCAGCTGGGGGTGAGTGAAAACAAAGCTGTACTTTCCTCAGGCGCAGGAGACTTCTACGGAGGAGCACGTGCAGTGTGGGGTGTGGTACCTTCTATGCTGCGAATGTCCTCCCGCCACAGCTCCAGGTGGGTTGTCATCTCGCGAGCCTTCTCTATGAACCTCTCCCAAGACTTGCTGGTATACCGTTTCCACTGGTCCCACTCAGATAAGTACTTCATTTGGGTCTCCTGAATGTCCCTGCATTGAAAAACAAGCACGACAATAACAATGCAGTGTCATCAACCTCAGCACCAAATAAAACCCCAGCCAAGAGGATGTGGAAAACCTGGAGCGCTCATACACTCCTGGTGGGAATGTAAAATGGTGTGGCCACTAGGAAAAAGTTCAGCAGTTCCTCAGAAAGTTAAACGCAGAATTATCATATGACCCGGCAATTCCACTCCTAGGTAGATACTCCAAAAGAATTGAAAACAGGGTCTCAAACAAAAACTCGTATACAAATGTTCAATGCAGCATTAATCACAATAGTCAAAATGTGTCAACAACCCAAATCTCCATCAAAGGATAAACGGATAAACAAACTGTGCTATATCCACACAGTAGAATATTATTCAGCCATAAAAAGGAAGGAAGTACTGATACATTCTACAACTTACATGAACCTTGAAAACATGATATTAAGTGAAAGAAGTCAGACACAAAAGGTCACATGTCATATGATTCCATGTATATGAAATGTCCAGAATGGCAAATCTATAGAGATGGAGAGTAGATTAATGGTTGGCAGGTGCTGGGGGGAAGGGGAACAGAGTGACTACAGACAACGATGAGGCTTTGGGGGTTGCAGAGCCACAAGATGGAAGGAGCCTGGGTCCCTGAGTGACTGCAAAGTCTCCCCTTGACCTCAACCCAGGACTTTTATGTGAGCAAGAAATAAACTTCTAATACACTGAGATTTTACCTGTGTGGGTATCTTTGTCACAGCAGCTTACTATCCTAAGTAATACATTTTAATTACATGAACTCTTCAGGAAATGCATTCCATGCATAAAAAGCACCTCTTCCCAAAACATACATCAATCATATGCCTTCCAGATGGCTGCCGGACAAACCTTAGTCTCCGCTTCTCAGAGATGTTCAGTGCGTATTTCCGAATGGATAAGTTGTCAAGGTTTTCAGTGATTTCTCCCTCCAACCGGGAGCTGTAAGAGTCTGTTGGCTTCAGCAAAGTGCCACTTTGCTTGTCCCGGGAAAGGATGGTCGTCCTCTTACGAGCAATAGACCGGTAGCTTGGCAATTCTTGAAGGAAATTCACAGGTGGAGAAGAAAAGCAACTGGAGTCCAAAGAGAGGCTCTCTGGGTAAGAAAGAAGAAAACCACCATTCACCCCAGTGAACCTGGCAACCAAAAACCAAAACTTACGTACGAGACTTGGATCTCAGAGACCCTAACTAAACCTCACTGTCAGGAGCCTGGGCCACTGACAAAAGTATTTGTATCTTAATTATTTTATTTACCAGGATGGTGCTCAGGACAATGAAATCATATGCAAAAGGGTTCACTTTCAGCAGATGTGTTTTAAGTTACATGATACCTGCATTCTAGTGTTTGGCTGCAGCCACTTGCTAGGTGTGTGGCTTTGAGTAATCTAACCTCTGTTTTTCATTTGGCAAATGGGGCTAGTGACATTTGCCCCACCTATCCTCACACAGTGTAGGGTATCCACTGCATGGGATAAAGCTCTGAAAAGCATAAACTGCTTTGCAAATGCATGGCGATAACAACATCATCAACAACAATAATAATAATGGCGTTTATGGAGCACTTCCTTTGTACCAGGCACTATGTTAAGAGCTTCATGACCACTCATGGGATGTGGGCTTGCCTTATGATCTGCTTGGACCAACAGAATGCAACAGAAGGGATGCTGTGCCAGTTCTAAGCCTAGCCTCAGGAGGCCTTGCCAGCTTCTGCTGTTCTTTGGACACCAGCTGTTGCCTTGTGAACAAGCCCGAGCTAACCTGCTGGAGGATGAGAGCAGGGATGATCACCCCAACCGAGACCATCCCAGGCCAGCCTACAGCCAGCTGTTGCCCAACTGACCACAGATGCTCACACATACTGACGTAGGTACTATTATCATCCCCATTTTACAGATGAGAAAATAAAGTCATTCATGGGTTCTCCAACCCCTTGCCCAAGCCCTCAAAGCCCTGCATGATCTGACTCCTGCCCGCCTCTCCAGCTCCTCAGGCTCTCTGACCTCCAACCTACATTTCTTAGGATCCTTCATATACTAAAATGGGCCTGTGTTCCCTCCTCTTCAGAGCCTTTGCATATGCTGTTCCCTCTGCCTGGAGTGAACTTCTTAGCTCCTACTCGAATGCCACTTCCTCAAGGAAACCAACCCTGCCTCACTGCACTATTGTAGCTGTCTTGTTACACATTTTCCCACACACAGTAAGTCCTTCACAGCACTTATCACAATCTATAACTTTATATTTTTTTAACATCTTTATTGGAGTATAACTGTTTTACAATAGTGTGTTAGTTTCTCCTTTACAACAAAGTGAACAGTTATACATATACATATGTTCCCATACCTCTTCCCTCTTGCGTGTCCCTTCCTCCCACCCCCCCTATCCCCAGTGTGTTAGTTTCTCCTTTACAACAAAATGAATCAGTTGTACATATACATATGTTCCCATATCTCTTCCCTCTTGCGTCTCCCTCCCTCCCACCCGCCCCATCCCACCCCTCTAGGTTGTCACAAAGCACAGAGGTGATCTCCCTGTGCTATGCGGCAGCTTCCCACTAGCTATCTAATTTACATTTGGTAGTGTATATATGTCCCTGCCACTCTCTCACTTCGTCACAGCTTACCCTTCCCCCTCCCCATGTCCTCAAGTCCATGCTCTAGTAGGTCTGTGAAACCTTATATTTCTTTGTGTGACCATGTGAGTATGTCTGTCTTACCCAGTGGTCTGTAAGTTCTCGGAGGGCAGGGACTGTGAAGATTTCCTCACCATTGCAACCCAGGACCAAGCAGCATCCCTGGCTCAGAGTAGTTCAATAAATACTTACTGGATAGATGGATGAGTGGATGACATTCATAATTTCCCCGTGCTTAGAGAGCCTGGGGGTGGGGGAACTGGAAACAGAGCCAGGTCTGCCTACTCAAGAATCTCTATCAACTATACTTCAATAAAAATAAAAATAAAAAGTAAAAAAAAAGGAATATTCACTCTGCTACATCAGACCACAGCTGGAGGCCAAGTTTTGCTGTGCCTTGTGCAGAGGTCCAAGGAGGGAGAGCTTTCTGTTGAAGGTGAGGAAAGAATGCCACTTTCAAGATGGATTTTAAACAATTTTTTTTTTTTTTTTTTTTTTGTGGTACGCGGGCCTCTCACTGTTGTGGCCTCTCCCGTTGCGGAGCACAAGCTCAGGACGCACAGGCTCAGCAGCCATGGCTCACGAGCCCAGCTGCTCCGCGGCATGTGGGATCCTCCCAGACCGGGGCAGGAACCCGTGTCCCCTGCATTGGCAGGCGGACTCTCAACCATCAGCGGCCATGGCTCACGGGCCCAGCTGCTCCGCGGCATGTGGGATCCTCCCGGACCGGGGCACGAACCCGTGTCCCCTGCATCGGCAGGCGGATTCTCAACCACTGCACCACCAGGGAAGCCCTCAAGATGGATTTTATACCTGATCTGATTTTAGTTTGGGAAGACCATCCTGAGTGGAGACAGGACATGGAAGGAGGAGGTAGGAGGCAGCTGTGATAGCCGAAGCAATTACCCCTCCAGGCAGCAAAGCTTGCTTGGGTTTGAATCTGGGGTCTGTCGATTACTAGCTGTGTGTCTTTGGGGAAATTACTTAACCTCTCTGAGCTTCAGTTTCCTCATCTCAAAAACTCATTCATTCACCAAATATACCTATCATGTGTCAGATCTGGAGCTAGGGATACTACAGTGAACAAAGTAAACACCCTACTCACATGGCACTGAGGCTAAATAGAGGGTGTGTGTGATCCCTGTGGATATTTGGGGAAGGGCATCCTGGGAGATGGAAACAGCAAGTGCAAAGGCCCTGAGGCAGAGGCATGCACAGCATGCTTGAAGAAGAGCATGGAGGCCTAGGTGGGTGGGGAAGAGTGAATGAACGGGAGCCTCGAAGGCTCTTGTTGGTGGCCCCCAAAGAGCCACACCAGCCCTCTGTGGTCTCCTCCCCTTGAATCCGGGCTGGACCCATGACTTGTTTTTAACCAAAGGTCGCAAGAGAACTGATACTCTGCCAGTTCCAGATCCAAGCCTTAAAAGGGCCAGGAAGCTTCTACTTTGCGCTTTTGGGAGCCTGGGGCTGCTGTGTTAGAAGTCCAGCGATGCTGCTGACACAACCACGTGGAGAGAAAGAGGCCCCAAGGCTCCAAGGAGGACGACCAAGGAACTGGCTGACAGTAAGAATCAAGGTCCCGGCTTATGACCCCAGCAGGCCGCTGCAGCCGGTCCCCAGCCACCCTGGTCACCCTCGCCAGGCCCCACCATGGGCATGAAAAGGCCACTGGATGCTCAGACCCAGCAGATAGGACACAGAGCTGAGCAAACTGTCTCCTCTGTAGCCTGCTCATTTCCTGATGCACAGAGTCAGCAGAAACAATAAAACAGCTTCAGCCATCACATTTGGAGCAATCTATTAAGCAACAATAGGGAGCTGGGACAGGAAGAATGGAAAGCAGGGATCAGGGAGGTGGCCAGGACAAACCAGGTCAGACTCTGTGGGCTGTGCTATGACCCTTCAATGTGGCAGACGGGCAGCCACGCGGGGCTGTGGGCCAAAGCGTGTCGTGATCTGACCACGTTTCAAAGGATCACTCTGTAGGCTTCAGGGCTAAGGACGAGATCCATCACAGGAGTGCCAGCTTGTGAGAATCAAAGGTGATCACGCAGGCAGAAACACGGAGCACAGCCCTGCACGCAGTGGGCTCTGTAAGTGTACTTATAGCTAACGGCGAGGGAGCGCTGGCGGGAGAGGACCAGACAAGGCCTTGATCCGAGCTGGAGTCTGATGGTGCAGAACTGTAATCTTGCCTCTCTGATGGGCAAGTTCACATAGCAGAGCAGCTGTCCCACTGCTGATGACATGGACACGCGTCTGGAGCCCTGCCGGTCACCAAGTGCAAGCCGGCAAATCCAGCTCAACCTTTACTCCCGGCCCCAGCCCCCCCTGAGGGCATGACGCACTTGCATTAGTAACATGGCTCCCTAAGCAAACATGGGGGTCCGGGGTTGGGGTGGAGGCTGAAGGCTAGAGGCTCAAAGCCCGTCGATCCTCCCTCTGGCCAGCAACAAAGGGCTGTTATTAACCAGAACAAAGGCCTTTGAATATGGAGCAGCACTGAGCCACTGAATATTCAGCAACTGCGGGGTCAGGGACCCAGGGCTGGAGCTGGAGACGGGCTGGCTTGTCACCCACTAGCCAGGCCACCCCAGGAGAAACAAAGACCGCCTCTGAGTCACATGTTTCTCATCTCAGGAACGGGGGATATAATACCATGACCTCAGCAGCGTGATCATGAGGACAAATGTACCAACATAAATAATACTGGCTGGGAATTTGTGAGCACTTACCTTGTGCCAGGCTATTTGAAGTACACGATATGCATCCCCACACTCAATTCTCTGAGCTACTCATTGAACAGAATTATCCCATTTTACAGATGAAGAAAGTGAGGCTCGGAGAGGTTAGGTGCTTTGCCCACCCACACAGCTAAGAAGTGCTGGAACTAGGAACCTGTCACGGGTCTGTCAAATGCCAAAGCTGTAGTCTTTACTATGAGACCACTCGGTGGGCCATGGATGTGCAAGTGCTTTGTAAACAATAAAATGCCACACAAACTAATCATCTGATTGTTCTTGCAGCCACACCACAGGAAGGATACATCCTATTCACATTTCCCAGCAACAGTCTCTGATGGAAAACTCTATTTTCAAAATGGCAATCACTGAAGAGGAATGCTTTTTCCTTTTCAGACATCCTTGGGAAGTTCTCCATCTTCAAGTTAAAAAAAAAAATCACAACTATACCCTTGAACACAAGCATCATTATTTTTACAGCCGGTACACCTCCAACCCTTTGCATATAGGACCACACACTTTTCAAAGCATGACATCACCGAATTTCTCACGCCAACCTGCAGGGAAGGCTTTGCTGCCCTGGCTTTTCAACAGGGAACCTGAGGCCTGGAGAGATGGCGGCTTGCCCAAGGCTTTGATGTCAAGACAGACTCCTGGTTCTACCAATTCTTAGAAAGGCAGGTGGCATCACCTCTCCTAGCCTTGGTTTTCTCATCCTGAGAGGATAAGAATGGCTCATTAGAGTTACTGTCGGACGTTCTCCTGAGTTGATCATTTAAGCCTGTGGTGTGTAGGCTGCTTGGTGACCATCTGCATGGGAGACGGGAGCATGTCTCAGATACTGGGCTGCCTCCATCTAGGAAGGCCTAGAATCTGCTGGCCACTGGAGTCAGATTTCAGCAAGCAGGAGGTTACTTAGGTGGGAGGATGACTGGGTAATTATTACAGGAGATATGGGGACAGGGGCAGGGGTAACTACTTTTTCTGGTATCTGCTGTTCTTCCAGGTTAAGGACAAAGTTAGTCTCTCTGAGGCTCAGAGCAGTGCCTTGCTCACAGAAACCTCTCCATCTGGAGAATGAATGAATGGATGAATGAATGCGCAGAGGCGGGCACATCTGGAGAGCATCCTTAGGTCCCAACTTTCTTGGCAGCTCTTTCCACAGGACACCAAATCCTACCAACGAGCACAAACATTCCCAGAATGTGGGCACGGGTCAACTGTGACCTAAACGGCACCAAAACCACCACCAGCCTCCCTCAAGAGCTTGCCAAGACAAGAACCTAGCCTGACCGTATTTGGTGCCGGCTTCACTTCAGGGTTTTTCTTCCCACTCACAGAATCATGGAAACTCTGGGGAAGAGGGGACCTTCTGGGTCATCTGGTCCAGGCAACCGGCCAGCTGCTGTGGGAATTAGTTCTGTTTGATACCTTGCATGGAGTCCCTCTCTGTGTGGAACTCTGGGCGGGGGGCGGGGGCTCTGGAGACGATGAAGGTTTGCAGACTTGCTTCCTGCCTCGCAGAGTTTTCCCTCCCCTCCTCCAACCAGCACTTATCTCCCAAGTGTCCAGCCCACTGTAGCCCTGTCATTATCCCATCCTCCTCCCTATGTGTTTACCTGCGTATTGACTCCGACCATCTCCCTCCCCCATTAGACTGTGACCTCCATGAGGAAAGGAACCCCATCTCTCTCCTTCACCACTGAGTCCTCAGGCTCTAAGACAGAGCCTGACACATGGTAGATGCTTAATAAAAACATGTTAAATGAATGAATGCATGCATGAATGAATTGTGAATAAATGAATTTGCTGCTGAGGATACAGGCAACATTGGCTCACCCACCAGGTAGACCAAAGTATATGTTTAGCACACCAGCAAAAGAGGGGCACCAAAAAAATGAGAAGAAGATGTAAGGAATTTAAGCATTTAATATTATTCTTTTCTTTAGGGGTGACTTTTTATTTCACAATTGAAAAAGCTGGCAAAAAAATATTGATTGGGATGTTGATTGCATATTACAGAGTTTCTATTTCAGGTACTTTACACAAGCCAGCCCCATTAGACACATGCATGTACACCCAGTTTGATGTTACCAATAAGACAAAGTAGACATCGATTTCAGAGCTTCTTAGACTTCTTTCCACTCATGTCTATGTGTGTGACATTGCTTTGATTTTGGAGGCTAACTGGAGCTGGGGCACCTGAATAATTTGTGCTCACAGCCGCCAAAGGGTCTTAACCAAGGAGCTCACAGTGCAGGGGATCTGGTTAAAGCTTCTATGACATTTCTACCAAGTGCTCAAAAACCTCTGAGGCCAGGGACTCATCAAGGCCCTACTCCTGGCAGGACCACCCAACCACCCATCCATTCGTTCATTCACTCACTTGAAAAGATTTACTGAGCAACTGCTACGTGCCATGCACTGTTCTAGGACTGGGACACAGCCTTGAATGCGACACACAAACTCCCCCTGCCTCTGGAGGAGACAGACAATAGACAAGTAAGAACAATATATTTCAAATGGTGATAGAGGCCTGGAGAAAAATAAAGCAGGGGTGTATTTGAGCAAAGCCTGAAGGGAGGGAGGGAAAGAGCCACATGGTTATCTGGAGGAAGAGCATCTAACAGAAGATAGAGATGAGCAAGGTAGAGACAGAGAAGAGCAAGTGCAAAGGCCCTGAGGCAGGACTGTGCCTAGTCAGTTAGAGGAACAAGAAGGCCAGTGTGGCTGAAGGAGAGTCAGCAGGGAAGACAGTAATGGGGTAGGAGGTCGGGGAGAAACAGGCCAGGCCACATGGGGCCTGTGGGCCATGTTGTTACCTTACTTGGGTAAGGTGGGAACCAAGGGGGGTTCTCAGCAGAGAACAATCTGACTCAGATTTAACAGGATCTCTCTGGGCAGCCATGTGGCAATTTCTGTCCTTGAGCTACACAGGTCGGCATGGCTACAGCCCATGGCAGGGCATCATGTGTCAACTGGCACCATCCTGCAGTGATGGAAATGTTCTATAATTGTACTATTTAACATGGTGACCACTAGCCACTTGTGGTTACTGGGTTACTGAAATGTGGCTGGTAAGACTAAGGAAATGAATTTTTAATTTTATCAGACTTTATTCAATTTACATCTTACAGCCACGTGTGGCTAGTGGCTACTGTACTGGACAACACAGAGGGGCCTTTTTCACAGGAACCCAGAACCTAGTCTGAGAGGGCAGGAGCCAGGGCCTTGGGAGCCTCCTCCATCTGCCAGACTTCAGAATTCCAGGGCTGGGGGGACCTGCATGAGTCACACCACCTGGCACCTGGGTGGGGCCTGGGGAATGACTGGGTCCCAAGGCTTTATGACCAGACAAGCAAACAGCCGTCAGGAGCAGTGACTAACTGAGCAATCAGATCCATGCTGAGCCCAGAATGCAGGTCTCCTGGTTTCTAAGCCAGTAGAGCATCCGGTGGACTGTCCATGGAGCTGTTACTGTGATTCTGTCTGTCTGAGGAGGTGACATGACACGTGGTTAAGAGAACTGGCTCCAAAGCCCGCTGCCTGGATACTAACCCCGGCTCCACTTGCTACCCGTGTGACCTGGCAAGTTTCTTGACCATTCTGTGCCTCAGTTTTCCCACCTGTAAAATGGGGGTAGTAGGTCCCACCTCGCACAGCCATCCTAAGGCTATTAGATGGCTATTGTATGTCAAGTGCTTAGAAAAGAGGGCAGCAAACCTTTTCTGTAAAGAGCCAGATAGTAAATACTATTTACCACACGGTCTCTGTCACAACTATTCAACCTGCCATTGCAGTAGGAAAGCAGCCATAATGCATGACTGTTTCCTAATGAAACTTTATAAAAATACGTGGTGGCCCAGATTTGGCCCATGGGCTGTAGTTTGCAGACCCCTGGCTTAGAGCAGTGCCTGGCACATCGCGCTACCTACCTGAAGCCAGGACTCTGGTTATTTATTGATGAACTTAATGTACATGAAGATTTAAATCTGCAGTGGCGAGGGGGAGGAGGGGGTGTCCTCTTGCTAAGGACCAAGCTACTCCCTATGTGGAGTGTTTATCTTCCTTGGCTTGGACCTCTCCAAAAAATATTTCCAACTTTCCTGGAAGTGACAATAACTAAAAATTCGCCTCTACTGAGCGTTTACCACGTGCCATGATGACGTCAAATCCTTTACCTAGCTATCTCCCGTGATCCTCAGGATGGGCCCTTCTTATGTATTACCCTTATTTTGCAATATGCAAAGCTCAGAGAAGACAGGACCTTTTTCCAAGGTCAAGTTAAGGTCTGAACCATGAGGGCAATGACCTCAGCATGTCTTACTCACTCTTACACCCCTAGTGATTAGCATGGGGCTGGCACATAACAGGGACTCAAAAAACATGTCAAATTAATACACGGACACGGTAGCTCTATTCACAACATTAACATCCTTCTCTTTCAGCAGCTTGTCAAGTAACATCTCAGGGCCTCAGTTTCCAGGGGGATAAAATGGGCAAATAACACCTACTACACTGAGTTGCTCTGAGGAATTAAAGAAAGTTACCCACTTGAGTCCCAAATCAAATTGCTGACAGAGCCTACTGACCCTCAGGGACCGGCTCCTGCTAGCTGACCTCATCCCATCTCCTCTCCAAGCTCCAGCCCAAGGCCTCCTCAGATACATGGAGGCCATTCGCACCTCTGCCCTTTGCTCTTCCTGTAGCCACTCCGAACACTCTTCCCACCAGGGCTTCCCATTCACCTGCGCTGGCTCCTCTACATCCTTGGGCCTCGGCTCAGCGGTTCCCTCCTGGGAGAGCTGTCCAGGCGGGCCGCTCCCCATTTTTATCTCATCACCTGCTTATTTCCTTCTCAGCACCTAGGCTTAGCTGTCTCTGACCCATTTCCCTCCACCTGTTTCGGGTCTCCCCTGCTGGACTAGAAGCTTCGTGAAAGCACGTCTCTTGCCTGCCTCTTTCAACCCTAGGCCCCTGGCCTGGTGCATGCTCTTGGCTCAGGATCAGTTCCCCACCTTCTGCTGGTGGGAGTGGGAAAACACAGAAGGGCTGGGTGGTCCCACAGCCAAACAATGCTCCTTTAAAAAGCAGCCAGATTGCAACAAAGTTAACATCACTGAAAAGTCATTTCCCCCTTTTATCCCTTAAATTCTTCACTTCCTGAAGAAAAAACCAAACAAAAAAAGCCACTGAGGGCCTCTGGCCTTTGGGCCTAATCCGGGCCTGAATTGCTGGGCAGACAGAGCTCGGCCTCTTCCAGACAGAGGGGGAAAAAAAAAACTCAGGTCAGAAGGCTGGCTCACTGTGGCCTGTGTCCAGGCCTGCACAACAGCCCTCCCACCCAGGACACCTGTGATGAGTAACCTGGATGAACAGATTTAGCAGATAAAGTAAAAAACAAAAAACACTGCAGGTCAAACGGTTACTTGTCTTCAAATTTCCTAAAATCGGTCAGACTAAAATAGCCCATGGAATAGTTGTTTAACTACATAAGTATCTAACAGATACCTCCAGAGCGTATAGGCACAGAGCACATGCAGTCATCAAACCTGATAATACTGGGGCTAGAAAAGGCCCTAATAATCGTAATCATAATAATACCAAGAGCTACCATTCAACTGCACAGCGCCTGCCCACAAGGTGCTAGCTTCTTGACATGCTTATCTCATTAAATCCTTTCAGTGACTCTAGCAGATGGGGGTATATGAAAATATTTTGGAACTAGATAGAGGTGATGGTTGTACCATATTGTGAATGTACTAAATGCTGTACACTTTTAAATGCTTGATTTTGTTATGTGAATTATGCCTCGATCCCCGCCCCAAAAAAGTCACTGCATGCATGCTAGCCGAAGGACTCCTGACTGGAGTTATACTACATGTAGTTATACTACACATACTGTACACGTACATTTACTGACCGGTATGAAGTACTGACAGACTGGAATATGGTAAATATTTGACAAAGGGAGAAAAACCATGCAGAGTCACTCCATTCAATAAACACAGAACATGCCAGGTACGATGGGGCTGAGGGGCAAAAAGCCCTGGGAGAGGGCAAAATGTCTCATGGTCAGGGGGTGGGGAGGCGTTGCCTCTTGTGAGGAGGGGACATTCCAGCTGAGAGCAGAAGTGTGACGAGCTGGCCGTGGGAAGAGCAGGGGGAAGGGTGTGCCGGCTAGAGGGAACAGAGGCTGCAAAGACCTGGAGGGAAGCACTGGGGCCTGGGAGGGGTGGGGGGCAGGTGGAGAGGTAGGCCTCTCTCGAGGCCCTGGAACAAGGCGGTCCTCCGGCTTTCACTCCTATCAGAATCTCCACTTTATAGATGGGGAAACGGAAGCTCAGAAAAGGCAGTAACTTGCTCAAGACTACACAGCTTATAAGAGGCCAAGTCGGTGTCTGAACCTGGGTCTGCTTAATTCCAAAATCCCTGCTCTTAAAAATGATACAACTCAAGAGAAGTGAGAATACAGTTCAAGGGATACTTTGACACGGAGAGGCTAGCGGGCTCTGTGGGTACAGAGACGGGACACGGTCTAGCCTGTGGGAGAGAAGGTAGTCAGGGAAGCCTTCCAGGAGGAAGTGACACCAGATTGAAAGATGAGAAAAATAGTATGCCTTAAAAGGAAGTAAAGTAATAGCATTATGGTAGAGGGAACAGCAGGAGCTTCTCAGGCTCAAAAAGTAACATGGGAACCCTCAGGCAGGGGTGGGGGGCGTGTGTGGAGATGGGAGCTAAGACGGGGACCAAATCACTAAGGGCATCCTTTCAACTAGTGTATATTGAAGGCCTCCTATACACCAAGCACTGGGCTAAGCAGGGGGATGCCATGGTGAGCCAAACAGGCCCAGGCCCTGCCCTGCTGGAGCTTACCATCTAGTAGGAGAGCAGAGACATCATAACAACAGTTAACACTTACATGGGCCATGGCAGCCAGTCCCCAGGATGGCCCCCTGTGATCCTCCCCTCCTAATATTCACGCCTCTATACAGGCCCCATCCACACTGAACAGGGCTGACCCATGTGAACAATAAAAACAACTCAGTGTGATTTCTAAGACCAGCTCATAAAAGACACTACAGCTTCCGCCTTGCTCTCTCTTGGATCATCTGCTCTGAGAGAAGCCAGCCACCATGTCTCGAGGACACTTAAGCAGCCCTCTGGGAGGTCCACATGGAGAGGAACTGAGGCTTCCTGTCAACAGCCAGTGTCAACTCGCCATCCATGTGAGCGAGTCATCTTGGAAGGGATCCTCCAGCTCCAGGCAAGCCTTTGGATGACTGCATGGCTGGCTGACACCATGACTGCAATTTTGTAAGACAGACTGAGCCAGAAAAGCCTACATCGGTCACTCCCCAATTCCGGACCCACAGAAACCGTGAGGTAAGTGGGTTCTAAGCCTCTAAATTTTGGGATAATTTGTTCCAAGGCATAGATAACTAATTTAAGCACTTACTAAGTTATTTATATAAATTATCTGAATCCTTATAATGACCTCTTGAAGTAGGTACTTTCGTTATTTAATACATAAGGAAACTGAGGCACCAGGCACTTCACTGCCTTTCCCAAAGACAAAACCAGTGAATGGGAAAGAGAGGATTTGCATCTGAGAATCCAGAGTCTAAACTTGAAACCACTACACTATAGCTGCCAGCATGGCTGTGGGTATACTCCATCATTCATTCATTCATCACAGGTTTAGTACCTACCACATGCTGGACACTGTTCTAGGTCCTAGGGGAACAAGAAAAAGCCCCTGATTTTCATGGCACCCACATTCTAGAAGGAGAGATAGCTAATAAACCAGGAAATGATCAAACCACATGACTTCAGATGGTGCTAAGTGCTTTGAAAGAATAAGCAAGGTCAGGGTAAGAGATATGGGGGCACTTCTCCAGACAAGATGACTCCAGAGGTCTGCCTCTCTGAAGTGACATTTGAGCAGAGACCTGACAGGAGCAGAAAAGAGGCTGCCATATGAAGATCAAAGAGAAATGCACTCCAGGCAAAGAGAACAGCATATGCAAAGGCCCTGAGGCAGAAATGACCTTGATATGTTGGAGGAATGAGAAGGCAGTCAGTGTAGCTGGAGCAGCATGGGCTAAGGTAAGGCTGTAGGTGATGAGAGCCTGCAGAGGTGGGCTGGGGTCCTTGTTGGCCTTGTTAGAGGCCTGGAGCTTGTTCTCAGAACAGTGGGAAGCCACTTAAGAGTTTTAATTAAGAAGGCAAGTATTGTCTACTCAGCCATAAAAACGAATGAAATAGTGCCATTTGCAGCAACATGTATGGACCTTGAGATTATCATACTAAGTGAAGTGTCAGAAAGAGAAAGACAAATACCATACGATGTCACTTACCTGTGGAATCTAAAATATGACACAAGTGAACTTATCTGCGAAACAGAAACAGAGTCACAGATACAGAGAACAGACTTGTGGTTTCCAAGGGGAAGGGGGGTTGGGGGAGGGATGGATTGGGAGTTTGGGACTAGCAGATGCAAACCATTATATATAGAATGGATAAACAACAAGGTCCTACTGTATAGCACAGGGAACTATATTCAGTATCTTGTAATAAACCATCATGGAAAAGAAAAAAAGAAAAGAAGGCAAATGTGATCTGTTTTATCATTAAGAAGGATACACATTTCCCATTTCTGTAAACTAGAAGCCCTGTGTCTCCTGACCCCCTCCAACTGTCCTCCCAAGATGCTCATACAGTGTGTCATGGTTTACAAACTGCTGCAAAGTTATAAACACAGTCCCTTCTGAGCCTCCCACTCATGCTGCTGGGTACAAGGTCATAAAATATCATCTGTCCAAGGGACAGGGAGAACCTTTTGATTAGAGGTGCTAGTTACACAATACTCATAAAAAGATGCTTAGAGATCCCCTTGAACACCCAGCAAAGATCCAAGGAAGAGGAATCTCCTTGTCTTCTGTATGGGAAACCAGGGTTGGCATCTTAAATGTGATGAACTGTGATAAAATAAGAGAAAGATAAATAAAAAATCATGTGGAAAATACTTGAATAGCTATTACTGAAAGGCTGAAATTGAGCTGATACCAGCACTATTAATAATGCATTAGAAAATAATTAGCATCAAACCCAGTCTTTTTTCTGATTCCCAAGCAAGTTCCCAGAGTTTGAGTCTCTCTAGATGTTTTTCTCTTTTTCTTCTTCTAGATGTTGAGATCAGTCCAATCAGAGGGGCCCAATGCCCAAATCTACACTCATGCTTTACTGTAGATCCTTGTAACAAAATCTCTATTCTCAAATTGAAATAGAGAAAACGCTGCACATAAAACTCACAGTGGGGAAGCTGAAGCCAAGGTACTAGGTATTGGAAGCACTGTCCACACACACACACACACACACACACACACACACACACACACAAAACTTCACAGTGGGGTCTTGTGTTTTGTTAAGGGCAACTATAAGATATGAATGCTGTAAGGAAGCCTGCCTGGGTACTGGCAACTTTTCTATGTTGACTGAGTAGCGGTTGTACACATTTATGTTAAAATTCACAGAGCTATACACTTCACTCTTAAGTTTTACCCAATAAAAAAAGGGAAAAGCATATACTTGGCTGGCTACCACTGATAGTGCCTTTCCTGTATCAAGCACTGTGCTAGGCACTTCACACATTTTTCTGTCAACTAATCCCACCAACATCTTATTCCCATTTTACTGCTGAAGAATCTAAGGTTCAGAGAGGGCAAGTCACTCACCAAAGATCACACAGCAATAAACAGCCGAGGCAGAATTCAGTTCTAAGTCCATCTAACTGTAAAGCCTCATATGTTTGGGAGGCAGGCACCTGGTATCAGAATGTTAGGGCTGACAGGGATCTCACAATCTTTTCATTTAACATCTAAGATTATTTTGAGACTAGCCCGGGATCCCTCGACCAGCTTTGGGAAGGCAAACTCACCACTGTCGAGTCTCCCATTCTAGTGCTCCTTTTGGTAATGCGCTCTCTGAATTGGGTGAGGATGGGTTGGAGGAGGGAGACCAGCAATAAGAAAGATCCGCTTTCCCCCAAGCCGGGAGGTGGGGAGGGGGCCGGGGCCGGGCCCGCGCCGAGCTCCCAGCACCTCGCGGCCGCCTGCACCCGCCGGCCGCCTGGAGCCGGGTCCGCGCCGCCCTACCTTGGTGGATGAAGGCCTGCCTGCTGGGCCTGCCGGGCGGGAGCGCACTGGCACTGGACTCGCTCATGGCTGCGCCCCGCGCCCCCGAAATGCCGCCAGAGACCCGCTCCGGCCGCCGCCGCCACCTCCCGGCCTTCCCTCCCGGAGCCGGGATTCCAGATTCCGGGGACGACGTCACAGAGGCGGGGGCGGGAGCGGGAGCGGGGGCGGGGCTCCCGTTGGCCCTTCCCACGCCCACCCCCGCTGGACCACCCGAGCCGCCCTGCGCTGGGAGGCGAGGTGCAGCCAGGGGGCCGTGGGAGGGTGCGGCTCCGCCGCGTCGGGGACCTGGGATGGGAGACGCGGCTGGAGAGCCGGAGAGACCCGGGACAGCTCCGTCCAGCGGCCGCGAGGAGGGGAGACCTCCCAAATTTTAAAAAGTGTAATAAAAATAACCAAGACGCGGAACAAGTGTATCTAGTAAGTTACCATTTGGGTACAAAAAGGAAAAGAAAAGTGGGGGGAATATATTTGTACATGTTTGTAAATGCATAAGATATCTCTCGAGTCGGGGAGCTGGGAGGCCTGGATGAGAAAGGTACGAGGGAGGGTTTTTCACTACGTGCCGTGTTTGTCTTTTAAAATTTGCACCTTATCCACGTTTCATCTCTGCCTCTATCCAGGTACAGCTTAAAAGATAGAATGAAAAGGAATTAGCAAATATAAATAAGTGCCAAATAATTAAAGAAATGTAATTGTATATACATTTGTATACAAGTAACTTCCAAATTAAATAATGGGAAGTGTAGATAAATCGCCTATGCAGAAAAATTCTAAATAATTTATACAGCTACTTCAAGGAGGCGGAGCGTGACTCCCCAGTCTTTAAGTGTGGGCTGCACACAGTGACTTCCCTCCGAAGAGGACAGTATGGAAAGGGAGGGCGGGGCACGGCAAGCAACTACCTGAATAATACCTGACAAACACGTTCTCAGACCAATGATCAAGCTCAACATCAACAGTGATGTCATGTTGATGGTATGCACCCTTGATATGATGTGATGGGAATGACACTCTACCTGTGTGGGTCTTTCTCCCCCAAACCCATAACTTCAGCCAAATCATAAGAAAAACATCAGATAAACCCCAGTCAAGGGATGTCCTACAGAATACCTGAATAGCTACACAAGACTGTCAAGGTCATCAGAAACAGGGAAAGTCAGAAACTGTCACAGTGAAGAGGAGCCTAAGGGGACATGACCGCTTCAATGACCACCTAAGTGTAATATGGTCATCAGGATGGGAAAGTGGAACAGGAGAAGTAACAACTAAGCAAATCCGAATAAAGTATGGACTTTAGATAATAATACTGTGTCAATATTGGCTCATCTACTACTGATGTAAGATAGTAATAATCACAGAAACTGAGTCTAAGGTGTATGGAAATTCTCTGTGATATTCTCAAATTTTTCTGTAACTCTAAAACTATTGAGTCTAAGGTGTATGGAAATTCTCTGTGATATTCTCAAATTTTTCTGTAACTCTAAAACTATTGAGTCTAAGGTGTATGGAAATTCTCTGTGATATTCTCAAATTTTTCTGTAACTCTAAAACTATTCCAAGATAGAAAGTTAATTTTTTTAAGACGTAATTGCCTGGATCAAAATAAATGCTATTTTTATTGTAGTTAAGGGTTGGGTCACTGAGTTTCCAATTGGAAACTGGTTTCTAATTATGCCCTGAGTGAGCTTGGCCATGTGACTCAACCTCTCTGAGCCTCTGTTTTCTTACCTGTAGAAAGGGTTGTAGTGAGAATAATCCCCTGAAGTGCCTGGCAGAACATCTGGGGGAAAAAAACCCAAACAAACCTAATCTGAGGCCAACCTCACACAAAAGAAAATCCAAAGATATAAATGTAAAAAATAAAACCATGAAAGCGCTTTTTTAAAAAGTATTTTTGTTTTGTTTTGGGTTCGGTTTTGTGCATTTATTCAAACTACATAAAATTTTAAAATTCTGCATGACAAGCAATGACATTTCTATGAGGCTGTTCCTTGCAATGTTGTTTATACTAGCAAAAGAAAGAAGCGGCCTAAATCAATATAGATACGAGGCTGGTTAAATACATTTTGACACATACATCCAGCGATCAAATAGCTGTATATGTAGACATATAGAAAGTTCTACATATAGAAAGTTCTATGTGTGGAAATATACAATGAAGTGAAAAAAACAAGGTGCAGAAGAAGTGTATTAGGTAAGCTACCATTTGGGTAAAGAAAATACAAGAATATGTATGTGCTTGGAAATGCATAGTAAATTTCAGGACAAGTTGGGGGTATTTACTGATTATCCTTTTTTTCTGTATTGCACAGATATATTACCTATATATGCTTGAAGTTTTTAAAAAATTACCTCTCTTGGGCTTCCCTGGTGGCGCAGTGGTTGAGAGTCCGCCTGCCGATGCATGGGACACGGGTTTGTGCCCCGGTCCGGGAAGATCCCACGTGCCGCGGAGCGGCTGGGCCCGTGAGCCATGGCCGCTGAGCCTGCGCGTCCGGAGCCTGTGCTCCGCAACGAGAGAGGCCACAACGGTAAGAGGCCCGCGTACCGCAAAAAAACAACAACAACAACAAAAAAACACAAATTACCTCTCAAGTCTGGCACAAAGCAGTGTCGACAAATGAGGGCTATTTCTGTCCAGAGGCTACCTCCCAGCCCTGATCCCAGCCCACAGATCTGGAAGGAGATGGATGCAGCCTGCCAATGCTCATCTCCCTCCTCCTGGTCTCACCCGGCACCTGGCACCTGGCCCTGGCTTGGTCTGCATTCCGAGCAAGGAGAGGCCTCGGGTTCTCTCGGGGGCAGGGGAATGAGGCCAGTATCCTGAAGGAAACCCCTTCCTCCCAGGAGATGACTGATTTTACAGGAAGAGAAATAGGGTAGTTCTTTGGGAAAAGGTCTCAAGAATCTCCTGTTGGAAGGAAATAGAAGGGGGAAGAAGGCTGGTAGCGGACAAACAGAAACTCAGACAGAAGGATGGCAAGTAGGACAGAAAGCAGAATCAAACATGCAATTCTTGATTTCATTTACGTATTGCTTTATTTCAAGGGGAGGCGCATGTCTTTCCACAGCGCCCCCTATCAGCTTTATCTGTCCTAGCACTTTATTTTTACTACTTGATTTGTCTGTTTCCCACACTCGAATACAGTATGAGGAAAGCTATGGTGGGGTCTCTCTTTTATTATTAGGATAATAATAATAACTGCCACTTATTGAGGACTTACTCTGTACCAAATCCATATCATGCATTACCTCGTTTAACTTTCATCATCCCTAAGAAGACAGTAGGAACCTTCGATCCCCATTTTAGAGAAAAAAGAACCAGGGTGCAGAGGGGCAGGGTGGAATCAGCCCTCTGCTCTCCTTCGCTACCAGCGATCACCTAACCCAAAGCACCACCACCTCTGCCAAGGCGAGGACTGCCTCCTGACTGTCTCCCTGCCTTGTCCAAACCTTGTGCACCAGCGGAACCAGCTTCTCAGAAAGGAAATTGATCTTGTAATTTTCCTGCTAAACATCCCCTCCTCCTCTGGTTTCCTCTTGCCACTTAGAATACACCCTCGCTCTCCTTATCATGTGTGGAGCAGGCTTTGGGGGATCTGTCCAGCCCCATCTCCTACCATCACCACTGTGGCTGGCTTCCTTTCTCCTCCTATCTGAACATACCTATCTGTTCCGACCTACGAGTTCATGTTTGCTGTTTCCCTCTTCCCAGAGCTTGCACCTCACACTTGCCCCTGATTTTGTCCGCTTCTCCCTTCACATGGCAAAATATGGCCACATTGCAGCCCCAAGTTGATATAAACTCTGAAAAGACTGATTAGAGGTCTGAGTCACAATTCCCAAATCCTGGGAGGGAGAGTCTGATGTATTGTATTTGACTTAAATAAAGAGTAAAGGACTTCCCTGGTGGTGCAGTTGTTAAAAATCTGCTTGCCAATGCAGGGAACATGGGTTTGATCCCTGGTCAGGGAAGGTCCCACATGCCGCTGAGCAAGAAACCCATGTGCCACACTACTGAGCCTGCGCTCTAGAGCCGGTGAGCCACAGCTACTGAGCCCACACACCGCAACTACTGAAGCCTGTGCGCTGCAACTACTGAAGCCCACGTGCCTAGATCCTGAGCTCTGCAACAAGAGAAGCCACTGCAATGAGGAGCCTGAGCACTGCAACAAAGAGTAGCCCCCGCTTGCCACAACTAGAGAAAGCCTGCGCACAGCAACAAAGACCCAATGCAGCCAGAAAAAAAAAAAAAAAAAGTAAATTCCTGACCCCATTGACCATGTTCTTAATGTAGGTTGTCCTGGTGCATCCTATTGCCTCTCCCCTTCTTTCCACCCCCAACAACTGTCATTCCACAAGTGATCTACAACAGAAATGCTTTGTAAACTGCAAATGTCTAAATAAATGTTAATATAATAGCTGTGTCTGTGTAAGACATAACTATGGGGTTGCAAAATGGGACAAAAAAGGGGGCATTTTATATACCACAGATGCATGCAAATAAAGCTCATCATTTTAGTTCATTTATAGCAAAAGAATTAGCCAATGCCTTTGCTACTCTGAATTTTCATGGAGAATTTGAGTTTGCTGTTGGTTTGTTTGCATTTTTTTACTCATTTGGCTGATTTGCCTAAAAAAAGCCTTTAGCAAAATATTTTCCTCACCTTCTGACATGTTCCCTGACTTGCACCAAAGCTCTGGCACCTGCTGATTGATGAAAGGTTGTTGTAAAGATCACAGCTCTTTTATTTGTCAGCAGTGATAACCCAGTCTGATTCTCTTAAGGGATAATGAGACTTTATTAGAAGGATGCTGGGTAAGACACGGCTGAGCCTCAGAAAGGATGGAAACCGAGGACTGGAGGGAAACCAGGAAGATGATTCTCTCTCCCCTTTTCTCATTTTGGCTCGTCTCTGAGGCTGCTTGTTCCTTCTCACACTATGTCCCAGCTTTCCACCAGTACAGGTGGCAGCAAATGACCAGCGGTAGCTGATGCAGCCAACAGATCTTCGTTGTTGCTCTGTCTCTTTCTGTCTCTCTACCTGTACTTTTCTGAGTAATTTCCAAATCAGTTATTAAGTGTGACACCAGCCTCATTTTAAATCAAGTTTGGGAGACATTTTCATGCAGGACTGTAGAATTTTCCCACATATATCAGCTCATGAGGAGGAGACAGCTGTGGGTGCAAGTATACCATGGACAGAAGAGGGAAGCATTTGCTGTGGGTTGCTAAGCCTTGGTCCTACCAGGTGTCTTCCTCTAACAGAGGCCGGAACAGAGCAGTAAGTTTTGAAGTGTTGTTGCATAGGTTTGAGTCAGGGATTTGTTTTTTTCTTCTTTGTAAGAAAAGAATGTTCAGTAATTGCAAAAAAAATTTTTAATAAAAAAATAAAAATGGGTATAAATTATTCTAAGGCGCTTGTATCAGGAATGCTTTCATTTGTAAGTAACAGAATGCCCAGCTTAACCCTTAAAGGCATTTTTATTTATTTAGTAAGATATCTCAAGATGAGTTTGGCAGCTCATCAATGCCATCAAGGACTTAGGTTCTATCTTTCTGCTTTGCCATCCATAGCATGTTGGCTTCTGTCTTCATGGCCACAAGATGGCGGCCACATCTCCAGACATTACATCCATGTTGAAGGTAGTAAAGAGGGATAAAAGACAAAGCCAGCAGAATTTGCATTATGACCACCCTTAGCTGCTAGGCGGGTTGGGGAAGCGAGGATCTGGTTCTCTAGCTTACAGAAAAGGGTTAGGAATGACTACTGGGTGGTCCAGCCAACATTGTCTGCTCTAGCTCTTCTTCAATAACAAATAATACAAATGTTCATAAAAGAGGGGTGATTGCATTAAACCAGTTCTGCCTTGACTCCTCTTTTCACTCCCCTCACCTCCTTCTAGAGGAGATGGGAAATCCTGGCATGGAGCAGAGAAGTTTCCCTGGGCTGCAGGCCCTCTCACGCTGACTGCGCTTTTGTCTGAGGCCACTCTCTCTAGGACATGCTGGGAACAGAACTGCCACAACCCCACTGCCATTTGCGTTGCTCCTTCTTTTCCTTCCTGTGGGATCTTGAAGATGTTCTGGGGTGGTGAATGTAGAATTCCAGAGTGAACAACCTTGGTGCTGTTCATGAACATCCGTGTCTAATAAAACAGATGCCAGGCTAACGTGGAAGAACATGATCTCAAAAATGTGTCTCCAGAGCACACAGGTCACTCACAGGGGTCCCTGCAGGAAAAATCAGCTCACTAGCTTGTAATAATTATAATGAATCTCCATTGCTGATCAGATTATCATAGAATATCAAAAATCCTATCTGGGGACTTCCCTGGTGGCACAGTGGTTGAGAATCCACCTGCCAGTGCAGGGGACACGGGTTCGAGCCCTGGTCCAGGAAGATCCCACATGCTGCGGAGCAACCAAGCCCATGTGCCACAACTACTGAGCCTGTGCTCTAGAGCTCACGAGCCACAACTACTGAGCCTGTGTGCCACAACTACTGAAGCCCGTGCGCCTAGAGCCCGTGCTCCACAGCAAGAGAAGCCACCGCAATGAGAAGCCCGCGCACTGCAACAAGGAGTAGCCCCGCTTGCTGCAACTGGAGAAAGCCCGCGCGCAGCCGCGAAGACCCAACGCAGCCAAAAAATTAATTAATTACTTAATTTTTTAAAAAATCCTATTTGTTAGTCTGGTCACTTTATTTTTAGGTATTTACCTTAGGAAAATGTAACACATATGCACAAAGAGTTACAGTGAAACTGATGATGGTGGCAATGATGACAGTGAAGCCACATTGAGTGACTACTTTCTGAAGGCCGGACACCGTTGTATGTACTTTATGTGGATTAATCCATTTAATCCTTACAATAGTCCAGTGAGGTAGGGACTACCATAACCCCATTTCACAGATGAGAAAAATGAGCTCCAGAGAGTTAAATATCCTCTCCAAGGTCCTGTAGGGAAGTGATAGAGTTGAGCTTGGATCTCAGGAAGTCTGAACCCAGAGTGCACATAGTCAACCACTGTGTTTTTATGATGATCCTATTTCAAATATAAAACAAGGAATTCCCTGGCGGTCCAGTGGTTAGGACTCTGTGCTTTCACTGACGAGGGCCCGGCAGTGAATATCTGGTTGGGGAACTAAGAACCCAAAACCACGCAGTGCAGCCAATGTGTGTGTGTGTGTGTGTGTGTGTGTGTGTGTGTGTGTGTGTATGTGTGCTCATATGTGTATATAAATTGAAACAACCACCCAAGACATTAGCAGTTATTTTTAGTAGAAGTCATTTTTTTCTTATTGCTTTTCTAACTTTCCTACAAAATTGCATTCATAAGTAAGAAATGCAAGTTATTATTTTGAAACATATTATAGGACACCTGTACTTTACCCCTGTGTTTCCTCTTGGGTCAAACTCTTAATAGAAAAACATGAAAATACTGAACATGTAATTTTTTTCCTTACAGTTTTATTGAGATATAATTGACATACAGCACTGTATAAGTTTAAGGTGTACAGCATAATGATTTGACTTACATACAGCATGAAATGATGACCACGATAAATCTGGGAAACATCTGTCGTCTCATATAGATACAAAATTAAAGAAATTTTTTAAAAAGTATCTTTCCCCGGTGATGAGAACTCAGGATTTACTATCTCAACTTTCATATATAACATACAGCAGTGTTAATTACATGTATCATGCTGTACATGGCATCCCTAGTGCTTATTTATCTATGACTGGATCTCTGTACTTTTTTTTTTTTTTTAAATAAATTTATTTATTTATTTTTGGCTGTGTTGGGTCTTTGTTGCTGTGCAAGGCCTTTCTCCAGTTGCGGAGAGCGGGGGCTACTCTTCATTGCGGTGCGCGGGCCTCTCACCATCGTGGCCTCTCTTGTTGCGGAGCACCAGCTCCAGACGCGCAGGCTCAGTAGTTGTGGCTCACGGGCCCAGCTGCTGCGCGGCATGTGGGATCTTCCCAGACCAGGGCTCGAACACGTGTCCCCTGCATTGGCAGGCAGATTCCC
>NC_041227.1:60858728-60882554 GCF_002837175.3 Physeter macrocephalus
ATGTGTGTGTGTGTGTGTGTGTGTGTGTGTGTGTGTGTGTGTGTGTGTGTGTGTGTATAAAAAACAAACCAACAAAAAAAGAATGTCCAACAATAAGAGGTCAGTTGGATAAATTATCCATTGAATGGAATACTAACTAATCCTTAACAACGATGTTTTAAAAGAATTCACATAATGATGTGAAAAAATTTTTCACAACATTTGTTAAGTGAAAAGAAATTGAAACAGAATACAAAAAATATAAAGAATATATAGGATATAATCCTATTTTAGTAAAAATGTAGGGGCTTCCCTGGTGGCGCAGTGGTTGAGAATCCGCCTGCCAATGCACAGCATGAAATGATGACCACGATAAATCTGGGAAACATCTGTCGTCTCATATAGATACAAAATTAAAGAAATTTTTTAAAAAGTATCTTTCCCCGGTGATGAGAACTCAGGATTTACTATCTCAACTTTCATATATAACATACAGCAGTGTTAATTACATGTATCATGCTGTACATGGCATCCCTAGTGCTTATTTATCTATGACTGGATCTCTGTACTTTTTTTTTTTTTTTAAATAAATTTATTTATTTATTTTTGGCTGTGTTGGGTCTTTGTTGCTGTGCAAGGCCTTTCTCCAGTTGCGGAGAGCGGGGGCTACTCTTCATTGCGGTGCGCGGGCCTCTCACCATCGTGGCCTCTCTTGTTGCGGAGCACCAGCTCCAGACGCGCAGGCTCAGTAGTTGTGGCTCACGGGCCCAGCTGCTGCGCGGCATGTGGGATCTTCCCAGACCAGGGCTCGAACACGTGTCCCCTGCATTGGCAGGCAGATTCCCAACCACTGCGCCACCAGGGAAGCCCCTCTGTACGTTTTGACAGCCTTCGTCCAGTTCCCTCTCCCCCCATATGCCCCTGCCTTTGGTAACCACAAATCTGATCTATTTTCCTATGAGTTTATCTGTTTGTTTTTGAAGTGGAATTGACCTACAACACAACATAGTGATTTGATATTTCTATACATTTCAAAATGATCCCCAATTCTGCCAAGAATTATTCACTATTTCAGAAAATCAAAGCCTTTCAGAGTATCTGTATCATCACCACCACACTCCTCTAGCAGTCTGCTTTAGTAGCTGAAGTCTTTTCAATGTTGCTTCCAGAAGCCATCCACAACTTCATTACTATTGTCTGGTTATAAAATACTTTTCTTCTATCCCTCCTTTCTCTTAGAGTTGGGTCAGTGTAGTGTTTGGTTCTCCATGTGAAATAAACTTAAATAAAATATATGGTCTGAACAAAACTTTTGCCAGTGAAACGAGAGACTGAATTATTCAGCTCTGAAGAATAAGGGAGACCCACTACAAACTCTAAGTAAATACTGCTTGTCTGGGGGGCCGTGACAGAGGCTGAGAACCTAGCGCTGAGAACCCACGGGGGTTTTAGACTATCACAGGGAGAAACTGAGACACGTAAAGGAGTTGAACTTCTTGGGGACCTGGACTTAGAAACAGCACACATGCGATGCTTTCCACCATCCTCAGGAAGTTGCTCAGCCATATCTCATGTCTGAATTAGGCTACAAAATTAATAATGAGAAATTGTGCCTCAAAGGCCAAACAGATCCCATGCAGAAAGCCACCTGTGAGAATACCAGCTGGGTTTATGTAGGCTTGCAAGTACTTAATTGGGAATTATAGGAAATTGGGCCCTGAAATCTCCAAGATGAGGTTCTTTGGGCACTCCAAAACTGAGTTTCACAGGTGCAGTTAAAGCCAGCAGTCTTCTGGATCTGTGCCTCCAGGGTTTACTGGAAACAATGGTAAGAGTTTTTCTTTTTTCTAAAATTAGATTAGCAGGGGAAAATATTTATAGGGCTAGCTCCTTGGATCTGTTGAATTGGACAAATCTACTAAGTTGTTAAAATTTTAAAGCATTTTCATTTTAACTATTTTAACTGGTGTGCAGAAGTCCCGAAAGGCTTCAAAATTCCAAAATAGCCTCATTGAAAGATTTGTTGCATAAGGCTAATGAACGGTTACTGATATAAAAGGTAAACTTTACCTACTGCTCCTCTCTATCCTCCTTTATTTGAGTACTCATTCTAGTATAGTAAGTCCCCTACATACGAATGGATTCCATTCCGAGAGCACATTTGTTAAGTCCAATTTGTTTGTAAGTCCAACAAAGTTAGCCTAGGTAACTAACTAACACAATCGGCTATACAGTACTGTACTGTAATCGACTTATAATACTTTTCACACAAATAATACATTAAAAAAAACACAAAAAACATTTTTAATCTTACAGTACAGTACCTTGAAAACTATAGTAGTACAGTAAAACAGCTGGCATACAGGGGCTGACATCGAGTGAACAGGCAAGAAGAGTTACTGACTAAAGGAGGGGGAGGAGGTGGGAGAAGGTAGAGCTGAAGGATCTTCAGCAATAGGAGACGGAGGGCAAGCTGCAGTTCCACTCACGCCTGACGTTGATGGCACAGGTTCTGGTTCCTTGCTGGATTCAATTCTATACACCCTCTTGAAAAAACGATCCAGTGATATATGGGTAGTAGCTCTTTTTTTTCTCATCATAGATGACACGATAGCACTGGATTGCATTCTGAACGGCTGCTGCAACCTTCGTGTACCGTTCTACATTAGGGTCCTGTGCCTCAAAAACTAACAGTGCCTCCTCACATAAAGAGAACCCCCTTGCCATTTCCTGCATCGTGAATCTCTTCGGTTCTTCAGTTACTTCTTCTTCCTCTTGTCTCTCTTCATCCTTTCTCTGGGCCTCCAATTCCATCAGGTCTTCATTAGTAACTTCCTTGTGTTACACAGCAAGGAGTTCGATGAAGTTGTCCTCTTGCACATCTAGCTCCAGCTTCTCCCTCAGGGTCACTAAGTTGCTGAAGACCTCTTTGGACTCCTCGTCCACCTTCTCAAATCCATGAAAATTGTGAACAAATTGCAGACAAAGGTTCTTCCAAACCCCATTCATGGTGACGGCCATAACCTCACACCAAGCAAAATCAGTGTTTTTAATGGCCTTGTAGATGTTATAGTCCTTCCGGAATTGTCGCAAGGTTGTTCCTGATTCATCACTTGCCTTTACCGCCTGACGAAAAGTGTGATGTAAATAATATTTCCTGAAAGTCACTATAACTCCCTGGTCCATAGGTTGGATGAGCAACATAGTATTCGGTGGCAGGTGTACTACTGTACTTTGACATTGGGATGAAAGTGGTCCGTGATATGGGGTATGGCCCAGAGCATTGTTGAGCAATGTTGAACAATATTGAACAGGATGTCCTTCTCCAATATTTTTCTATCTCTGGGATAAAGTGATGGAAAATACAGCCCTGGAAAATGGGTTGTGTAACCCAGGCTTTGGGGTTACTCTTCCACACAACAGGAAGAGAGCCCTTGGCTATGTTTTTAAGGGCTCTTGGGTTCTCTGAATGATCAACTAAGAGAGGGTTCAGCTTCATATCACTGGAAGCATCACCACCAAACAGCAGAGTTAGCCTATTTTTTGCTGCTTTATAGCCTGGCATCAACTTTTCCTCCTTACTGATTTAACTTCAGTCTGGCATCCTCTTCCAGTACAGTCCTGTCCTATCCACATTAAAAACCTGCTCAGGTGAATACGCGCCTTCATAATTTCTCAAAGTGTTTCAGGAAATTCCCGGGCAGCTACCTTATCTGCACTCGCTGCCTCGCCACTTACTTTTACGTTGTGAAGGTTGGCTCTAGCCTTGAACTGATGAAACCAGCCATGGCTGGCATTAGAAGATGTGCCCTTTGATTCTTCACTGTGTTTCTTCTTCAAGTCTTACCTGAGCGGGACTCAGCGCTGATGCTGATCCTGCATCCACACGCTGAGAAGTTTCTCATTTCCTCCATCACTTTTCCATGCCTCTTCAGTATTATCGTTGACATCATCAGCACAGCAGACTTCACATGTGCCATGATCTTGTCCTTGTTCTTTAGAATAGTGCCAATGGTTGAAAGATTCTTGTTATAAGAATGAGTGACGTATACCATCTTTTCACCTCACTCCACTCTCTCAATTATTTTCACTTTTGTTTCCATCATTATCTTTTGGCACTTCTTAGCAGTACCAGCTACATCACCGCTGCTTTTACGCTTGCTTCCAGACATCCTGGGCTTGAAATAAAGATACTGTACTACTGTACTCTATATGGTACTGTATGGTAAAGTACACAAAAACACAACCACTTGTAGAGGATGCACGCGCGTGACAATGTACACCAGACACGTGAACTAACTTATGTGATTGGACATGCAAATGCCTGTTCGCATCTTTGAAAGTTGGCAGCTTAAAGGTTCGTATGTAGGAGACTTACTGCAGTCTTCTCTCTGAATTGCCTTTCCACTCTGAAGACACTATTTAATGGTCACCTTTAGAAACGGGACCACATGAGGCTGCAGGTGAGCCTCTTCAGATCAAAGGCTGAACTGAGGGCCATAGTTAAAGAGTTTCTAAAACCCAAGGAGAATCTTCAAAAGTGTTTGTAAAATGGATTGCCAAGATGGGAGGCCATAGTTTGATTAAACTGACCTTAGCTGATATTTGGAGCCTGATAGGAAATTTTTAGGGGACCTTCTCCCCTAAGCTACATGAGGGAAAATAAAACATTCCAACATAGGTGAGTGGGTATGTCAGTCCTTTGATATCATTGAGGTGGCCTCCCAATTCTTTGCCGAATTAAAAACAACTGTCGTTGTTTTACAAATCTAGTCCTTTACAGGACCAGAGGTGTGGCTCCAGAAATAACCCAAAGGCCACTAATCATTTTACCACTCCCCAGACCTCCCCTATGTGTCTCAAGAGGCTAGTAAGTATAGAAAAAAAAAAATTCTAGCCTTAAGGGAACAAAGTCATCTTAGGAGGAACGTGTTTTTCTCCTCCTACTATGCCTTGAGATATAAATGTTCTACCTGGTCTTCTCCAGGAACTCTTATCCCCGCCATTTTTTAAAATGCGAATTTCAGGACAGTGGGTAGGTAATTTGGAACTTGACTTGTTAAAGACAAATAGAAATCGTAAGTGTCTTCTCCATAAATACTAGTAAAAAGGATTTAGTCATCTAGACAGGAAGACTGTTCCATCTGCCAGAAACCCAATTTGAATCCAACCTCTTGTAACTGATGGGTTTTGTATTGTTGTACCTGATTCATGGCTGAAATTTTGGAATGGGAACTATGAGGGCCCTGTGTGTGTGTGTGTGTGTGTGTGTGTGTGTGTGTGTATCTATGCATGTGTGTTGTAGATGTGGGGTATTGCCAAAATTAATTTGTAAAAGAGTTCTATTTAATTGGCTTAAAGGAAATTAAGTGCTTATATAAATACTCAGAAATATAAAAAAACTGGCCAGAATGAATTTCAGGTTCACAGTGACCTGGGAAATATTCAGTACTGAATTAATATCTGGTATCAAAGTTAGCTCAAGGGGGCTTCCCTGGTGGCGCAGTGGTTGGGGGTCCGCCTGCTGATGCGGGGGACACGGGTTCGTGCCCCAGTCCGGGAAGATCCCACATGCTGTGGAGCGGCTGGGCCCGTGAGCCATGGCCACTGAGCCTGCACGTCCGGAGCCTGTGCTCCGCAATGGGAGAGGCTGCGGCAGTGAGAGGCCCGCGTACAGCAAAAAAAAAAAAAAAAAAAAAGAAGAAAGAGTCAAATCCAGATTGTGGGGCATTCCTGCACGGCAACTGACCTGGACATTTCAAAAATGCCAATGCCTTGAATGAACACACACCCCCAAATCGGACAAATTAAACATTAAAGGATAATAAAGAGGCATGAAAATAAATGCAGTTCCTCCCCAGGTGGGCCTCTCTATAGGGCTGCTTGAGTGTCCTTACGATATGCTAGCTGGCTTCTCCCAGAGCGGGTGATACAAGAGAGAATAAAAGGTCTCTTATGACTTTGCCATTGAGGTAACATACTGGCATTTCCACAACATTCTACTGGTTTCATACATCGGCCCTGTTCAGAGCTGGAGGAGAACACACAGGGACGTGAGCACCGCAGGATTAGGATCGTGGACGGCCATCGTGGAGGCTGGCGATCGCAGCACCTACCTCACAGGGTTGTCGTGGGAATTAAATGCGTTACCATACGGGAAGGATTCCAGACCAACGCTCTGTATGCTGTAAGGGCTCATAAACGTTACCTTTCGTTATTATTGGCCCAGAGGGAAGCAGTTTCACTTTCTTCAGCTACTTCACTGTTACTGTAACCGAAAGGGGGTCCAGCTGCCCACCACTCAAAAGCCAATAAAGAGGCAAGATTGGTGGAAAGGAAACTTTGCTTTATTTTGGATGCCGGCAACCGGGGGTTTGGGGGAGAAGGTGGACTCCTGTCCAAAGGCTGATTCCCCCTCGCTGAGAATCCGTGGGCAAGAGCTTTTATAGATGGAGGGAAGGGACTCCATGCAGAAAGAGCACAGCCAGCTCTGACGGTCATCTTGAAATTGGTCCTGCGGTGGTCTGACCAGCATCATCTTGATTGTTCTAAGTACAGTTAATCTTCAGTTCCAGGGTCGGTTTGTTCCCATTTCTTTGAGGCCAATTCTCAGAATCGTGGCAGCTTATGTCATGGCTACAGTCTGGTCATCATGGACTGGTCAAGTTAACTTCTTCTACCTGGTGGAGGTTTCAGTATCTACAGGACAGCTCACAGGATAAGGCTCAGAATATTATCTATAGCCCTTGAGAAGGAACTAAAGGTCCATGACTTTGCTTACTGACCAAACTATTATTGTTTTGTCCTGTATGATTGCTTTTCTTTGCTTCTGCGTTTTCTCACTTCCCTGATTAAGCTTATTCTTTGGCTAAAGTTTTTCCACAGACAAAAGGCAGGCTGGGGACATGGGGGGCAAGGACCATAGGGTCCTGCTATGTTTCATTACCGTTAAAAATTTTTTTTTAATTTTAAATTTTAAAAAAATATTTATGTATTTATTTAGGCTGCGCTGGGTCTTAGTTGCGGCATGCCTGCGGGATCTAGTTCCCCAACCAGGGATCCAACACGGGCTCCCTGCATTGGGAGCACAGAGTCTTACCAACTGGACCACCAGGGAAGTTCCCTCATTACCCTTTTTAAGATAATAATCTTTTGATCTTTAATCTAGGATGCATCTCAGAATCACATGGATTTTCAGCTTAATATTGCCTTTTAAAATAATTTTAATTGTCTTTTGAATTTATGAAAATAATAATGCTTGTTCAACTTTTCAGAAATATGTATAAATATGCTTGTTTCCAATGACACAGAAACAAGAATAAAAACTAACATCCCTCTTAATACTCTATCCTGTTTCCCTCTCCAGCAGTAACCACTTTTAAGCTTATGTTCTTCTGAACACTTTACCTTAATGTACAGACATGTTATGCTGATATTTAATAAATGGGATTCTGGTGTATATGTAAGTCAGTGGTTTAGAAACTGGTGGAACAGTTTATCTTGGGAATCATGCCTGTTATGTCAGTGCATTTAGAAGTCAGCCAGCCTCCAGTCCCATCCTACTCCCCAGTGCCTGATCATTGGGGGATTTTTTTCTAGGTGTTGAGGGGATATTTTAGTAATTTGTGATTCCATGTGGGATGGAATAATGGAATTGTGACAAAGTTTGATCCCCAAATAAGTCACTTGGCTTGACTCCATTTCAAGGCTACAATGCGAAATTGGGGAAAGTCTGCAAGCTCCAAGGAGTCGAACGCTGGCTCTGATGTTTGCTAGTGGTGTGTCTTTGGGCAAGTTTAGTTTTTCTTTGTATTACTTTCTATCCCTCAGTCTCCATATTTGTAAAGCTACCTCACGGAGACGTTAAATGAGGTCATACATGACTTCAAGTGCCGGGTGGGCTCCCAGCCCGAGGTCCTTAGTATAGGTTGGTTCCCGTTCCCGGACGCAGCACCTTCTGGACAGACTGCAGAGACTGCACACAAGGGGGCGCAGGTGAGCGGGTGTGAGCGGATCGCAGCCTTTGGGCTGAGCGCAGTCCCTGCTTCTGGAAGCTCCGGGGCTATGTTTGTATTCATTTGCAAGCATCCTTGCAGTGTGTAAACACCATGCTCTCAGGAGATGGCAGAATAAAATCATGTCTTGGATATAATGAGTGCTCCAGGGGGTGGCAACGGCTCTGCTTTGCCCCTGGGGAGCCTGCCTTCTGGTTCCTATGGAAGTTTCACAGCTACTCTTCCCAAAGCATTGAGTCAAATCCCTTTTGTGACCAGGAGCTTTAGTTTCACCACCTTTAAAATAGATGGTGTCATACCTTCCAGTCCCTCCCCATCAGGTTAGCTGAAGAAATCTGGGCACGGTTGGGGGCGACTCAAAAAAGTACTTGAATGGACACAAAGTAACATGCTTACATTTAAAAAAACTGGCTAATGGTAGCATTCCAGATCTCATCTCATTTCAACCCTCAGAACAACCCTGTGAGGTAGGTACTATTACTAGCCCGTTTGACAATTGAGAAAATGGAGGCACAGAGAGGGTTAGCAACTTTCCCAATGTCATACAGCTAGGGAGTGGTGGAGGCAAGTTTCAAAGTCTTTTCTATCCAAACTCCACAGCTTGCATGTCTAACCACTGCACCACACAGCCTTTCTGCTTGAGATAAAGACACCTTTATCAGAATCAGAAGATGTAGCTGAATTATAGTTCTTTTACTACAGTAAATTGGTCCTGGGCAAATCCCCTGGTTTTATTCATTTTTCCATCAGAAATTGGGGTCTGGACAATTCCACTCCTGGGTATATATCTCAAAAGCAAAAACACTAATTTGAAAAGATACATGCACCCCAGTGTTCATAGCAGCATTATTTATAACTGCCGAGATATAGAAGCAACCTAAGTGTCCATCAACGATGAATGGATAAAGATGTGAGATATATATACACATACACCCAATGTAATACTACTCAGCCATAAAAAATAATGAAATTTTGCCATTGGCTGCAACATGGATAGACTTGGAGGGCATTATGCTAAGTGAAGTAAGTCAGACAGAGAAAGACAAACACTGTATGATATCACTTATATGTGGAACCTAAAAAATACAAAAAGCTAGTGAATATAATACAAAAGAAGCAGACTCACAGATATAGAGAACAAACTAGTGGTTACCAGTGGGGAGAGGGAAGTGGGGAGGGGAAAGTTAGGGGTAGGGGAGCAAGAGGTACAAACTATTAGGTACAAAATAAGCCTCAAGGATCTATTGTACAACACGGGGAGTATAGCCAGTATTTTATAATAGCTATAAATGAAGTATAACCTTTAAAAATTGTGAATCACTGTATTGTACTTCTGTAACTTATATAATATTGTACAGCAACTATACATCAATTAAAAATAAAGGAAAAAGGGGCTTCCCTGGTGGCGCAGTGGTTGAGAGTCCGCCTGCTGATGCAGGGGACACGGGTTCGTGCCCCGGTCCGGGAAGATCCCACATGCTGCGGAGCGGCTGGGCCCGTGAGCCATGGCCGCTGAGCCTGCGCGTCCGGAGCCTGTGCTCCACAACGGGAGAGGCCACAACAGTGAGAGGCCCGCGTACCGCAAAAAAAAAAAAAAAAAGAAAAAAAGAAACTGGGGCTTGGGGGTAGTGTGACTCTTCAGTTCCCTAATATCCCTCTCATGGGGTTGTGTAGGTATCAAATATGATAAACGGTGTGAAAGTGCTTTGCAAACTGTAAAGCGATGTACGCACATGTAAGGGGCATGCTGACAAAGTTGAAGATGATGACGGTCAGGAAACAGCCATGGGCTGCAGGGTCCTCATTGAATTTGTGGGCTGGTTTATTTCCTTCTCCTGTCTTACTCTCAGCTCCAGTGACTGTATTCATTCAGTGAATACCAAGTGCCTACGACATGCCAGGCTCTATCCTGGGTACTGGGAACTCATCAGAGAACAGAGCAGATGAAAGTTCCTGCCCTCAAGAAGCTTACATTCTAGTGGAGGGAGGCAGACAAGATACACACGTCCCTAAAATGTGCCAGGAGGAGACGAGTGCTTTGGGAAAAAATAAGCAGGAAAGGATAAGGTGGTAGGTCCTGTTATTGTCCCTGTTTTACAGATAAGGAAACCGAGGCACAGAGATTAAGTAACTTGCCCAAGGTTATGAAGCTAGTAAGGATACAGCAGAGCTGGAATTGAAACCCAAGTAGTCTGGTTCAGAATCCCTGCACTTAACATTTACTTTAATTAAGTGATTAACTAAGGGAATTAATTTTCAGTACATGTTGGCTGTTATTGTTGTCTTTATCATTGATTCTTTCACCAAGCAAGAAAGTTCGACAGAACTGCACTATATAAAATAAATTCAGACTCATCATGTGACCTGTTGCCTGGGGTCTTTACATGGGCTGCTCCCCTGCTCCCCGTTTAACTCTGACTCCAAGTTAACTAACTGAACCATCACTTTCTTAAGGAAGGCTTCCCTGACACCCAGTAAACCCCTCCAGTTATAAATTCTTACAGCACCAGCCTTGCTTGCAATAATCACAGCTGCATTTACATCCTCATATAGTTTTTTAGATTGTGGTAAAACACAACATTAAATTTGCCATCTTAACCATTTTAAAGTGTATAGTTCAGTAATGTTATGTATATTCACATTGTTTTGCAACAGATTTCTGGAACTTTTTCATCTTGTGAAACTGAAAGTCTATACCCGCCAAACCCTAATTCCCCCTCTCCCCTCCCCCCTCCTCCCAGCCCTTTCTACTTTGTTTCTATGATTTTGACTATTTCAGGTACTTCACGTGAGTGGAATGAGACACTATTCGCCCTTTTGTAACTGGTTTATTTCACTCAGCATAATGTCCTCCAGGTTCATCTATGTTGTAGCATGTATGATATTGAATACAGTTCCCTCCTTTTTTAAGGTTGCATAATACTCCATTGTGTGTATATACCACATTTTCTTTATCCATTCATCTGTTGGTGGACATTTGGGTTGCTTCTACCTCTTGGCTATTGTGAATAATGCTGCAGTGAACATGGGTATGCAAGTACCTCTTTGACATCCTGCCTTGAATTCTTTTATTTTTATTTATTTATTTTTTGTTTGTTTGTTTGTTTTGTTTTGTTTTTGAATTCTTTTAGATGTATACCCAGAAGTGAGATTGCTGGATCATATATGGTAGTTGTACTTTTAATTTTTTAAGGAACTTCCATACTGGTTTCCATAATGGCTGCATGGCTGCACCATTTTACACTCTCACTAACAGTGCACAAGGGTATTTTGATTTCTCTACATCCTCACCAACACTTGTTATTTTCTTTTCCTTCTTCTTTTTTCTTTTGATAGTGGCCATCCTAATGGATATGAGGTGATATCTCATGGTGGTTTTGATGTGCATTTCTTTTTTCTTTTTTTTTTTTTTTTTTTTTGCGGTACGTGGGCCCTCACCGTTGTGGCCTCTCCTGTTGCGGAGCACAGGCTCTGGACTCGCAGGCTCAGCGGCCATGGCTCACGGGCCCAGTCGCTCCGCGGCATGTGGGATCTTCCCGGACCGGGGCACGAACCCGTGTCCCCTGCATTGGCAGGCGGACTCTCAACCACTGCACCACCAGGGAAGCCCTGATGTGCATTTCTTAATGATTAGTGATGCTGAGCATCTTTTCATGTGATCGTTGGCCACTTGTATATCTTCTTCAAAGAAATGTCCATTCAATCCTTTGCCCATTTTAAATCTGGTTGTTCGTGTTTTGTTGTGGTGGTGATGGTTGAGTTGTAGGAGTTCTTTATATGTTCTGGATATTAACTCTTTATCACAGATATGATTTGCAGATATTTCCCCCACTTCCTTAGGTTACCTTTCCTAGTCATTGTGCATTTTGTTTAACAGACCTCTCTCACCTGGCCTGGCCTGTCATAACATGTTTGTGAACCAACACAAGCTTCATGCTTGGTACATAGTAGGTTTTCCCCAAATGTTTCCCGGAGGAAATAAGAAAGGGCTGAATAAATTCTAGAACGGAGAACTGGGAGAGGTTATTTGGGAACACCCTATGGGTTCCTGCCCAAGATCAGCACTATCCCGTAGAAATATAATAGGAGACACATCATTTTAAATGTTCTAGTAGCTGTGTTTTAGAAAAGGAGAAACAGGTGAGATTAATAATAATTTCATTTTAAAAACTATATCCAAAATATTATCATTTTAACATTCAATTTAACACTTGTGTTTTTAAAAAACTCTCTTTGGTCCTAATTCTTAAACACATCTCAGTCTTTGGAGCCACAATTTCAAGTCCTCAATAACCACATGTGGCTAGTGGCCAACGTTCTGGAGAGCGCAGCCCTAGGCCGCGCGCCCTCCGGGTCCCCTGGGTGCCCGCAGCACCCAAGCCGTTATGCAGCATCTGGTGGGCGCTCTGTAAGGTTTGATCAATGGAAGCAAAGAATGAATGCAGACTCGAGGTTAATGAATAGAGGTCTCGGATGCCAACAGGTGTGCTAACCCAGCACTCGCGAGAACCTGGCTCGATTCCACGAAGAACGCAATCGGCCCAACAGGCAGGAAGTCCGGCGCGGGTGCAGGGACGCGTAGTCTACCTGCTGCCAGGCCCAGTGTCGCCGACGCTCCTCGCGGGTGAGCCAGCCGGGCGGTGGCCGGAGCGCCAGGCGCAGGGGACGCGAACTTCGGTGGGAGGTGAGGCGGCCTCGCCAGGACGCGGGGCGGGCGCTGGGGCTGCCTTGCCAGGTATCCGCCGAGTTGGGCGACGTGGAGGAGCCCCCTCGCTGACTCCGAGAGGGGGTCGATGAGCAGAACAAGGCGCCCCAGCGGGGCGTGTCCCCAACGCGGGTCTGCAGCGGGATGGCCCCGGGTGGCAGCCTTGGCGGGGAGCGGGGAGCGAGCTGGGGTGGGGTACGAGAAATGGGGGGGAGGACCATTCGGGGGCGGGAATCGAGGGGTGGGGGAATCGAGACAGTGGCTCCAGCTCCAGGCAGCCGCGCGCGGACCTCCGCGGTAGGAAAGTTTCCCAGGCGTGCGCGCCAGCTGCAGCCTCGGGCAGCCCTCCCCCGCGGCTGCAGGAAGGAAAGGATAATTGCATGCAGTTATCTGGCGCTCACTCAGCCTTGCGGGACCGGAGAGCTTCTCTCCGCGCCGCGATGGGGGTCAGAGAGCGGGCTATGGAATCACACCGTTGATGCGCTGTGCGCCTTTAGTTAACTTACTTACCCTCTCTGAGCGCCAGTTTCCACCTCTGTTAAAAATAAGACGTCCCTCCTAGGGTTCCTGTGAGCCTTTTGTGTGCTGGGAACCCAAGAGGTGCTTCCTAAATGTTAGACTTGGTTTATTTCCCCTTGGGATAATCTCGTGAGACAGGGTCTCCTGGTCCCATTTTCCCATGAGGAGATTCGGGCTCAGACAGATTTAGTAACTTGCCCACAGCAATTAGATGGAAATAGCTGGATTTGAAACCAGGAAGTCGAACTCCAGAGACAGGACTTTAGCGTCTAATCCAGGTTCCACTACTTCCTAGAAGGATGAAGAGGGGGTGGGGATAAACTGCTTCTGAGACCCCTTCTCCCTATCTGGGAAATGTGTATAATATTGATAGTACCTAACCTATGTATGGGGTTATTGTGAGGATTAACTGAGCTAACATGTAAGTGCCTCCCTGCTAAAGTGTGCATGCCACAAGTGTAGGATTTTTTCACCCCTGTTTTGTTTGCAGATACATCCCTAGTGCCTGGCACATAGTAGATGCTAAATAAATATTTGTCAAATGAATAAGGAACACATATTTCTTTTTATCCTTTACAACAAACAATCCTTGCTACTCCCATACTACTGATGAGGAGACTGAGGTTCCGAGAGGTTAGGTAACTTGGGGGATGTCACACCGGTGGCTGGTAGAGGAGTCAATATTTAAACCCAGGTCTGTTTGATCATAAAGTCTGTGTAGTTCTGATGCCTGATCCAGGTTCCATCACTTTCCAATAGGGGGAGTGTGGCAAGTTATTTAACTCTTCTGTGTCTCAGTTTCCTTATTCATAAAATAGGGACAATGACAGTACCTACCCCATACACCTTTTGTCTGGATTAAATAATGATAAAGCTCTCAGATCAGTGCCTGACACTTAGCAGGTACTCAATAAACCTCAGCTACAGTAAATGCTATGTCTGCCCACTAGAGAGTGGAGGGGATGGCACAGAAGGCATGTCTGATTATGGAGAGGGGAAGTGGGGGAAGGGGGGAGGAGGTGACCAAGGAGCTTTCCTGCCTTCTGTGCAGACCACAGAACCAGGCCCCTGTTTGCCCTCTGGAATATTCCTGAGAAGCCCCCATGCTCAGTGCAGAGGGAGGGTCATCACTTGACATCCTGCTCTCCATCTAGTGTACAAGGAGGCTGTCTTGAGGACCTGCTACCCTTTTGTTATACAGAGGAGGCCCTGAGTCCTCTCTGCTTCAGTTGATTACCCATTGCAGCAGATGGGCTTTTGGGAGGAGGATTTCAGGAGGCAAGAACAGTTATGTGGTGGTTATTCTAATTAGACCTGCATTCAGATATCACCTTGAGGGGCTTCCCTGGTGGCACAGTAGTTAAGAATCAGCCTGCCAATGCAGGGGACATGGGTTCGAGCCCTGGTCCGGGAAGATCCCACATGCCACAGAGCAACTAAGCCCGTGCGCCACAGCTACTGAGCTTGCACTCTAGAGCCTGCAAGCCACAACTACTGAAGCCTGCACGTCTAGAGCTCATGCTCTGCAACAAGAGAAGCCACCGCAATGAGAAGCCCGTGGACCAAAACGAAGAGTAGCCCCTGCTCTCCGCAACTAGAGAAAGCCCATGTGCAGCAACAAAGACCCAACGCAGCCAAAAATAAATAAATTTATTTTTTTAAAAAAATCATCTTGAAAGTAATTCCCAGCTCTGGGACTTTGGCAAATTGCTTTGCGAGCCTCAGTTGCCTCATCTGTGGAATGGGCACAATAATAGGACCCCACAAGTGTTGTTAGAAGGATAATCTGAACTGTCTTGAAAGCATTTGGCACAGTGTCTGGCACATGATAAATGGCAGCCCTTGTTCGTATTATGGATGTGTGATGCTCTTTTCTATTCCTGGCCTTAGGATCTGTTGATGTGCAGGTAAAACTCTCCAAGGAGGATTAAATAAAGTGTCGTTCCCTCAAACCCCTTCTCATGTAGAGAGTCTCATTCTGGGATCTCCACCTGTCAAATCCTTGAAGAGTTTTTGTGTTCTGATAGGGCAAGTGCTACCCTTAAGTGTTCCAGGGCAGTTTCTGGGGAGAGTAAAGCTGGCATATGATGGGAAGAGCACCGTGCTCTCTGCTTGGGGAACTCCATCCTTTGATGTGTGTGCACTTGGTGGGGGTAGGGATCCTAGCCTTTTGGTATAATGAGTCGTTAACATTTGTTCTGCTTGTTCTGTGCCAGGCCTTGTGCTAAGCCCCAGCTCTGGTCATCTATGGAACCTGGGCTCCAAAGCCAGATTGCCTGGGTTCCAGTCCTACCTTTGCCACTTCCTAGCTCTGTGAACTTGGGTCAAGTTACTTAACCTCTCTGTACTTCAAATGATTGATCTGTAACATGGGATGATTGTAATATACATAACTCACAGGGCTGCCATGAGGATTAAATATAATCAACATATATATGATGATAAGAACAATGTAATAATAAACATTAGTTACTTATATAGTTATAATTATCTCCATTTTATAGACAAGGAAACTGAGGGAGATTAATAAACAGCCTGATGACACAGAGCTATCCTTTCTTCTCAAAACTGTCCATTTATTTCCATTTCCACTGCCATCATCTTAATTTATGCCTCCCTCTTTCCATGTCCAATTCCCTCATCTGCCCCTTTCTGGAATCCCTGCTTCCTGTGGCTTGGGTCCCAGTATCTGCTCCTTCCAGAAGGTTCTCCCTCTCTCTCTCTCTCTCTTACAAAACTCTAGGTGTTTCCTAGAGGCTTTAGAAATAGTTCATTTGCTTTTACTCTTCCTGTCGTTTTATCTGATAACAAATGTAATACATAACAAAAAATACATAATTTTAAAAATTTGTGCCTCCTAAAAATATTTTCATAGGAGGTGAGAAACTCTCTGTGATTTCATCCCCTAGTGATAATCATTGTTTAGAGTTTCATGTATGTTTCTCTAGGTTTCTCTCCCTCCCACTGCATATGCTAAATTCATATAGGTCATTTTTACTGGTCTTAAAAAAAATGGGGGCTTCCCTGGTGGTGCAGTGGTTGGGAGTCCGCCTGCCGATGTAGGACACACGGGTTCGTGCCCCGGTCCGGGAAGATCCCACATGCCGCGGAGCGGCTGGGCCCGTGAGCCATGGCCGCTGAGCCTGCGCGTCCGGAGCCTGTGCTCCGCGACGGTAGAGGCCGCGGCAGTGAGAGGCCCGCGTACCACAAAAAAAAAAAAAAAAAAAAAAGGGATCGTACCTTACAAACTGTGTGCAATTCACAGCAGAAAATTTTAAAATTTTAATATATTTTTTGAATGTTGTACTTCCATATGGTATAAAATCCAAAAGACATCTAAGCAAATATTGAAAAATCTCTCCCTCCATATCTATCCCCAGCCACCCAGTTCCTCACTCCAGAAGCAACCACGAGTGCCAATTTACAGTCTGCCTGCAGACAAAGCAAGAAACATATAATTACATTTTATAGGGCAGAATATGTGTTATAAACCACAAGATGTAAAAACATGGTAGAGTTTCTAGAAGTGAGGAAACTGAGGAGGAGAAAAGTTTGTGAGAGGAAGATGATGAGACACTCCTTTCCTTGTCTTATGCAGCGGGGAATTGGGAGATGCCATCCCCAATCCATGCAGCGCCACAGCCTTCACAGCAGCGTCTCTCAACCAGGGGCACTTTTGCCCCGCCGGGGACATTTACTCATTCTCAGCTTGCAGGGGTAGTGATGAGGAGTGTCCTACTGGCATTCACTGAATAGAAGCCAGGGAAGCTGCTCAACATCCTGCAATACCCAGGAAAGACCCCACGACAGAGAATGATCTGACCCAGATGCCCATAGTGCTGGGATTGAGACACCCTGACTTATACTTACAAAAGAATTACTCATCTGTCCTTTTGCCTTGGACTCCAGTTTGGCTCAGCTCCCTACTGCCTGGCAGGCAGGATCCCTGAGTCACATGCTGCCAGGTACTGTCATCTCACCCCAGGAGTGACATCTTCCTGGGCATCACCACCTACCTCCTCTCTTTTTCCTCGAGCAGACAATTTGTAAAGCAAGTCTCTGTCTGAACAGGAGAAAAGGGACTTCCCTGGTGGCACAGCAGTTAAGGATCCACCTGCCAACGCAGGGGGCACGGGTTCGATCCCTGCTCCGGGGAGATCCCACATGCCGCGGAGCGACTAAGCCCGTGCGCCACAACTACTGAGCCTGCGCTCTAGAGTCCGTGAGCCACAACTACTGAGCCCACGTGCCGCAACTACTGAAGCCCATGCGCCTAGGGCCCGTGCTCCGCAACAAAGAGTAGGCCCTGCTCACCACAACTAGAGAAAGCCCGTGTGCAGCAACGAAGACCCAACGCAGCCAAAAATTAAAAAGCGACTAAGCCCGTGCGCCACAACTACTGAGCCTGCGCTCTAGAGTCCGTGAGCCACAACTACTGAGCCCACGTGCCGCAACTACTGAAGCCCATGCGCCTAGGGCCCGTGCTCCGCAACAAAGAGTAGGCCCTGCTCACCACAACTAGAGAAAGCCCGTGTGCAGCAACGAAGACCCAACGCAGCCAAAAATTAAAAAAAAAAAAAAAAAAAAAAAACCAGGAAAAAAATTTTCCTTGCCTTTGGAGAGCCACTATTTTGTATTTATTGGGGGGCCATTAATAACATCAAATGTTGGGACCAGTAACTATGGTCCCCCAATTCTTCTTGTGAATTATAGAATAAGACTTTTTTTTTCTTTTAAATGCTATCCACCCAGAGTCAGATGCCATAGGAAACTTGTTTGTTTTGGCATTTGTAAAAATTCCAGCCCTGGATCATCTACTTCGGTCTTTTTTTCCATATGAATGCTCTCGCTCCTAGACATGACCGTTTACTGGGGGATTAGCGTTCCTGTGGCTAGGGTTTCTCTCTGGGAACTTCTGGTAATCTTAGGTAGCTGTTAATAACCTGACCATTAAAATGTTCCAACCTTTCTCAGAGGTTAACCCATTTAGGTCTAACCAGCACTTTTCAGGAGGTTGAGTATATTGTCCCCATTTTGCAGGTAAGACGGGGGAAATTGAGGTTCACAGGGATAGACTTGGTGCAGGGGGGTAGAGTCATAAAGTGCTGGAGTCAAGATTTGATTCAAGTCAGCCTTGAGTGTGGGCTGGTTCCACACTATCCTTTGTCCCAGCAAGACAGGCCATCATTTATGAAGTTAAATCTGTAAAGTCTGAATATTGCCCCAGGGGCTGAATCTGCAGGACAAAGTGACCAGTGCCTGAGGGTGTCTAGTGGAGCATTCCATTCCAGAGTGGCTTTGTTGTAAAAATGAAAAGCTAAGCTTTCTGGGGTGGGGGAAAAACCCAACCTTATTAACTTCCTTATGGTGTCCGAGAAGTAAAATAACCTTTAGCAAGAACTTTGATCTGTTTATTACACTAATACTGAAAGAACATTGATGAGAGGGTGGGGCTGAGGTTCAGGAAGAAATAAATACACGATGTGGGCCCTGAGTTAGGGCTTTTTTTCCCCCTCAAACCCAGCACACAGAGGCCATGGTGCAGCCATGAAGTTGTGGGTCAAGGACTGATCTGCATTTAATGGGGGAGACCCAGTTATTCATTGGCCGACAAGGGGAGAGATGATAACCAGGGTGGCATAAAACTGCCACGAGCTGGTAAACATCCCATCCCTGGGAGCCCAGAGGCATGACCAAGAGAGCTAGCAGGGCTGTGTTTAAGTCAGAAAAAGATGGGCCTTATGGCTTAGTAAGAAAAGAGGACCCATTGTCTCTGCAGAGTGGACAGGAAATGCCAGCACATTCCTACAGGATGGGGAGCAGGTAAGAGAGGACGCTTTGAAGGAGGGTTGGGGGGGGTCACACAAATGATGGGGAACCCTTGGGAATGAGTCATGGGAGGAGGCCAAAACTGGGGCTGTCCTTTTGCTTAGCACCAGATGCTATGTACAGAATAAATGCACAATAAGTATTTGTTAGAGGAAAGAATGACTATGGGGAAGTGGGAGGCAAATGAATATTAGCTATAAGAGAAGGCTCTAGAGCTGTCTGCTTGAGCTGGAATCTGGGCTTCCCAGGTCCTCACCGTGAGACTCTGGGTGAGTTGGACCTTTCTGGCTTCAGATTGCTTGTCTGTAGAATGAGTAGTGTGCTAAGAGCTCCCAAACCCACGAGAGGCTATCAGGGGTAATTAGAAAATATGGTGCACTGTCAGCACTCAATAAATGTTACCTCTTTCTCCTCTTCCTTCTCATCCTTCTCTTCTTCCTCTGATAGCAATGATGGTGATGATGACGATGATGATGATGATGATGATGATGATGATGATGATGATGATGATGATTAAAGTTCAGGCAGAGAGGGAAGAGTTTGAATTCCATTCTGTCTGTTTAACTGTGTGACCTTGGGCAAATTACTTAACCTCTCTGGGCCTCAATGTAATCATCATAAAGTAGAGATAATAATACCTCTCCATAAATTTGCTTGAGGATTCAATTGCTAATGCATGTGAAGGGTATAGCTGGTGCCTCGTGCTCAGTTAAAGCTCACAACAAATGGTGCTGTCTTTATGCTTATCATTAGTTACTGTTGTTTGACTGGATTCCTTCTGCACTGAAAAGGGGAAAAGGAGCTTGGATGTCAAGCAGTGGGGTTTAGAGTCCTATTTTGCCAGGAAGAGTCCTCTCCTCAGAGGCTGGGTGAGGTCATCACATGATGTATCACGTTTGACAAGAGCTCCTGGAATGGAGTAAGGGGAGATTGGACTATATTACTGCTTAGGTTATTTCCAGCAGCCTAAGGTTCAATGTTCCCAGAGATAAACTCATGCTGATGAAATGCTAATCATTAGGCAGGGTCATTTCTAGGAAAGACACTCTATTCATAGGGAAAGAAATAAGAGACTGGGTAAGATTTCTGGATTTTTGCAAGCCCAAACAAACAAGTTCTGCTTTCTATGGCATTTGAATCTGGGGGAGTGGCATTTAATAAAAGAGAAGAAAGTCCTATTTCTATAATTCACAGGAAGAACTGGGGACCATAGTTACTGCTACCGACATTTCCTGTATTTGCATCCCCAATAAATGCAAAATAGTGGCTTTCCGAAGGACAGGCAGAATTCCTCCTGTGGCAGGGACTTGACTTATAAATTGTCTGATCAGAGGAAAGGCCTTAAAATGAGAGGAGAGGGACTTCCCTGGTGACGCAGTGGTTGGTAATCTGCCTGCCAATGCAGGGGCCACGGGTTCGATCCCTGGTCCGGGAGGATCCCACATACCGCAGCACAACTAAGCCCCGTGCCACAACTACTGAGCCCTTGCACCACAACTTCTGAAGCCCACGTGCCTAGAGCCCGTGCTCCGCAACGAAGAGTAGCTCCCGTCGCTGCAACTAGAGAAAAACCCGTGCAAGGCAGAGAAAAACCCAACGCAGCCAAAAATAAATAAATTTATTTTTAAAAAAATGAGAGGAGAGAGGCAGTGATCTCCAGGAAGCTGGCTTTCTTTGCCCCCAGAGCTGTCACTCCTGGGGTGAGATGATGGTACCTGGCAGCATGTGACTCAAGGAACACCTAGATTTTGGGGTCCTGCCTGCCAGGCAGTATGGAGCTGAGCCAAACTGGAGCTAGAGGACAAGTTAGTAATCCCGACCTGTCTTTATTGAAAATGTTGATATTTGGTTCATCATGGATTTTTGCATTTTTACTTAAAAAAATATTGCATTAAAATATTGTTGATCTTGGGACTTCCCTGGTGGCACAGTGCACAGAAGAATCACCTGGGAAACCCGATGAAAAGGCAGATTCCCAGGTCCCACCCCAGACGCACTGAATCAAAACTTCTGGGGATGGGACCTGAGTTAGGGTGGTTTTCCTGGGAATGGCAGTTTCCCAGGACACGGAACTTCCAGTGCTAAAACTGAGAACATTCTGGGCAAACTGGGACAAGTTGGTCACCTGACAATCCACGGGTCCCCCATCTCCCTTAAGCTCCTGGATAACTCTCCTGGGCACCCAGCTTGATGCTCCCCGATACACACAGGTCAGCGATGCTTTAAATGTTGGAGTTCCTTTACGCTCTATGCTTCACTCTCTTTTCCTTCCCTAGACTTGCACTGGTAGCCCTATAGCCACTTATGGTTATTTACATTAAAGTTAATGAAAACTAAATAAAATTAAAAATTCAGTTCTTCAGTTGCACTAGCCACATTTTAAGTGCTCAGTAGATACATGTGGCTAGTGGTGGCTATATTTGACAGTATAGTATAGAACAATTCCATCATCATAAAAAGTTCTACCTCATTTTATTGTGCTTCGCACATACTGCGTTTCTTACAAATTGAAGGTTTATGGCAACCCTGTGTCGAGCAAGTCTATTGGTGCCATTTTTCCAACAGCGTTTGCTCACTTTGTGTCGCTGTGTCACATTTTGGTAATTCTTGCTATATTTAAAACTTTTTCATTGTTATTTTGTTATGGTGATCTGTGATCAGTGATCTTTGATGTTACGATTGCAAAAAGATTGAGACTTGCTGGAGGCTCAGATAACGGTTAGCATTTTTAGCAATAAATATTTTTAAATTAAGGTATGTACATTTTTTTTTTAGACATAATACTATTGCACACTTAATAGACTACAGTATATGTAAACATAACATTTATATGCACTGGGAAACCAAAAAATTCACATGACTTACTTTATTGTGATATTCACTTGGTTGCAGTGGTCTGGAACCAAACTCACAGTATCTCCAATGTCTGCCGTATTCGATGGCATTGCCCTAGATGATCTCCTCAAGGTCAGGGTTTCTCAACCCGGAAACTCCTGACATTTTGCATCAGATAATTCTCTGTTGTGAGGGGCTATCCTGTACACTGTAGGATTTTTTTTTTTTTTTGGAGTATAATTGCTTTACGAAGGTGTGTTAGTTTCTGCCGTACAGTGAAGTGAATCAGCTATATGTATACATATATCCCCTCCCTACTGGACCTCCCTCCCCCCATCCCACCCATCTAGGTCGACACAGAGCACCGAGCTGAGCCCCCTGTGCTATATAGCAGGTTCCCACTAGCTAGCTATTTTACACATGGTAGTGTATTTATGTCAAACCTATTCTCCCAGTTCATCCCACCCTCCTCTCCCCGCACTGTGTCCACACGTCCGTTCTCTACATCTGCCTTTCTATTCCTGTCCTGCAAATAGGTTCATCTGTACCATTTTTCTAGATCCCACATATATGCGTTAATATACGATAGTTGTTTTTCTCTTTCTGACTTACTTCACTCTGTACGACAGTCTCCAGGTCCATACAAGTCTCTACAAATGACCCAATTTCATTCCTTTTTATGGCTGAGTGGTATTCCATTGTACGTATGTACCACATCTGCTTTATCCATTCGTCTGTCGATGGACAGTTAGGTTGTTTCCATGTCCTGGCTATTGTAAATAGTACTGCAATGAACATTGGGGTGCATGTGTCTTTTTGAATTATGGTTTTCTCAGGGTATATGCCCAGTCGTGGGATTGCTGGGTCATATGGTAGTTCTATTTCTAGTTTTGTAAGGAACCTCCATACTGTTCTCCACAGTGGCTGTATCAATTTACATTCCCACCAACAGTGCAAGAGGGTTCCCTTTTCTCTGCACCCTCTCCAGCATTTATTGTTTGTAGATTTTTTTTTGACGATGGCCATTCTGACTGGTGTGAGGTGACACCTCATTGTCGTTTTGATTCGCATTTCTCTAATGATTAGTGATGTTGAGCAGCTTTTCATGGGCCTCTTGGCCATCTGTATGCACTGTAGGATGTTTAGCATCATCTCTGGCCTTTACCTAATAGATGCCAATATCGCACCCCTCGCCCCAAGTTTGACAACCGAAAATGCCTCCAGGCTTCAAAATTGCTGTGATTGACCATTCCTGCCCTAGACTGTGGCTTCCACCAATCTCTTTCTAAAGGAGAATAAAAGGCACTCACACCGTGCACTTCAAACAGAACATTGTCACCTGAATGCAGACCCTATCTGGCAGTTCAGTTGCATCAGCCAGCTTCACATCTAAGGCCTGTGGGTTTCATCTATTTTGGGGGCAATCTTATATACAAGAAAGAAAGTCTTGATATAAAGTGTCATTCGTGTGAGGAGGGGTTAGGGTTATGGTAAAGATGAGACTGTTGGGAAGGGTTTGGTCCAGCGAATTCCCACCAAGAAAGGAGAGAAGTAAAAGAGGAGGTATCAGCTAGTGTAATGAGATTTGAAGGGCTTCAAAACATCCATATAGGGACTTCCCTGGTGGCGCAGTGGTTAAGAATCTGCCTGCCAATGCAGGGGACACGGGCTGGAGCCCTGGTCCGTGAATATCCCACATGCCGCGGAACAGCTAAGCCCGTGCGCCGCGACTACTGAGCCCGTGCTCTAGAGCCCATGTGCCGCAATTACTGAAGCCCGCGCACCTAGAGCCCGTGCTCTGCAACAAGAGAAGCCACTGCAGTGAGAAGCCCACGCACCGCAATAAAGAGTAACCCCCCCACCCCGCTCACCGCAACTAGAGAAAGCCCGCGCGCAGCAACAAAAACCCAACGCGGCCAAAAATAAATAAATTTATTTATTTTT
>NC_041227.1:60882575-60888966 GCF_002837175.3 Physeter macrocephalus
GCAACAAGAGAAGCCACTGCAGTTGAGAAGCCCCGGCCCGCAATAAAGAGTAACCCCCCCACCCCGCTCACCGCAACTAGAGAAAGCCCGCGCGCAGCAACAAAAACCCAACGCGGCCAAAAATAAATAAATTTATTTATTTTTAAAATTATATAAAATCATCCCACTCTTTTTCTTGAAATTTCCTCATGGAGATTAATTGGTGACATTTGCCAAATCTATCATCCCAAGATTCCCCAAGTCTTATTTTAAAAATATATTAGAACTCATCTTCATTTTGTGTTATAAGAGGCATCGGCTACCTCACTGCTAAATGCAGCCCATTAGACCATTCTCTGGATAGATTTTTGCCATGTCAAGGTGATGCCCTTCGTAAGATTAAAATTCACCTTTATTTTCTAGTCTTTGACACTTTCTCATATGCTTGACAACCTAAAAATCTTATATTCTTTTGGCATTCATAAAATATGATGATCGTTCCTCGGAAATCGTGTCTTGAAAATTTAGTAAATTCTTTGTTGAAGGGAAAACATGAAAAAAGACAAAATGTACCCATTTTGTTATATTTATACTTCCCCTTCTATTCATAGCAAACCCGACCTTATTTTCTGAGGGATCCAATGCGTGGCATGGAATGTGCCTGAGTCAAAGGCAGAAACGGTCTCTGAGAAGCCTCATGGGACGCGTGCTAGCAAATGGTTAGTTCTGGGAAGATGCTGTTAAAGTGATTGGGTGATTGAAGGTTTTGCCCTCACATGCTTTAAAGAGACTGATTTCCTTGTCTTTATTTCCTTGTTCTGAGCTTTCCCCGCAGAAGAAAGGATTCTAAAGCATTTGTTTACAGTGGCTTGATGATGACAGCCAAAGTAATGGTTAAGCTAACATGACCCGCCCAGAAAGAACAAGGCAATTGTGAGCAAACAAAATCTCCGTCTCTGCTGAAACGTGGATGTGTGTGGGTGCATGGCCTGATGCCTGGGCAACGGCTCCCAGACATGTGGTGGCCTTCGTTCTTTGTGTGGGAATTGCCTTTCCAAGATCAGGTGCCTGAAAGGAATCAAAGCTTCTAGAACTGCAATTATGGCTCAAATGAGATGCCTGGGAATGAGCGTGTCTTCTTTCTAAATTCCTTTTCCTTCCCTTTCAGGAATTCTTAGAATTACAACTGGTATTTCGTGCGTGTGTTGGGGGGACGGAGAGAGTATGTAATTATATTATTGTATAATGTCCACTGTTTCCCCAAATTTAGTCATTGCATTCCACCTTCATAATTGTTGCCCCTTTTCTTACCGTGACTACTATTATTTATCTGTTCTTTTTAACCTAAAAGGTTTATTTTGAAAGGAAACATTATTGTAAATGGAAAACTTCTATCACTTGCTTATAGATATAGGTGACTATATATTTATAGACATAGATACATACAGGGAAAACCAAACCATGTTATTAAATTCTAACTAGATCATAAAAGAAGCCAGTCTCAAAGGGCTACATTCTGTGTGATTCCATTTATATGACATTTGGAAAAAGGCAGAACTATAGGAATGGAGAACAGATCCTGTTAGACTAAGGATGGAAGGAGGGGGTGATTACAGGGAGGGGCACAAGGGAGTTTTGGGGGTGATGGAACTGTCCGTATCCTGATTGCGGTGGTGGTTATGCAAGTGTTCAAATTCATAGAACTATATACCCCAAATATTTTACTGTATGTTAATTTAAAAATGAAATTGTGAAATTCTAGTCATAAGTTGTGGCCTCATGAAGGTTCTGAGCTTGGAGCGTTGCTCTCTCCTGGTTGAAAAAGAGACTGTGGCCAATTCAGAGAGGTGTTGAAGAACTATTAGCACTAATTGAGATGACATGGTTGTTAACTTGAATTACTGAACAGGAAATTAAAAGGAAGGAACTATCGCTGGGAGATTTCTTGTTATTTTCCACGAGGGAATTTATCTTTTCAAGAATCCCTGCGCTGGGACTTCCCTGGTGGTCCAGTGGTTAAGACTCCTCACTTCCACTGCAGGGGGTGCTGGTTCCATCCCTGATCAGGGAACTAAGATCCCACGTGCTGTGTAGCATGGGCACCGCCCCACCCCCCCAAAAAAAGAATGCCTGCGCAGATCTGAAACCGTCAATTTCTAAATGGGATGTGTTTGGGCCCAAAATGATGCAGCTAGGCATAAGAAGTGCTGCTCCGAGTGAAAGCTCCCCCACTCCCAACTCCCCCAGGGTGGCCCAGTGGATCACAGTTAGATTTGTTTCCCCTCCCACTGGCTGAGGGTAGCTGCCACCAAGATGGGCTCCAGGCAATGCGTGAGATGAATGAGAACTTTGTGCGACAACGTTCATTCATTCATTCAACAAATATTGAGTATCTCCTGTGTGCCAGGCATGGTACTAGATCCTGGGGATATAGTGAGCAAAACAGAACAACTCCTGCCCTCACAGAACTTTCAGTCTAGTGGAAGACACATTTTGAATAATAAGTGCATAAAATTAATATACAATTACAAATTGGTAAGTCCTGTGGGAAAAGGGACAGGATGCTATGAGAGAGACTCAAGGAGAACTATATGGATGGGGTGAAATAAAGGGGGCCTTTCTGGGAAAGCGGCATTTAAGCTGACACCTTAAGAATGAGGAGTTTGCCAGGCCAAGAGTGGAGGGAAAAGCATTCTAGGCAGAGGGAACAGCATGTACAAAGGTCATGACCCAGGACAGGCCAGCGTGTTTAGTACAGGGCTTGGCAAAATTCGCTCCGCAGTTCAATGCAACCCCTCCAACTGAGAATGGTTTTTATAGTTTTAAATTATAGAAAGAAATCAAAAGAAGAATAATAGTTCATGGCACTTGAAGCAATTGAGATTTTGGTGTCCATAAATTGGAACAACAATTTTGTGTTGTCTTGGGCTACTTTTGTGCCACAATGGCAGAGTTGAGTAGTTGCTACAGAGACCATATGGCCTGCAAAGCTTAAAAAATTTACCATCTGGTTCTTCACGGAAGAAGGGTCAACCGGATTCAGAGAATGATGGACAAGGGGAGAGGCAGGCAGGGGCCAGTTCATGGAATACTTTTCAGACGGTTGGGGTGGAGGTGGGGGAATTATTGAGTCTTTTTTTTAAACTGTGCCCTGTGGTCTAGTTTTTCTGAGCCCCTGGGAGGTGCATTCCTCTGGATAAACGAGGGAATCATCTTTGATTTCTTTTAACCCAGTAGGTTTTGCTTCTCCTTTGCTCCTTGGCACCCTGGTAGAGGAGGTAGGTTGAAAGTATCACATTTGTCATTGTTCTTTGTCAAGTGCAGGTATGATTGGAAGTGCATTTAGGGCTGTCGGTTTTTCCGTTTCCTTTTATTGCTTTGATGAATATTATGTTGAATGTTTAATGATTTTATTGCGCTAGTTTTGAGGCTTTAAGTAAGTGGCACAGTTCAAAAATTCAATACACTTTTATTGTAGCTAATTTTGATTTGTTTTACAGCTTCTGTAGCTTACTTGGGGATTAGGAAGAAAAACATTCACACAGTCAGCTTATTCCAGCTTTTACTCTTCCCCTTGTCCCCACAGTGCTTTAGTGTTTTACTCTTTTTAAAACCTGGTTTTCATTTTGAAATGACTGTGATTTGGAAAAATTCTGTCTCCTTTCTTTGTTTGTTTTTGTATTTACAATTCTTTTAAAAAAATGTGGTAAAATACATGACATTAAATTTACCATCTTAACCATTTTTAAGCGTACAGTTCAGTAGTGTAAGCACATTCACGTTGTTATACAACCAGTCCTAGAACTTTTTCATCTTGCAAAACTGAAACTCTATACCCATTAAGCAACAACTAACAAATCCCCATTTCCGTTTCCTTTGGCCCTTGGCAACCACAATTCTGCTTTCTGTTTGGCTACTCTAGATGCCTCATATAAGTGGAATCACTCACACAACATTTCTCTTTTTGTGACTCGCCTATTTCACTTGACATAATATTCTTAAGGTTCATCCTTGTTGTAGCAGGTGTCAGAATTTCTCTCCTTTTTAAGGCCGAATAATATTCCACTGTGTGGCTGTACCCCATTTTGTTTATCCATTCATCTATTGATGGACATGGGTTGCTTCCACTTTTGGCTCTTGTGCATAATGCTGCTATGAATATGGGTGTACACATATCTCTTTGAGACCCTACTTTAATTCTTTTGGGGATATACTCAGAAGTGTAGCCCATGCGCCTAGAGCCCGTGCTCTGCAACAAGAGAAGCCGCCGCAATGAGAAGCCCGCACACCGCAAGGAAGACCCAACGCAGCCAAAAATAAATAAATTAATTAATAAAAAGAAAAAAAAGTTGACGGGAGAGAAAACCCACACCCATTCAACACTGGTCCCAACAGCATCTGCAGACCAAGTCAGTTTGTGCAAAGTTTGCATCTGTTTGAGACAAAATGAGAAAAACAAGGATAGAGAGGTAAGTTTTTAAGAAGGTTAATCTATTCAGTTAAATGGACTGCTCTTCCTTTTGAGATTGGGACCCTCTCCTTTTAAAAAATGTCCGTAAAATGTCTTAGGAAATAACTGTGATAGTAGGTCGTGGTAGCTGTTGTTGCTTTTAATGTCCATATTTAGCAAAATAAAATGTACCACCCCCCAAAAAAAGAACAATTAAAAAAAATTGGCGGAGCTTCCCTGGTGGCGCAGTGGTTGCGCGTCCGCCTGCCGATGCAGGGGAACCGGGTTCGCGCCCCGGTCTGGGAGGATCCCGCATGGCGCGGAGTGGCTGGGCCCTTGGGCCATGGCTGCTGAGCCTGCGCGTCCGGAGCCTGTGCTCCACAACAGGAGAGGCCACAACAGAGGGAGGCCCGCATACCACAAAAACAAAACAAAACAAAAAAAAATTGGCTGGTCTAGGGGGTTCCCTGGTGGCGCAGTAGTTAGGAATCCACCTGCCAATGCAGGCGACACGGGTTCGAGCCCTGGTCCAGGAAGATCCCACATGCTGCGGAGCAACTAAGCCCGTGCGCCACAACTACTGAGCCCGCATGCCACAACTACTGAAGCCCACTCGCCTAGAGCTGGTGCTCTGCAACAGAAGAAGCCACCACAATGAGAAGCCCGCACACCGCAACGAAGAGTAGCCCCAGCTCACCGCAGCTAGAGAAAGCCCGCGCGCAACAACAAAGACCGAAAGCAGTCAAAAATAACAAATTAAAAAAAAAAAATTTTGGCTAGTCTATTTTAAATCAAATGGATGGTGGCTCATTGGAGCTAGTTAAGAATTTCTGTAGACTCACTTTGATAACTTGGACTGTGAATCTTAACTATGTATCTATCTTATACTATTTATAAGCACGTTGATTTCATTTAGGTTGAAAGGTTGCCTTGCGTTGGCACAGCAAAGTTCACCCCTTTACAAGATAAAACATACAGCTGAAATTAGAATTTGTGGCCTCACTTTGCCTCTTATGGGGTGATGTCCTGCATTTGGTGGTGGTTAGGTTAGTTTTTACAAGGTCCTGGCTTCTCTTTCCCTGTCTTTCTGGTAATAACTGGCCTCACTTAGCAAAATTAACCTTGCGTAGTTCACAACTGCCTGGCCACGATTCTCACCTGGGCCTGGGGCAGGGGACGGGAAAAGGAAATTAGAAAGAAGAGCCATACAAAGCCGGCCATCGTCTGCTGGTACCTGGAGATCGGGAACATTCTTTTTCATAGCTCCATGATATACCATTATGCAGATGTGCTGTCACTGGTTTGTTCTGTCCCTTGTTGATGGGTTTTTGGATTGTTTCCAGTTTTTTCTCATTACACGTAAAGCTTGGCGTGACAACCCTTAATGACTCCAAGTCACTGTTTTGTGAGGTCATTTTGGTGGCTGCAGAACAAAGCTTGTGGGTGGCTTGCCTTGGATTATGCTGGTTTAAGTCTGGGAAAGCTAAGAGCACAGATCCAGATAAATAGCCTGAACATGACCTCATCAAGAGTCTAGGATGTAATTTGTCCCCTGAACATTCCCGGACTAGCTGAATGACAAATGCAAGGTTGTTCTGATCACCCATTCAAACCAGGAGCCTTGCATGATCAAATAGGGAGTCTACGATTAGCAGATTCAGACGGCATATAATGCTTGAGAATGTGATTGAAAACCATTGAAACAGTGAAATGGGAAACCCTAAATGGATGTCAAAAGGAGGACTCAGGGCTTCGCTGGTGGCGCAGTGGTTGAGAGTCCGCCTGCTGATGCAGGGGACACGGGTTCGTGCCCCGGTCCGGGAAGATCCCACATGCCGCGGAGCGGCTGGGCCCGTGAGCCATGGTCGCTGAGCCTGTGCGTCCGGAGCCTGTGCTCCGCAACGGGAGAGGCCACAGCAGTGAGAGGCCCGCGTACCAAAAAAAAAAAAAAAAAAAAAGAAA
>NC_041227.1:60889846-60909594 GCF_002837175.3 Physeter macrocephalus
CAGCAGTGAGAGGCCCGCGTACCAAAAAAAAAAAAAAAAAAAAAGAAAAAGGAGGACTCAGAACAGATGGTTCAATGACACTTATTGGGAAGATACTAGAACAATAAAGTTTAGAGGCAAAAAAATTGTGAATCACTATATTGTACACCTGTAACATACAATATTGTATATCAAATATACTTCAATTTTAAAAAGAAAAAAATATATAGTATCCTCTTTGTGCGTTTTCCAAGGCACAAAGTAGAAATTTGCCTTTGAAAGGGCAAGGTATTTGTTCCTCTAATATTTAATAGGAAACTATGAGTAAGGTTCTCAAAAGACCACTCCCATTTCATTTGACCGTCAGCACAAGACTATTTCCTTGTAGTTATTTCCTCCTCCCTCTTCTCTCCAATCATTTTCTGTGGCCTTAGCTTTTTGTTTGTTTAGGAATTTGTCCCGGTAGATGGTAGTGGTTAGAGCACCATTTGTGCCTGGTCTGTGAAAAAGACATGCACTATACAAGCTCCTGTCAAATGATATCAGTAGAACAGAGAACTGTACCAACAGACTTGAAACTCATTGTTGGCTGATCACATATAGGTCTCTTTCAGTCTGGGCTAATAAGAAGCTCACAGCAAAATTTAGTTCTCAGTTATAGTCACTATGTCAACCTCGGAATTCGGTAGAATTACTTCTCCCTCTACCTTATTATAAAGCACTTTCTATTTCTTAAATCATGTCCTGGTTGAGTGCCTGACTTTTTTTAAAAAATTGAAGTATAGTTGATTTACAATGTTGTGTTAGTTTCTGGTGTACAGCAAAGTGATTCAGTTTCATATATATATATACATATATATACACACACACACATATATTTTCAGATTCTTTTCCACTATAGTTTATTACAAGATATTAATATAGATCCCTGGGCTATACAGTAGGACCTTGTCGTTTATCTATCTTATATGTAGTAGTTTGTCTCTGCTAATACCAAACTCCTAATTTATCCCTCCCCCCACCTTTTCCCTTTGGTAACCATAAGTTTGTTTATATGTCTGTGAGTCTGTTTCTCTTCTGCAAATAAGTTCATTTGTATCATTTTTTTAGATTCCATATATAAGTGACATCATATTTGTCTTTCTCTGTCTGACTTACTTCACTTAGTATGATAATCTGTAAGTCCATCCATGTTGCTGCAAATGCAGTGCCTGACTTTTATTGTCCACCAACGCTTATCTCTTGTGGAAGCTGCCAAGTTTACGTCATACATAAATTGAAATAGTGGTAAATAATTGTTTCTGTTCAGTGAACGCTTCCTTGGTGACAGCTATTTATGTGCCTCATATTTTTCACTCCTTACAACTCTATGAGGCATTATTAGTGTTGGATGGATGAGGAAACAGACTCACAGAGGTTAAGTGGTTTGCCTGAGTCCACACAGCCAGCAGATGGAAACTAAACCCAGTTATACCCAATGCCAAGGGCTGGATTCCTAACCATTTCATTTTACAGCATCACATAGACAGACAATTCAATTCAGATAATGTGTCATGTTCTCACCTAGTTTTTGCTTTCATCCACTCAGATTTTCCGTGATATACACGTGAGAAAATTGGCAATGTGTGTCAGCCAGAACCATTAATTTTTTTTCAACTGGTATAACAGAAAGAAATAGAAGGGAAAATAGAAGGTTTCCTGTTATGGCTTCTGGTTTAGGTCTTTTTCACTTTCTTTTTCTTTTTAAAGGTAAGAAGTTATATATTTATAGAGAGGTACATAGTTCTTAAGTGTACTTGATGTATTTTCACATACACCTGCGCACACACACATGCCACCATGTAACCACCACCCGGATCAAGAGGAGAACATTTCCAGAACCCCAGAGGCTCGCTCCCGTTGTTTCCCATCTCCTCCCTTCCCCGAGGTAATCTCTGTTCTGACTTCTAGCACCATTAATTAGTTTGCCTGTTCTTGAACTTTGTATAAATGTTATACAATCTATATTCTTTTGTATCTGACTTTCAGTCATCACTGCCTCTGTGAGAGGCATTCATGTCATTGCATGTCACAGAAGTTCAGTCTTTGTTACTGCTGTGTAGTATTTCATTGTATGAATATGCCACAATTTACTTAGTTACTCTGCTGTTGGGTTGTTTCCAATTTCTGGCACTTATATAAGAAAAGCAGCTATGAGCTCTCTCATTACCTTTGGGTGGACATACTTATTTCTCTTGAGCTGGTATTGTACTAGGTTTCATTTTCTTGCATTTAGTAGGCATCATTTAGCTTGTTAGATGTAATAGCTAAGGTTTTAGTAGGCTATGGAAATCCTAGACCATAAATATATATATATATTTCTAGTCTTACAATATAAGTAAATGAACAGGTTCATTTTCCATGTTATGAAAAATAAGTTGTAATAAAGCCCAGCATTTAGTCTTAATAGCACTCAGTTTGTGCAGATGTTTCTTTTTGTAAAACTCAGCATATTAGTTGAAATTCTCTTTCATTTGCCTATGACAGAAAACCAACTCAAACCAGCTTAAGGCAAAAAGGGAATGTAATGACTCAAGTATCCAATGGCTGGCTGCCTTCAGGCATGGCTGGATCCAGGTGCTTAAACAGTGTCATAACATTTGATCCTTCTTTCTGTTTATCTCTTGGTTCTGTTCTGTTCCCTGTTGGTACCACTCTCAGGCAGGCCTTCTCCCCTGGGGACCTCTGGCTGCTTCAGGCTTATAACTTCCTAACTCCAAGTCCAGCCAAAAGAGAGAACTTCTCTCTTTCAACATTTCTGACAAAACTCCCAGAATTGAGTCTCACTGGCTCCGACCCAATCACTGTGGCCAAGAAGCAAATAATTCTGATTGGGTCACACGTCTACACCTGGCTGACATGGATTGAGAGGAAAATGTTGCCACAAAAGAGAGAAGTGGATGTTGGGTAGGGACAAAATAAAGAAAAACTGACTTCTGCTATACTGAGAAATATGGAATTGAGTTGGCAAATAAACATTCTAAGGCTATAGGTCATGGCAGGTCAATTCTTTAGCTCCAATTACTCAACAAAAAGTCTAACCCTTTTGGTTCACATAGAGATAAACCTGTAAACATTGGCTGAACTTTAAAAATGGTCTACTTCCTTCTTTCAGAAGCATTGCCATTTATCTAATCATGCTGGCTCAAACTGTGGAGCTATTTTTTTGTCTTTTCTTTTCCTTAGCTCTCACCCTTCCCATATCAGGTCTGTCCACTAATCCTGTTAATTCTTTCTTTAAATTTTCTCCCCTATTTATTTTCTTTGCTGTTCTGACTGACACTACACTGGAAGCTCCAGGCTTATATTCTATCTCCAAAGCAACTTAGTGAAATAAGAGCACATCTTTCCCAGTTAGTCCGTCAAGGTCCTGGAAGACTGACTTGGGTTATGTGCCCATTCCTGAACCAAACCCTTTGGCCAGGGGTATGGTGGACACTGATTGGCCAGACCTGGTCATGTGACCATCCTTGGAGTCAGGAATGCAATCAGCCTTTCCTGAATCTCCCGGACCATGAGCAGAAGCCCAGAGGAAGATCAGGGCATTGATGCCAAAAGAAGGCGAAATGGGTAAAAGGCAAGTAAAAACAACAGATAGTCAGTTCACTTAGAAATTAAAACCCCATCACTTCTGATTTGAAAGTATGCTGTGTCTATAGATTACAGCTCATAGAACTCATAAAACCATATTTTCAGACTGGAAGGGATGGTAGTGCTTGTCTCCTTACCCAAGCCCTCTAGTTACCATTAACCATTCTACCTTTGTGCGCTCATAGTAATTTATTAGGGCTTTGAACCCAAGAACAAGTGCAATCAAAGTGCTCAGTAAGTCCTTGTTTCTTCCAATCTTTTGGTTCATTGCTCCCCTCCCCAGCAGAAGGTATCGGTCAGGATATAAGTTTGGCCAAAAGTATCAGATCCAAAAAACTGTGGTTTACACAAGATAATGGTTTACTTCTTTCTTTACATAAAAGCCCAAGCTGATATTGGGCACCGATCTGTGAAATCACCAACAATCCAGGCTGTTTTGCTGCTCTCCCTAGGGTGGGTGCTGCCTGTGTGTGCATCGCCAAGAAGCGCCCCATCATTTCCACAGTCCAGTTCACGGGAAGTGAGAAGACTGAGAAAGGAAGGAATACCCCTTCCCTTTAACAGCACAACCTGGAAGTTGTGTATATCACTTCTGCTCACATCTCGTTGACCACTCTCATGGCTGTACCTAGATGCACAGGAGGCTGGGAAACATAGTCTTTATTTTGGGCAGCTGTGTACCCAACTATGAGAGAAAAAAGAACAGATACTGGAAAATAACTATCAATCTTTGCAGGGAAGAAAGGGAAAAAAATTCTGACCTTTCCTTCCTTTTTGTTTTTCAGATAAAGGAAGAGATCCCTGAAGAACTGCAGAGGCAGGAACATTTTAATACTCCAGGGTAAACATGTCTGCCTACAGCAATAATGCTTATGAGGAGGATCCAGATTACCCTGACTATTATGGGTCTCAGAACCATACTCGGGGGTATTTGAAAACTCAGGATTATCCAGATTCGCTAGGTCCTCTGAACAACTCAGAGGACCCCAACACCAGGAGCAACCCATACTCTGCAGACTCCAGAACAAGTCCAGACTATCCTGGGTCTCTAGCAGAACCAGATTATCCTGGATCTTGGAGTGATCCATACTACCCTGGCACCAGGAGCAATCCATACTCTGCAAGGTCCAGAAGTCCAGACAATCCCAAATCTTTGGCAGAGCCAGATTATATTGGATCTTGGAGCAATCCATATCACCCAGGCTCATCCAGAGAGCCAGACTACTCTGAATCTCAACGAAATCCTGATTTTGCAGGTTCCAAAGGCAGTGGAAACTATGCAGGCTCCAGAACAAATCCAGATTATCTTGACTCCTTGGGAGAACCAGACTACGCTGGAGCTCAGGGAAACTCTAACCATTCTGGCTCCAGAGCCAATTCCAACCATCCAGACTCCAGAAGGAATCCAGAATATGCTGGTTCCAGAATCAGTCCATACATAGACACTCTGGGAGAGCCTGATTATCCAGATGCTGAGAATCAATCTAACTCTCCAAACTTTTTTGGGGAACCAGACTATCCTGGCGCTGAGGACTATGGGAACTCTACAAAGTTCTGGGGGGAGCCTGATTACCCAGGTGCTGAGAATGGTCACGATTATGGCGCTTCAGAGAACCCGGAAATGACCAGGGAGTAAGTGCTGGAACCTCCCTCCACTGGGGATGGAGGATGAAGGCTAGATCATTAAGTCAATTGAACTTGGTTGGCGATGTTTGGGATAAGGACACGTATGATTATTACCATGACATGAATTTATGGTGAAACTTTCATGCCTACTTGTATACCGTACCTGGTCCTTGGACTCTCAGCCTGAGGCTTCAAGCCCTTACCTGAACATAATCTTTCATCACTTCTTGCTCAAATAACATCCTTCCCAGTCTCCTATTTCTTCCTGTCTAATCCCTGCAAGACATTTAGATCCCCACTGTTTAGACACTGCTACTTCGCCAATGAGGTTAGGATTAAGATGATAGTTATGAACCCCAACATTTTAACCAGAATTATATCAACAGGAAGGCATTTTAATCAAGAAAGTCTTTTTTTTTTTTTTTTTTGGTGGTATGCGGAAGAAAGTCTTTTGAAGATCTAACTCCATGAAATCCATTTGACTCCTCAATTTTTTTATACAAGATGATTGAGCCACTCCTGATTTTTTTCCACTTTCATCCTTATTTTACTGAAATTATTGTCAGAATGGATCCCTTTTCATGTTTAGAGTAGATTTGGCTCATTGATCTTCTGCACTGTTGTTTTCATCAAGTTTTATTGATTAGTTTTTGCCATGGTTGGTATTCCTCTAAGGAGGTTTTTGTTTGTTTGTTTGTTTTTTAAGTTCAGTTTTTCCTGGGTTAAATTTCTTAATGTTCACGTTGCCAACAAGATGTGATTCTTTATTTATTTTTCAGGTTATTCTTAACCTATAACAAATTTACCATGTGAAATTTCAACCAATACAAGTTTTATTTTTTTTATTTTTTTATTTTTTCAATTTTTTTCTGCGGTACGCAGGCCTCTCACGGTTGCGGCCTCTCCCGTTGCGGAGCACAGGCTCCGGACGCGCAGGCTCAGCGGCCGTGGCTCACGGGCCCAGCCGCTCCGCGGCATGTGGGATCTTCCAGGACCGGGGCACGAACCCGCGTCCCCTGCGTCGGCAGGTGGACTCTCAACCACTGCGCCACCAGGGAAGCCCACAAGTTTTATTTTGTATGTACTATTTCTACTAGTAATATTTATGAATTCAACAAAGACTAATGGCTTTTATTTACCTCTAGGAACAAGGATATGGGATTTGGGTGCACAGTGAGGTCAAATGCCTACAGGAATAATGCTAAATACAACCTAAATAGGTGGATTAATAGGACCATGTCAAAATGTCCTCCTTGGTCTCATCCCCCACTGCCTGGCACATCATTAAAAATATACCTTTGACCTTGTCACTCCCTTGTTTCTCATCTTCCATTGTTCTTCATAACCTTTGGGAGAAAGACTACACCACTTCACTTGTGAGGACATTGAAGAATGAGTATGCGCTGAGCTAATGTAAGATGCCAGCCAAAGCCCAGCCTGACTGACCTCCTCCCACCTCTGCTATCCTCTCCCTACCTGAGCCCTATACTCTAGGTCAGTGGTTCTTGACCTTGGCTGATGCTTAGAATGGTCTGATTACCTGGGGAGACTTAAAAATCATACAAATGCCTGGGCCCAACTTTCAGAGATTCTATTTAGTTGTCTGGGGTGAGGCCTGGGAATAGGTATATGCATAAAATTAAGAATCATTGCTCCAGGTTAATTGATTTTCATAGCATTCCTTTTATATATTCTGGTCTCTTTCTGGTCTCACATGTTTATTTGTGCTGTTCTTCATCCTTGGAATGCCCTCCTCCTAACTATGTATTAATTTATCCTTCCCATCCCAGCTCAGATGTCTCTTTTCCATGTAGATTTCCCTTCAGACTCCCAGCCCAAATTCTCTTCTCTTTCCTGTGAACTCCTTGGGCCTATCTTCTTACATTCATCAGTTGCTACTTGTATTATCATTGCTTATGGCTGTGGTTAATAAGCTTGGCCAGACTGCATTGAGAGTTCCTTGAGGGTAGACAACCCATGTCTTTAACTTTGTGTCCTCACCCCATTGCCCGTGCCTCATACATGGTTGGCATTCAGTCAGCGTTTGTGGGATGAATGAACTGATGGACGGATGGATGGATGGATGGATGGATGACTATCCTTACTATGCTATTGGATGACTATTGCTCCATCATTTTGGAATTTCAGAATGCTCAGCAGAGCATCTTCAATCCAGCCCTCATTTCACCGTGAGGGTGACAGCCCCTTGGGCATCCTTGGGAGACAGGATGGAGATTATCCTGAAAGCATTGAAATGAAATCCAGGGAGATGGCAAATCCGTACAGCCCCTCTGTGCCAGGTGCTCCTGGCAATGGCTATGGTAAGCATTTGTTAAGAAGAAAATCATATCCTGGGAAGAAAGTAAAATTCAGTGGGCTTGGGACCAATCATTAAAGATCAGCAAGAGAAGAATTGGTTTATTCCTCCTCCTTCAAACACCCACCTTACAAGGGTTGAACATTCAGGGTCTAGAGAAGACAAGCAGTGTCATCAATTATCAAAGCAGGTTGGGCAGGGGTTGTGCCTGTGTGAGGTGACTGATGGTCAGGTTCAGTCCATCGCCGTGATGTGGGAAGATGGGCTTAGTGTGGCCAGATCCTCAGATTTTTCTAAGGAAGCCAGAAATCTGGGTTTTTACATGCTCCAAAATAATTTTTTGAATAAATAAATAAAATCCCTGAGCTGGGCAAACAAAACCACTGGTGGACTAGATTCAGTTCGTGTGGCTGCCAGAGTCCAGCTTTAGTTCAGCACATCCTGAAGGTGTTCAGATGGTCAGCACTTGTATCTCTGGAACCTACTGGGGGCGCAGAGAGTTAGAAGTAACTCTGTCCTCACGGTTCGTAAAGCCTAAGTGAGTAGGTGACACCAGCACATCAAGACTAAAGAAAATTAGCAAACAGACTGACAATACGTGAAAAATCACGTCGTTCTCAGAATCTGCTGTGTGTGAAGGTTTAGCTCTAGGAGGTAAAAGACATTCTACCAGTTCTCATCTTCCGGAAGAAAAAAGGGACTTGTTGTCTGATAGAAGAAGCCAGCTCATGGCACAAGTCAATGTTACAGGAATTCAGAGCCCGTGAGAGCTGGAAAAAGGAGTGTTCAGTCATGAACAGAGTGAGGGACCCAAGTGTTGGTTGGTGCAGGTGGAAGACTGCTCAGCCCTGAGGGTGTGGGTGGGGAAGGGATTGAAGAAGGCAGGGAGGAGGGGGAGGGGTGCATCGCACGCACTAAGGAAAAACGCGGACTCTTACTCATTTGCATAGAGAACATTAACTTGGGCTATGCTGAACCTTCATGCCAGGCATGCTCAGTGGGGCATATCAATCCCAAGGGGCGAACATTTATTGAAAGGCCAGAAAAAAAACCTTCCTCTTTTTATGTATAAAGCAGATATGCATACAGTATATGTACATAGTTATACGTATATCTGTGGTATTAAAATATCATGGGGGAGGGCAATAAGGAAGAAATGTCTAAAAAGACTACTTAGGTGGCCAGTAATGAAAGAAAAAAGTTTGAGAAACACTGCCCCACCCCAATGGAAGCAGAGCTAATAACGCCCAGCAGGTTTTGAGTGTTTCCCATGCCCTGGAGACCCTGCCAAGCATTTTACTTCTACAGTCTTCTTTCATCTGCGGCCACCTTTCAGACAGACACTACAGCTCTCCATGTTACAGAGGGGAAAACTGAGGCTCAGAGAGAAATGTGCCCAAGGTCACCCAGCTACTAAATCAAAAGAGCCAGTATCAGAATCTAGTCTCTCTGACCCCGCATTACTTCTGGGTAGGATCAGGGCAAATGCGGATTCCTGACCACCAAGCTCCATAGAACACTGGAATTAGAAAGCTATTTTTTTTTTTTTTTTTGTGGTATGCGGGCCTTCCTCTGTTGTGGCCTCTCCCGTTGCGGAGCACAGGCTCCGGACGCGCAGGCTCAGCGGCCATGGCTCACGGGTCCAGCCGCTCCGCGGCATGTGGGATCTTCCCGGACCGGGGCGCAAACCCGGTTCCCCTGCATCGGCAGGCGGACGCGCAACCACTGCGCCACCAGGGGAAGCCCTAGAAAGCTATTTTAAAAAGTGGTCACGTAAAGTGTGGCTTCCTTCTCTGGGCTCCTTTTAGGACCAAAGTCGTTGTGCCGCATTCACTTGTCCAGCGCTATGCCAGCCTGTTAGACTATGCGCTCCTTAAGGAGAAGCCATTTCATCCACGTATCCTCCAAGGCTCTATGTGATTTTCCTAGTGCCTAGCATACAGCTGGTGCTTGAGCAATGCTAACTGAATTAATAGCACAACTGTAAGGGGTGTATCAGTTGGCTGTTGCCACAGGAATGCTTCATAACAAACAACTCCAAAACCCAATGTTGTGCAATAAACATCTTTATTTCTCACCCACACATCTATGGGTTTGCTTGGAGTTTGACTGAACCAGGCTGGGTTTGGCTGTGCCTGATTTGAGGTCACAGATTCTATTTAGGTCTAGTGTCCTTCTTGACCCAGTGAGCTAACCTGGCCCATTTTCTTCCCATGGCATAAGCTGGAAGCAGAACCATATGATGTCTCTGAGTCCTTGACTTGGAACTAGCAAACTGTCACTTCTACCATGTTCCACTGGTTAAAGCAAGTCGCATGAGCAAGCCCAACTTCAATGGAGGTTTCCAAGGTGGAGGAAGTGTAATGTTTGCTGAAAAACAATTAATTTACCGCAATAGTTAATATATATTAAGAATTTGCTATGTTCCAGGATTATTTTAAGCACTTTACATGTATTAACTGATTCAATTTCCCCAACAATCCTATGCAAAGGTCTTATTATTATCCCTGATTTACAGACTCTGAAGCTCAGAGATGATAAGTAACATGCCAGACAGCACGCAGCTAGTAAGCAGCAAAGCCAGGAACTGATCCTTGGCAAGAAGTTCCAGCACCTCCTACAGTATAATTTTGTCCATCTCCATCAAAATGTGCTCCATTTTCTCTGTTGAGGAGTTTAGCCTTCATTGTTTACCATGAATAAAAATGTATTGAAATGTGACACTGTCGTGTAGGTGCTGAAAGTGGACTCTGTCCCTAAGAAAATCATGCCAAATAGAGTGTCTCCTGACACTCTATCAGGAGACTGGTGGACAGTCTCCTGATAGAGTGTCACTTTGATGTGTCATGCCCGCATCTAGGAAGTGCCTGGCACGTAGTAGGTACTCATAAATATTCATTCATTTATGAATGAATGAATGAATGAGTGATACATCAAATTTATTCATGTGTCATCATAAAATGCTAGAACTAGAAGGAAGCTTTGTAATCACCTAGAAAAGCTTTTTTTTTTTTACTCAATTTTTAGAAGACTTTTTTTTTTTTACAGAAGTTTTAGGTTCACTGTAAAATTGAGGGAAAGGTAACAGAGATTTCCCACATATCCCTTGCCCCACATGTGCATGGCCTCCCCCCTTATCAGAGTCCCCCACCAGAGTGGGACATTTGTTACAATTGAACCTACATTAACACATCATTATCACCCAAAGTCCATAGTTTACATTAGGGTTCACCTTGGGTTGTGCATTCTATGGGTTTGGACAAATATATAATGACATGTAGCTATCATTATGGTATCACACAGAGTATTTTCACTGTCCTAAAACCCTCTGAGCTCCATCTATTCATCCTCCCCCTCCAGACAAGTATTTTTCGAACTCTGATTTGTGACCCATTAACAAGTCTTACTGACCACTGTGTGCTCAGTAACATCTAGTGTGGTGGGATTAATTGTCTCTTGTCTCTTCATTCCAGTGAACCCTGCTTATGTGGGTGACAATGGCCTCAGCCAAGCTTATGGAGACCCACCCTTGTCTGGACATGATTGGCACAAGTCACCCCAAGGTAAGGCTTAAATGGACAGTGACAAAAATATCAACCCTAAACAAGGAATGTGTTCAAGGCACTGCAGACGTTGCCATTTCCTCTTGGCCTCTGGTGTGGTAACTGGTGCAGTACTTCCTCAATTTATCATAATGGGGCTTTTTTTTTTTTTTTTTTTTTGCGCTGTATGCGGGCCTCTCACTGTTGTGGCCTCTCCCTTTGCGGAGCACAGGCTCCGGATGCGCAGGCTCAGCGGCCATGGCTCACGGGCCCAGCCGCTCCGCGGCATGTGGGATCTTCCCGGACCGGGGCACGAACCCGTGTCCCCTGCATCGGCAGGCGGATTCTCAACCACTGCGCCACCAGGGAAGCCCCGGGGGCTTTCTTTTAAACATGCAGTTTTTTCTCTTTTGGATATCAGGGTGTCTTCACTAGGACTCTTCTGGTTGCAAGTGACAGAAACCCAACTCACCCAGGCCCAAGGCTTGTGTGGTGGGAAGGATATGGGGAAACAAAGAATTGAAGGTAGAATTACCTTCCAGCACCTAGGACAGTGCCTGGCACATAGTAGGTGTTCAGAGATATTTGTTGTATGAGTCACAGGAACCAGGGCCTCTGAGTCTGAAGCCAGGGGCTCAGGGCCACCTGGATTCTTTTTCTCCATCTATTTCGCCTCTTTGCTTGATGCAGCTTCTCTTTGAGCTTCACCTCATTCATCTCAACCAGTCAGGCTTTCCCTGCAGGCCAGGGAGCATGATAGCAGCAGGCCTGGACACACACACAGCTCAGCGATGTCATGGAAAGTCTTCCTTTCTTTCTAGGCCTGTGAGTCAGTGCTGAGGAGACTCTCTCCAGCCCCATTTGGGACACATGCCTACACATGAACCAATCATTTTTACATAGGAAAGAAGGCTGGGTCACATGTCCATCCCGTGCCTAATACATGTGCTGGTGAGGTGGCAGTGCCTTGAGCCAAATTTTTCTGAATAATCATAGAATTATTATGACAATGGAGGGTAGGAGTAATCAGATTGGAGAAGGCTTTTTGTTGTTTTTTTTTTTTTGGAGAAGGCTTTGAAATCAGTTAGGAAGCGCTCTAAGGATCACTGTGTGCTGTGGTGAAGGTCTGAGCAGAGGCAGAGGCTGAGAAATAAAAAAGCATTAGAGGAGAGAGGCCAGGGAATACTGGAAGTGAAAGGCAAACCTGTGAAAAACGAGGCGTAAACCGAAGACGTCCTCTGAGTAACAACGCAAGTTGGGGGGCCCATGACTTAAAACCATCCCTCACCTTCTGACCCCCTGGGGTGGATGATATCCTGTAGCCTCATTCTTTTTTTTTTTTTTTAAATAAATTTATTTAGTTTTTATTTATTTATTTTTGGTTGCGTTGGGTCTCTGTTGCTGCGTGTGGGCTTTCTCTAGTTGCGGCGAGCAGGGGCTACTCTTCGTGGCGGTGCGCGGGCTTCTCATTGCGGTGGCTTCTCTTGTTGTGGAGCACGGGCTCTAGGTGCACGGGCTTCAGTAGTTGTGGCACGTGGGCTCAGCAGTTGTGGCTCGCGGGCTCTAGAGCGCAGGCTCAGTAGCTGTGGCGCACGGGCTTAGTTGCTCCGCAGCATGTGGGATCTTCCCGGACCAGGGCTCAAACCCGTGTCCCCTGCATTGGTATGCGGATTCTTAACCACTGCGCCACCAGGGAAGTCCCGTAGCCTCATTCTTTAAGAGCCTTCTCAAGGAGGCCTGTATCTTTCAAGGGGTAGGTGTTGCTACTTGGGAGAGAAAACCATGGGGATATAAACAGTCATGCTCTCCATTTGGTTCCCACAAGAGCAGGGAATGGCTTTAACTACTGGGGAAAAAGAAATGCCTTTAAACCTCCTAAGATGCTCTCTCTGGCCAGCATGAAGATTAGGGCCTCTGGGTGGAATCGGAGTCCCCAGGAGGCAGAGAGAAGTAAAGAAATAGAGGACCCAGAGATGAACCTGGCTTTCTTCACCGTTTTGCTTTGCACCAGTTCTGATTCTCAAATCATTTATAATTAATTGGTGGACAGTCTCCTGATAGAGTGTCACTTTGATGTATCATGCCCGCATCTAGGAAGTGCCTGGCACATAGTAGGTACTCATAAATATTCATTCATTTATGAATGAATGAATGAGTGATACATTAGCATCTTGTTACAGGACAGGACCAGGGTGAAGTGATTAAAAGGCCCTGCTTTGGGACCAGACAGACCTGGGTTTGATCCCTAGCTCTGCTACTTGCTGGTTTTGTGACCTTAGGCAAATTGCCTTTTGGGGCCTCAGTTTTCTTATAAAATGGGGTTTATTATAGTGCTTATTTCGTAGGGTGGTTGTGGAAATTAAATAATGTACTCTATTTAAAGTAGTTGGCCCGCAGTAATAGCAGGTATTGTTACTGGTAATTATCGTTGGTGTGGGGAGAAGAGGTAGAGTTCTAGTCCAATCCTGCCATTTAATGAGAGTGTGATGAGGAGGGGGGTCAGTTCATTCCTCTGCACCTCAATTTCTCCAACTATTAAATAAACAGCTTGGCCGAGGTGATTTCCAGATCAGGTCTATTGGGTAGGAATTGCGTCCAGGTGCCCAGCACTGAAACAGGACAGTGGTTTAGCAATAAAGGGATTTATTTTCCTCTTGTAACAAGAAGTATGCAAGGAGGCAGTCCAAAGTTTATATAGCACCTCTGCCCATGATGATCTCAAGGCCTAAGGCTCCTTCTAAAACTTCTTTTTCCACCATCCTTAGAGGGTGAACATTTAAACCTCTTGTTTTCAAAATGGCAGCCTCTGGTCAGGAAGAAGGCGAAATGGTGAAGCGATAAAGGTGAAATCAGGGAAGGTGTCACATTTTAAAGAGCATTCCTGGAAGCCACAATCTTATTGGCTAAAATGGGGTCACAGGTCCACCCTTGGCTGCAAAGGAGACACCCTTTGTCACAAAGGAAGCTGGGAGAGTTTTAACTGAGCACAGTGCCTGCACAGGAAAGGAGGCTTCTGCTGGTATGAGAAAAAGACAAAATGGGTATTAGGAAGCAGACAGACAGCAGGGTGGACCACCCAAGACAGTCAGGAGATAATCATTGTTTCACTATAAACCCATCTGGATTTACATAGGCACATAAAACTATAAATATAAAACATGAGTTTTAGACCAGAGACACCAAATTAAAAAGAAAATCTTGCCCTTTCATTATGAGTCATTTAGAAGAATCTCTGCCTTCTGTTTCTAGAATCCCATTGTCTTCAATAAAGAATTCTGTTTCCGGTCTCTTACCTAGCTACTGTGACAGAAGTCTCTGCAGGAAAACAGAGAGCCTTCCGGTGTAGATGTGGGGAATTGCGCTATGATTTGTGTGGGGCTCGCTTTGTCCATCTCATCCTGGCATTAAAAACTGTGAATGGGGGGGTGCGGCTTTCTGTGGTTGTCATCACTTTTCCTGGAGGTTCCCAACAATGCCAGTGTGACTGCTGTATGAGGTCTGGGGAAGCCCACCCTGGTGGAGAGTAAGGCTTGGAGGAAGCCAGAGATGCTGTCTGGTGACCAAGTGAATGAAATCATCGTTGAGGTTGAGAATGTCCCATCTGGGGTCCAAAGCCATCCATCTTCAAGTCAGATTGTTCCAGAAAAGACACTGGCGAACTCAAGCTTTAGTTTGGTCTCCTCCATTTCTGACATTGATGTGACAGACTCTCAGATTTTCAGCAATTGGAATGACAAAAAGGGCAAGCAGTTATTACGATTTTCAACACCTGTGAATGAATCGTTTTCTCAGACCCTTCATGGCTCAGAAAGCATGGGCTTAGACAGCCCTCGTACTTCACACGAGAACATCCAAGGTAGTGAGACCCTGGTGCAGAGGAGTTAGAACGGGAACAGCTCCTTCCAAGTTGCCCACAGGGTTTTGGTTTTAAGACTTCGAGTAGGGTGAAGGTTTGGCAGGTGACCTGAGGATGCTCGGGACCGCGGAAGGGGTCACTTTGAGAACGTCTGATACCAAAGAAGGAGCTTACCTTGATCAAGCTCATTTCATGTGCCCGGTGTCCTGCCTTTTTGTTATCCATCGAGTTTAGTTTTGTTTACTGGCCACACTCCACACCCATGAGACAGGCATGCCTGTCATCTCCATTTGCCTGATGAGGATCCTGAGGCTCAGGGAAATTAAATGATGTGGCAGACCTGGGATCAAATGCAGGTCTGCCTGATTCCCAAGCCTGACACCTTAACCACCGTCCTGTCCTGCTTTGGTCCCATCCCTCTCCACTCTGGATTTGGCAACCAGGGATGCCTCTTTTGTCAAGTCCGCCGTGAAACCAGGTTTTTTCCTCTTCCCTCCTTCGCCTTTCTTCCTTTCTGTCTACTCCCACTTGCCTCTCAGGAGACACTCAAATTCCTCATCTTCAGCCGAGTGATTTGGTGGCCCTCTTCTGGGAACTCTCCCTCCACCTCAGCTATGTCGCTGAAACGAGGAGTTCCGAGCAGCTCCCTAACAGGGCCAGGAGCCAGCCCGCTCCCGGTCACCGCCCCCGGCGGGCCCCCAGCTGCCCCTCCACTGTTACTGCGCAGCAGTGCCAGGCGTCACACGCCGACACAACACCACCGAGAGAGAGAAGGGTCTGCCATTTCCATGTTTTTTGAGTCTTGCTTTTTTTTTTTTTTAAAGGGCTTCAAATGCTTGGCTTTTAAAAAAATTAATTAATTAGGGGGCTTCCCTGGTGGCGCAGTGGTTGAGAGTCTGCCTGCCAATGCAGGGGACACGGGTTCGAGCCCTGGTCTGGGAGGATCTCACATGCCGCGGAGCGACTGGGCCCGTGAGTCACGCTTGCTGAGCCTGCGCGTCCGGAGCCTGTGCTCCGCAACGGGAGAGGCCGCGATGGTGGGAGGCCCGCGCACCCGCGATGAGGAGTGGCCCCCACTCGCCACGACTGGAGAGGGCCCTTGCACAGAAACGGGGACCCAGCACAGCCACAGATAAATAAATAAATAAATATTTTTAAAAATTTAATTATTAATTAATTAATTAATTTAGTTTTGGCTGTGTTGGGTCTTCGTTTCTGCGCGAGGGCTTTCTCTAGTCGTAGCGAGCGGGGGCCAGTCTTCATCGCGGTGCGCGGGCCTCTCACCGCCGTGGCCTCTCTTGCTGCGGAGCACAGGCTCCAGACGCTCAGGCTCAGTAGTTGTGGCTCACGGGCCTAGTAGCTCTGCAGCATGTGGATCTTCCCAGACCAGGGCTCGAACCCGTGTCCCCTGCATTAGCAGGCAGATTCTCAACCACTGCGCCACCAGGGAAGCCCGAGTCTTGCTTTTTTGTGAGGGAAGAAACCTTTTCCAAGAAACTCCTCAGCAGACCACCCCTCACAGAACATTGGCCAAAGTGTCACATGCCTGGGCCTGAACAGGTCACCTGCAAGGGGGCTGGGACCATCAAGATAGGCTTGGATTCACTGGGATCTGTCCCCTGTGCCTGGAGATGGGTCCCACCCTGCAGAAGCCCAGGCCAGTGGGAGAGAGGGCCGAGGATTTCTGAACCAGATTGGGATTCTGTCAAAAAGGAGAGTGGGGCTTCCCTGGTGGCGCAGTGGTTGAGAGTCTGCCTGCCGATGCAGGGGACGCGGGTTCGTGCCCCGGTCCAGGAAGATCCCGCATGCCGCGGAGCGGCTGGGCCCGTGAGCCATGGCCGCTGAGCCTGCGCGTCCGGAGCCTGTGCTCCGCAGCGGGAGAGGCCACAACAGTGAGAGGCCCACGTACCGCAAAAAAAAAAAAAAAAAGGGAGAGCTGACTGCAGGATAGATGACCAACAGTATCTGCCACGCTGACGCAAAGTGGGAATTTGAGTTCTTGGGAGAGGAGCGGGGAGTCCTCATCTTCCAGGGGATGGGGGAGCACAGGACAACAGTCAAGAAAAGTCAAGAAGATGCTTGGGCCTGGAGTGCAGGGGGCAAGAGAAAGCCATGCAGGAAATTACAGAGGGAGGAGAGCCAGGCTGACCGAACATTCTGGGTCTCATCAGCTTTGCTGACCGTTCCTTGTCATGGGAAAAAGGAAAGCACTGAATTAGAATTGCGTGCAAACTGTCATTTGCTTTGGCTTCGAGATTTCACACGTGTACGTGCCGTCTTCTTGTTTTTACTTGTGACTTTTGGGATCACTGAGTACATATATTATTCTTTCTTTGTGCTCTTATAAAAACATGCTCTATCTTCAGCACCGTATTTTCAAATGCTATTATTCTGTTAAAGGAGAAAAAAATTAAACTCCATTTTCTTTTTTTTCTGCAGGACAAAAGTTAATCGCATCTCTGATACCCATGACATCTAGAGACAGAATTAAAGCCATCAGGAATCAGCCAAGGACCATGGAAGAGAAAAGGAACCTTAGGTATGGACCAAAAGCTTTTCTTCTTGCCGAGATTTCATGGAAACCTCAATCTTCTACTTTTGTCCCATGTTGGAAAGATAAGAAATAAATAAATGCAAGAGAAGAGACAATCTTCCTACCGAAGAATTCCACACAATCTGTGTTGGTTGCCTGGAGTGTGGGCTGTGCTTCATGACCTGCTTCCTGAGAGCAGAGCATGGAAAGAGGGAAGTAGCTTCCCAGGGGTGAAGTCAGGCTAAAACTACCAGGTGGTCAAGGTTAACGTTCCCAGGGAAAGTCATGTGATCAGAAGGAGTTCCCCTCTGCGGTGCTCTCTCCTAAAACCAGCAACCCTAGTCTAACCAGACAAAATAATCAGACAAACCCCAATCGAGGGACATTCTTCAAAATACCTGAGGAGTACTCCTCAAAACTGTCAAGGTCATCAAAAAGAAGGAAAGTCTGAGAAACGGTCACAGGCTAAAGTGTTCTAAAGAGACATGACAATTAATGCAATGTGGTTCCCTGCATGGGTCCTGGAATAGAAAATGGGCACCTGTGGAAAAACTAGTAAAATTGGAATAGTCTGGAGTTTAGGTAAAAGTTAGACACCAGTGTTGGTTTCTTAGTTGTGACAGACCTACCATGGAAATGTAAGATGTTAAAGGGGGGAAATGGTGAGTAGTAGATGGGAATTTTCTGTTCTCTTTTTGTAACTTCTCTGTAAATCTCAAACTACTGTTTAAAAAAAAAAAGGTGGGGGGGTGAGGGGAGGGAGTTCCCTGGTGGTCCAGTGGTTAGGACTCGGGTGCTTTCACTGCTTCGACACAGGTTCAGTCCCTGGTCAGGGAGCTAAGATCCTGCAAGCCACAAGGCGCCGGAGCCGGGGAGCACAAAACCCAAACAAACAAAACCTCAGAAGCTTTCTAAGCCCAGGAATTCAAAAACAAGAGCGAGGGGCTTCCCTGGTGGCGCAGTGGTTGGGAGTCCGCCTGCCGATGCAGGGGACACGGGTTCGTGCCCCGGTCCGGGAAGATCCCACATGCCGCAGAGCGGCTGGGCCCGTGAGCCACGGCCGCTGAGCCTGCGCGTCTGGAGACCGTGCTCTGCAACGGGAGAGGCCACAACAGTGAGAGGCCCGCGTACTGCAAAAAAAAAAAAAAAAAAAAAACAAGAGTGAGGGCTGTTTAAGCCTTCAGCCCTTCTTACATTTACCATTCCTCAGCCTTTTTCTTTTTCTTTTTGCAATTTGTAGCAGTTGGCAGAAACTAGTAGAGTGGATGCAATTGCTAATAAATAATTCAATGACGCAATTGTTCTGAGGTTCCGAGTCTGGCAGGGGAGATAGATTGGTCAACAAGTAACTTATAAATGACAGAAAGAAAATCAGGCCAAATCAAGGTGGAAGGAGTTTGCAGGGGGTGGATTAGAAGGAGAGATATAGTTCCCTTGGGCAAAGCAGGGGGCATCTGTGAGATGAGCCTTGGAAGATGGTGATGTGGTGGTGGACCTTTGGGGTGAACAAAAGAGAGCCAGGAAGGGACCAGAGCAAAGGCGATGCCATGAGTTCACGGAGAAGTAGAGAAAACTGAGGCTGGATCTTTTTGAAAACACTCTTCCGTTTCAAACTCTGCATGGCCTCCTCTGTCACAGAGTGCAGGCCTTGTATGGCCCGAAAGACTTTACAGCAGGATTTTCAACCTGACATTTGGGTTTGGATCATTCTGGATCTGTTGTGGGAGGCTGTCCTGTTCACTGTAGGGTGTATAGCAGCATCCCTGGTCTCTACCCACTAGATGTCGGTGCCCTCCCTACCCCCAGTTTGACAACCCCAAAAGTCTCCAGACTTACCCAAATGTCCCTTGGGGGCAAAATCTCCTAGGTTGAGAACCACTGACTTATAGGACCTCACCCACCTACCTACCGTTTTCACTCACACCCTTCACCCTTCCCCCGCTCATTCCATTCCAGCTGTCCTGGACTCCTTGGGGCTTTGCACTGGCTGTTCCCTATATTCAGACACTCCCTTATCCATAGACTAACCCCTCTTCTCCTTCAAGACTTGGCGCAAACACTTTGCACTATTCAAATTATACCACGGTCTTCACCCCAGCATTTCCCACCTCCTTACTCTGTTTTTCCTTTTTCTTTCCCATAGTACAACTCACCTTCTATTATCCTATATCATTTACCCACTCTATTATTATTATTTTTTTTTTTGCGGTACGCGGGCCTCTCACTGTTGTGGCCTCTCCCGTTGCGGAGCACGGGCTCCGGATG
>NC_041227.1:60909793-60917077 GCF_002837175.3 Physeter macrocephalus
AGCGGCCGTGGCTCACGGGCCCAGCCGCTCCGCGGCATGCGGGATCTTCCCGGACCGGGGCACGAACCCGCGTCCCCTGCATCAGCAGGCGGACTCTCAACCACTGCGCCACCAGGAGAGCTCACCCACTCTATTTTTATATTTATTGTTTATTTTCTTTCTCTTCCAACTAGGATGTCCGCTCCATGAGCTGGGGAAATCCGTCTCTACCTCACCACCTGGGACCATGCCTGGCACATCGCAGGCACTCAGGAAATATTTGGGGAATGAATGCAATACAACATTGGTGTCTCTCACTTTCTTCTGCCCTTTCCCACAGGAAAATGGTTGACAAAGAGAAAAGTAAGCAGCCCCGTCGTATCCTGGAGCTCAACGGCTGTGCTCAGTGTCTGAATTCCATTTCATTGGTAAATCGGTCTTTACTGCGGTCAGTAAATGGGCACAGAGTAGGGTGAAACCAGGGAGGTGGGAGAGTAAGGATGAGAAGGGACCCACAGGGAGGAGGAACCAAAGTTCAGGGCTGTTTCCTTGAAAGACGTAGAAACTGGGTCAGTCTAGGTGTGGGGAAAACAGGCAGGCATGGGAAGGTCTAAGACGTTGCTGAGTTATCTGGGCAACTTAGCCACTGTGAGTGTCACCTTCAATAGCAAACCTGGGAAGGTAATAAATAATAGAACTCACCTTAGGGGGTGGTCCTGCGGATTAAGTAAGATAACGTTTGCAAATGCGTTTAGCGTGGCGCCTGGCACATCGTACCGCTCTAGAAACAGTGGCCATTGTCACTATTATGGAGCCTGCTCAGTAGATATTTGTTGAGGGACGGTCTAGCCGCACACGTTGTGTCTACCCGCAGGCATACCGGAGATCCAAGAACAGTCTGTTGGAACTGTTCAATTCCATCAGCCTGTGGCAGAAGACACTCAAGGTCATCGGAGGCAAGTTCGGCACCAGCGTCCTCTCCTATTTCAACTTTCTGAGGTGGCTTTTGAAATTCAACATTTTCTTGTTCATTGTGACCTTCAGTTTCATCATAATCCCTCAGTTAACCATGGCCGAGAAGAACCGCCTCCGATTCACTGGACTGGAATTTTTAACCGGGGCTGTAAGTGCTCCATCCCCTGCCCGGAGTCCACACCTTGGAGACCCAGGGACAGGTCTGCCCGTCACCCTTCCAGGCCTCTCATTTTGCCTGGGAGTCAACTGATGGGGAAAGAGGGTGTTTAAAATGATTTCTTTTTTTCCCCAAAGTAACATATACACAGCCTAGTAGAAGTTCTGTCTCCTGAGGTGAACATGTTAACAGTTTTTGTTGTCCAGAATCCTCTTCTCTGCACACAGATGGACACATTGTGCATGGACATATGCATCTTTTTTTGTAACAGAAGATGAATTATTCCTATAGAATTATTCCTATGACTTGCTTTCTTCCACCTAATATGTGGTGGACATCTCATATTGGTGTTCACAGATCTACCTTTTCTTTCTTTTTTTTCTTTCTACAAAATACAGTCCTCCTTAAAAAAAAATTCCTAGAATAGAAGAGAGCAAACTAAGAGAAAGTCTATTTTACCCTCCTTCTTTTGTCTAACTCTCCAGTTTGGAGTGTACCTCTGTCCACTATTTTTCTTTCTGTACAGTCATAGATACATAGATACATCGGTAGATAGATAAACTTTTTTTTGTTTTAATAAAAGCAGATGAGATACTACAAATCTTGCTTTGCAGCTTTTTTTTTTTGCATTACTATGAATCTTGAGCATGGATATACATCCATATTATTCTTTTTATTAACAACCACGATATGTCTACCCAGCTGCCTACTGAAGCACATAGCCCCTGCCTTGTGAGTTTACCTTCTAGAAGCGATTTCTGCCACTGAGATTCTGTGGATAGACAATCTACAGCCCAAGAACCAAATCTATATAGCCTGCAAAATAAGATTGGTTTCCATGTTTTTAAATGGTTGGAAAAAAATGAAAAGAAGGATAACATTTTGTGAAACATAAAATTTATATGAAATTCAAATTTCGGCGTCTTTTCGGTTAAGTTCTTTTGAACACAGCCACAACCATTTGTTTCTGTGTCTGTGCTGCTTTCCTGCTACAGTAGCAGAGGTGAGCAGTTATGGGCTGTCCAAGCCCCAGATATTTACTATCTAGCTCTTTACAGAAAGAGTTTGCCTACTCTTGTAGTAGAGCATTCACAGTAAGGTTCCGCCATTCGCCTTTCTTTTTTCTTTTACTGTTAAAATTTTTTTTCCTTGGGATAGACACATTCAAATGGAATTATTGTGTCAATTTATCCTTCACTTTTTTCTCATTATTGTGTATATTTGTATATATGAACATTTTATTATGAAAAATTTCAAACTTACAGGAAAATAAAGAGTAGTAAAATAAACACCCAAAGACCCACTACATAGATTTTAAATTGCTACCATTTTCCCAAATTTGTTTTATCTTATTGTTTTTTGAAGTATTTTACAGTAAATCACAGACATCAGCTGAATTTCTTCAACATGCATCTCTGGACAATAAGGACATTTTCCTGCAGGCATATACATTATCACACCTAGCAATATTAAAAGTTAATATCGGGCTTCCCTGGTGGCGCAGCGGTTGCGCGTCCGCCTGCCGATGCAGGGGAACCGGGTTCGCGCCCCGGTCTGGGAGGATCCCACATGCCGCGGAGCGGCTGGGCCCGTGAGCCATGGCCGCTGAGGCTGCGCGTCCGGAGCCTGTCTTCCGCAACGGGAGAGGCCACAGCAGAGGGAGGCCCGCATACAACAACAAAAAAAAAAAAAAAAAAAAAAAAAAAAGATACACCTAGGGCTTCCCTGGTGGCACAGTGGTTGAGAATCCGCCTGCCGATGCAGGGGACACGGGTTCGTGCCCCAAGGACATTTTCCTGCAGGCATATACATTATCACACCTAGCAATATTAAAAGTTAATATCGTCTAAAATCCAGATCATATTCAAATTTTCCCAGTTGTCCCCCAAATGTCTTTCATAGCTTTTTGTTCAGGCCAGGATCCAAGCAAAGACCACACTCTCTTTGCGTTCAGTTGTTTTTCTCTGAAGTCTTTATTAATCTAGAATGATATCCTCAGTCCCCTCCTCCTTTTTTCTTGACATGGGCTTATTGCAGAAACCGGGCCAGTCGTCATGCAGATTCCAATGTTCTACCTTCTGCAATTGTCAAATTGTTTCCTCGGGGTCTCTCTAATTTGTTCCTCTAATTTATACAGACTTCTTATTTCCTGTAAATTGAAATTTAGACCTAAAGGCTTGATTTGTTTCGTTTTAAACCTGTTTGACCATAATACTTGATGGAGGACAGAGGCACATAATGGCTGGCTGTCCTGCTTTTAATCATGCTTGGCTTGGTCACTGGGTCCGGGTGGTGATCGCTGGGTCCCTCCGTTGTAAAGTTATGTTGGTTTGAGATTCCTTTCCACCTCTGAGAGCCTAGTGATACGACGGACGTCTAGGTTCTCAGTGGCCTTGGGTGCCTCCTTCCTGGCAAACAAAATATCTACACTGACCAGTGCAGGCTTCTTGCATATGGAAGAGGTCACCTGTGCAGACCATAGTCATTCGTTGTTTTCTCAAGAGATCCACCTGACCTGTGGTTTATTGTCCCTTTCAGGGTTATTTTGGGAACACAGTGATGTACTACGGCTTTTACACCAATACTACAATCCGGCATGGGAGTAGCGGGACCTCCTACAACATGCAGTTGGCCTACATCTTCACAGTCGGAGTGTGCTTCAGTGTCTGCTTTTTCAGTTTGCTCTTCAGGTATAGAATGTCTGCATTTTCTGATTCTAAGCTCCTTTTAGATTTAGGCAAAATTCAAGAGACTCAAAAGTTACTGGAGAAGCAGTTTCTCTGCAATTTCAACTTTCTATTGCTGTCTGATCCTTCCTTGTCCTAGAACATAAAGTATAAGTTTGGATAGAGGAAGAGAAGTTTTCATGTGCTTTTAAAGAAATGGGTCAGTCTGAAAATAAGGATGCAGTGACTCAAGGAGTTTTGACTGACCGGTGTCAATTGACAATTGTCAAAGAGGAGGTACAGATGTTCAATCTGTTAAACCTATTGTTTACTAGGTCTTTGAAACAAAGTACCACAGATGCGGGGGGGCGCTTAAACAACAAAAATTTTTCTTCTCAAATCCTGGAGGCTAGAAGTCCAAGTTCAAGGTGTCAGCAGGGTTGGTTTCTCCTGGGCCTCTCTCCTTGGCTTGCAGACAGCTGCCTTCTCACTGTGTCCTCATGTGATCTGCCCTTGGTGCATATCTGAGTCCTAATATGCCCTTCTTATAAGGTCACTAGCCATACTGGATTAGGGCTCGCCTAAATGATCTCACTTTAACTTAATTACCTCTGTAAAGACCCTATCTCCAAATACAGTCAATTTCTCAGGTACTAGGGTTAGTACGTCAACATATTAATTTTTAGAGGGTACGATTCATCCCATAACAACCTCACTGCCAGCACGATAATCCAAAATAAAACAAGATTCTGTTTTTGTCCTATCAAACTAGGAAATGTTTCTGTTTCTTAAGCTGTTATTACTCAGTGGTGGCAAATTTTGGAAAGGTAGTGTCCATTTTACTCAGCATTTTTTACATGCCAGGCTTAGTGCTAAGTGCTTCCTGGGCCCGATTTCACTGAATCCTACTGATGTCTCCATGATAATAACAGCTGCCTTTATCGTGTGCTTACTGCCCTAAGGGCTACATTGACTCTTGTGGTGGGCTGAATAATGCTCCCCCTTTCAAAGATGTCCATGTCCTAATCCCCAGAACCTGTGAATATGTTACCTTATCTGGCAAAAGGGATTTTGATTGTAGAAATTAAGGATCTTAAAATGGGCTAATGTAATCCCAAAGTCCTTGAAAGTGGGAGACAGGAGGGTCAAAGTCAGAGAGAAAGTGGAATATGCTACTCTTCTGGCTTTGAAGATGAAGGCGCCACAAGCCAGGGAATGTAGGCAGCCTCTAGATGCTGGAAAAAGGCAGGGAAACATATTCTCCCTTAAAGTCTCCAATACCTTGATTTTAGACCCATTTTCTGATTTCTGACCTCCGGTAAGAATAAATAAGTGCCGTTTTAAGCCAGTAAGTTTGGGGCAATTTGTTATAGCAGAAACTAATACAACTCCCATAATAACTCTGTGAGGTGTGAACTATTATTCTCCCCATTATATAGAGGTGGGTCAGAACAGTTAAAATGACAAAATCCCCCAGCTGGCAATCTAGGATTACAAAGTCAGATCCCAAAGCCAGCACTCCTGACTATTCTGTTTGCTGTTGCCCTGTTCCAGAAGAACTTGGGGCTAACTCTTCCATGTTGCCTTTCACCATTAATGATGGGACTTTTCTTTGTTATACTCCCTGCACCCCCAATGCCTGTCCTAATAACCTCTGGGTATTTTGGTTTCTGCCTCCCCTAGCATGGCCAGGTATTTCCGGAACAACTTCATTAACCCACACGTTTACTCCAGAGGGATTGCTAAACTCATCTTTTGCTGGGATTTCACCGTCACTCATGAAAGCGCTGTAAAGCTGAAACAGAAGAATCTGAGCACTGAGATAAGGGTAAGCAAGCTAGCTTTACACCCCTCCCCGTGGCCAGTCATCTTTCCTCCTTCAATATGTCCGTAACTTTTCTTAAAGTACTAATGAATTATTTTTTATTCTCCATGATATTGGCAAAAAAACCCCTAAAACTATTTTAAATGCCCAGGGCTGGTGATGGTGTAGGGAAATGGACATTTTCACACAACGTGATGGCTTTGTTATTGATATAAGCTTGCCGGAGGGCAGTTTAACAATTTATAACAAAGGTCTAAATGTAAATACTTCTTGACCTCACAGTTCCAGGTTTAAATTTTTATCCAGTGGTTTTCAAGTCGGGGTGGTTTTGCCCTGGGGACACATGGCAATGTCTGGAGGCTTTTTTGGTTGTTGCAGCCAGGGAGTGTGTACTCCTGGCACCTCGTGAGTAGAGGACAGGGATGCTGGTCAACATTCTGCAGTGCACAGTACAAGCCCCCGTCACAGAATTATCAGACTCTGAATGACAATAGCGCTAAGGTTGACAAACCCCGGTCTATAGAAAAAGATATCCAAAAAAAAAAAAAAAAAAAAAAAGAGCAAGCAGAGGGGGCTTTGACAACAGGATTCCCTGGTGTAGACACACAGCCTTATTCTTCAAGGAGGTTCCTTGGCCTCAATGTATTTTCCCAAGATCATGGTCCCAATCTCTGTTTCTCTGAGATGGAAAATGTATTTAATGAAGTGATGGGGGTCTTGCCCATTAGAGATTTTCCCACAGGTCTCCTAATCCAAGTTCATTGTGCACTTTCCCCCTCTTTCCTGTGGATCTGGGGTGGGTTTGTGTCACTAGGGGCAGCAAGACCTGGGGGGGAATCTTTGCTGACAGAGGAGGGGGGTCTGCGGGTGAACTCGACTTCCTTGTGTTTACAGGAGAACCTGTCAGAAATCCGTCAGGAGAATGTCAAGTTAACACTCAATCAGCGGTTGATTCGCTTCTCTGCCCACCTGGCAGCCTGGGTTGTCTCTACTGGAGCGGCCATTGCCTGCTGTATAGCCGTTTATTACCTGGCTGAGAACAACTCAGAGGTAACCAGAGGGGCAGGAACTCCAGGGTCCAGAGCACAGAGAAGCAGGTGAAGGGACAGGATGCAGGAGGGGGAGGGGAGGGGAGAGCCCGCCACTCAGGCTCGGGTCGTGGCCAGCAGCATCCAGCAGCATCGGGCGCCAGCGGGATCTTTGCTAAAAAATGCAGAATCCTGGGTCCCTCCCTTGACCCACAATCTGCATCATAAGAACATCCCCAGGTGACGTGTGTGCACACGTCAGAGTGGGAAGCTGGGCTAGTGGAGAGATGGGAACTTTGGCCGCAGGCCTGGGATCAGGTTCTGGTTTCCTCTTTTATTATTATATCCCTAATGTCTCTCATAGCCCCTGGCACTAAGTAGACACTCAATAAGTATTGTGAACCGATGGAATCTGGCAAGTGATTTACTCTTTCCAAGCCCCGGATTCCTTACCTGTAAACTGGGAATACCTGCTTTGTAGGTGTGTGGTCAGCACTAGAGAAAAGTTATGTGGAGAGTCTACTTAGTGTCTGGTACCGTGGGTGATTGAAGGAATGTTAGCTTTTTCTTTTTCTTTCTTTTTTTTTTTTTTTTTTGCGGTACGCGGGCCTCTCACTGTTGTGGCCTCTCCCGTTGCGGGGCACGGGCTCCGGA
>NC_041227.1:60917110-60940643 GCF_002837175.3 Physeter macrocephalus
CCCGGACCGGGGCACGATCCCGTGTCCCCTGCATCGGCAGGCGGACTCTCAACCACTGCACCACGAGGGAAGCCCTTTTTTTTTTTTTTTTAAATGATATGAACTCTGAGACTAATTGGCTGGGTGGACAAAGTACTGTTTTTCTGTAGATTTCAGTCTTCTGGAAAATGGGGCTAATTTTAGCCCATTTTGCCAACCCCTAGAATTGTGGTGCAGGTTGGTCTGATTGTGTCACTTTCTTTAATGGCTTCCCATTACTCTAAATATAGAAAAGTATAAATATAAAATCTGTCCTCCATGGCACGATTGATAGATCTTTTGTGATGTGACCCCTGCCCACATCTCTAGCCTCAACACCCCACAGCCACCCATATCTCACACCAGCAACACTAAATGGTGTGTCCATAGTTCCCTGAACACACCATGTTTTTCCTCATCTCTGGATGGGAAACATTCATCCTGCACTGCCCTTCCCCACTTCCCTTCATCTGGCAAACTCCTCCTTTTCTTCCTCTAGACCTCAGCGTGAGTGACACTTCCTCCAGGAAGTCTTTTCTCAGCATCACCACCCTTACTAGATTGAGTTAGGTGTGCCTGACTCTGCAGTCTTTCCCTGTGCGCTGGTCACCTGCAGCATTGAAAATGCTTGTTTATGCATCTGTCTCTTCAAAAGAATAGCCAGGCACCTGGTCCAATACCTGGTACATAGTAGGTGCTCAACCCAATGGATGAAAAACCGAAGGAGCCAGCAAGAAAATGGGTGTGAGATTATGTAAACCTAAGGCTTTGTCATTAACCGTATTAAAGATTGCCCTGAAAGAGCCAAAATTGAATCACAGTCCTGTGGGGTCTGGCACTGCCTACCTAGGGTGGAAGCTGTGACAGGGCAGTTGTAGGTATAAAGGAGACTTCTGAGTTTCTCCTTGACCTGGAAGGTTTTCTTCACACTCACCTGAAGTGAAGGAGGGCAACTAAGGAGGAAAGGAGGTAGAAGTGGAATCTTTCCCATTGTTTGAACGTCTGCCTGTGCCAGGCAGGATCAACCCTCTGCACAACTCCAGGGGTCGCCTTCGCTGGCAGCTACAGTTTCTCGTGAATGGTGCCCCCAGCTGAGTCGTTTAGCAGCCCTGCGGCTAGACGTTCCCTTATTTGGTCTCACTTAATTCTTACAATGTCTCTGTGGGTTACGTGATAATCTCCCTATCATGTAGATTGGGACAGAGGCTCAGAGAAGCTATGCATCTGGTTCGAAACCTTGCAGTTTATAAGCATGGGGGAGGCAGCATTTGACCCTAGGTTACTGTGGCTCCAAAGATACTGCCAGAAGTACATGTGGTGCTTTCAGAACCATCCAGAAGTAGATAGAGGCAGAGTCAGGCCTGGGGGTGGGGAATGGGAAATTGTCAGACATGAGATAAATCCACTGGAATCCCTTACCCCAAGGGCATCTGGCAGAGGGGCAGCCCAGTCTTCCCTCCAGCCAAACACCTGAAGGCAGGGGCGCCCCTCTGACCCTCATACAAATGTGCAGCATGTGCTAGCAGAGGCTCCCCTTGCCTCAGCACCTGAGGACAGGTGAAGCCTGGTGAAATGAACAAGGGCATGCAGGAGAGGGGAGGAGAAATTCCCTTGTGTGGTAGCTTCAGTGACTCAAGCTTTTGCTCCAAAGGCCAGGAGCACATTCGCATTCTTCCAAACCTCTTGGTAAGGAAAGTAAAGTCACAGAATGGCTGTTGGAGCTCAGGTCCCTGAGTCTGATAGACCAGGGTTCGAATCTGCCACTTCCTAGCTGGGTGACCTTGGGCAAGTATCTTCACCTCTCTGAGCCTCAGGTTGTCCATCAGTTAAGTCTATTAACACCCACCTGCTGGGCTGTAGTGGGAATTAAAGCGTCATGTGGGTAATTCTCGGCCCAGGGTAAGTGCTGGATAAATGGTACCATAATAGCTAACCTCAGAGGATCTACTTCTGCGGTTTTCCCATCGTGACGGTGGGGGTGGGGGGAGTCTTGTGAGTCAGGCAGAGAGGGGTCCAGTGTACAGTCGGCATCTTGATTCTCTCCCTCCATCCCCTGTAGTTCCTGAAAAACCATGAGAACCCCGGGGCGGTACTGTTACTGCCTTTCGTTGTGTCTTGCATCAACCTGGTCGTGCCTCGCTTCTACTCCATGTTCAGGCTGGTGGAGCGCTATGAGATGCCAAGGCATGAAGTCTACATCCTCCTGATCCGGTAAGTGTGGCTATCACTCCCCACACCAGCTTCCATTTTTATGGAGGGAAATGGATGGAAGCTAGAAAGGGTTACACTCAAGTATCAAAGTTCTGTTTTCCAGAAAGAATTTCAAGAGCAAAGTGTGTTTTTATGGTATGGGTTAATAGCCACGAAGTCCAAAGAGCCCTGAGGAAATACAGTTATTGAGTACATCTGCCTTTTGCTCAGAGTAATGGCTTATCTTTCCCAATTGCTCCCAGCCTGAAGATTAACATAGTTCTCAGTTATGAGATGTACAGATGGGCAGGTTGTGCACTGCACAAATGTTCTTGGCTAAGGCGTTGTGTGGGGACTGATATCATCCAGTGTTCCCATGAGTCAAACTGTGAGGCCGAGTACCCACTGAATCATCCGGGAGGAACAGGTGCATTTTTGTAGTTCAGGCACCCAGATGGAATTGCTTTTTGGCAATTCATTGGCTGGGAAGGGGTGCCTTTTTGTGATTCCCACAAAGGCACTGTATGTGCTAGAGGTGACCCCACAGTTTTGATAAACAGAGTATAAAACTACCCAAATTGTGTCCTTATTGCTTCTTCCTGGCTAGTGCCCTGACCAGTTCCTGGTTATGGTGGTGTTTATAATGATAAGGCTGTACATGCAGATTGACTTTCTTTACAGATCAATTCCAGAGCCGTTACCTTACCATGGCCTCTGAGATCTGGCTCCTGGCCAGCTCTTCAACTTCATTTTCTACCTCCCCACCTCCTTCCTCAGTGCCCCCAGCCTTACTTGCCTTCTGATTGTTCACAAACATGCCAAACTGCATACCCACCTCAGGACCTTTGCACTGGCCATTCCTTGCTCCTGGAATAGCATATCTATGCTTATGTCTATGTTTATAGTTTCTTCATACAGATCTTAAACATTTCTGTTACCCTTAAATTTGTAACAAGCATATTTTAACACACACATACACATATATACACATATATGTTTTAGATCAGCAGTTAGCAAACTATGGCCTGCAGGCCCAGCCTGCCTCCCATTTTCATAAGTAAAGTCTTACTGGAGTGCAACCATGTCCACTGGTGACATATTATCTATGGCTGCTTTCCTGCTACAACTGCAGAGTTGGGACACAGACTGTATGGCCTGCAAGGCCAAAAATATTTACTGTCTGGCCTTTCACAGAAAAAGTTGGCTGACTTCTAAGATTAATATTTAGAGTTAATCTATATATGTATTATTCTCCTGAAGAAAAAAATCTGAGAACGCCTTCACTTCTACCCACCCTACATGTCTGGGTGCCTCCTTTCAATGGTTAGAAACAATTGGGATTTTGTGTGTGTGGTTAAAGAAACCATTTTAACCATTTTAAATGTACAATTCAGGGGCATAAAGCAATTTTTTGGGACATACACATTAAGTTTGACTGGCTTCTTTGCTCACCAGTGTTTGTTAAATGTATCCTACTTACAACTTCCTCATTTTATAACAGACAATAAGACATCATTTTAGAGTAGATCTCAGGATGGTCAGCCTTCTAAGTACTTCCACGTTCCCACATGTCTTTTATTTTGCCTTTCTACTTGAATGTGGGTTTGAGTGGGCCAAAGACTCTGTATTCTAACTACCTCTTCTGAGGTCTGCAGGTGTCGCTTTGAGGTTTTCTGACATCTAGCATGGTCAAATGATCACCCAGCTGCCCTTTCCAGACACTTCGTATTTGCTGTCTCTAAGCTCCGGGCAGCCTCCGAACTACCACAAGCTCTGAGGAAGTCCTCTGCCAAATTTGTTTTAAACTGGGGTTTTCTCCAACCCCTTTTCATATTTTAATCTTTTCATATTTTTATTTCTGCTTTCTATTTTCCATAAATTCCTCTGTATTTCTGGTCTGTCCTTGGTGACTTGTTTTCCTCTGCTTTATGGGTCTTTTAGCTTTTAACTTTTCTATCATTTCAATGGAATTTGGATAGAGAGGTGGTAGGCATGTATGCTCAGTGTGTCATTTTGATCTAATCCCTTTATCTAATTTGCATTTTTCTGATCCCAAGAGAGATTCATTTTCTTTTAATATATATTAGCCCTATGTATCGCTTCATAAAATATTTAAAATCTTCTCTACACGCAGAGAAAATGAGAAAGCTCAGAAATAGACAATCATTCTGACCTATGATAAGCTTCTCTTGGCTTAGAAGAGTGTGCTTTCTAGTTTAACCTGGAGTTATACTGGGGTAAATGTATATAAAGTTCTGACACCAATTCTGATGTGTGGGGTTTTCCCACATCCCTAAGCCATTCTCCACTATCAGTTGGTGTCCTATAATTTAATTCAACTCCGACACTATCTACCTGGAGATAGCGTCAGATCCCACAGGGTAAGGGCTCAGTCCCACAAGACTGCCCCCACCCCTACTTCAGATGCCAGTCGCAAATCCATGTTGTCACCTGGGCTTCTGACCGACTAGCTAGAGATCGGAGGTTCCAATGAACTTCTCCTCAGGTTTGATTAGTTTGCTAGAGCGGCCCACATAATTCAGAGAAACACTTTACTTACTAAATTACTGCTTTATTATAAAAAGATATAACTCAGGGACAGCCAGGTAGAAGAGATATGTAGGGCAAGGTTTGGGGAAGGGGTGCGGAGATTCCTTTCCCTCTCAGAGATTTCCACTCTCTCCAAATATTGTCCTGTCACTAATCCGGAAGCTCTCTGAACCCCCTCCTTTTGGGTTTTTATGGAGGCTTCATTATATAGACATGATTGATTAAATGATTGGCCACTGGTGGTTGAACTCAATCTCCAGCCCCCTCTCCCCTCCCTGGAGTCTGAGACAGGCAAGCTGAGTTCAGACCTTCTAATCACAGGATTGGTTGTCATGGCAACCAGCCGCTAACCTTAATAGACCTCGGGGCTTCCCAACAGTCACTTCATTAATATAACAAAAGGCACCTTGATCGCTCTCCTCATTCAGAAAATTCCAACGGCTTTAGGGGCTCAGTGCCAGAAAAGGGAAAGAAGACCAAATACATGTTTCTGATTATAAATCACAGTATCACTGTATACTAAGGTGTTAATCCAGTAGCTATTGAGGGTCTACTATAGGCTAAGCACTGGGTAAGAGGTTTGGGATCTGGAGTTGAAAAGACAGATCCTGTCCCTTTCTTCACAATGTTGTCTAGCGCAATGGTTCTCAACTTTTAGCATGCACCAGAATTACCTGGAGGGATTGCTGGGCCCCAACCCCAGAGTTTCTGATTCAGCAGATCCAGGTTGGGGCCAGGAAATGTGCCTTTCTAACAAGTTTACAGATGCTACTGCTGGTCTGGGGACCACACTTTGAGAATCACTGGTCTAGTGGTGCATGATTCTTGGCACACCAATGCTGAGGACTTCTTAAAACCAGAAGGTATTGATTTAGGCAAAGTGACTGGGTTTAAGACCTCAGGCTGTGAAATCAGCTGGTCCTCGGTTTGAACCTTTGCCATGCCCCTAAACAAATAGTGTGATCTCATCCAAGTTATTTCATCTCTCTGCGTTTCAGTTTCCTCATCGGTAAGATAGGCATAAAATACTATCTACCCGATGACAGAGTTGTAAAGATTAAGAGGGATGATTTGATAAAGTGCTTAGCATGTTTACTGTCCATGGTAGCACCTGATGAATAGTATGTATATGTACTACTATTACAGTGAGAAATGAAATCCGGTAGTTTGGAGATACCTAAAAGAAGGTGTATCAGTCAAAATAAATGAGGTTAAACTGTGGTAACAAACATCCCCCACCTCGAACTCTCAGTGGTCTAGAATACAAATGTTTACTTCTTGTCCATGCTACATGCCCATTGTGGATTGGCAGGGGATTTCTGCTCATGTTAGTCACTCAGGGATCCAGGCTGAGATTGCAGCAACCATCTCAAATACTTCTGATTGTCATTCCAGAGGGAAGACAGTGAGTCTTGAAGGGTCTCACTGGCATTTAAATGCTCTAGTCTAGAAATGACACAAAATGACATACATAGTTTCTGCTCACAACTCATTTGCCAGATCTAGCCATATAGTCCCACTCAACCACAGGGGGGCAGGAATTTCCATCCTACCATATGCCCCAAAGGAAATATTGGCAAACAGCACTAATGACTGCTGTGGAGGGTAATGGCAGTTGTTTTTGCTTCTGTTTTTTAGAAACATCTGTCTGAAATTATCAATCATTGGAATTCTTTGTTACTATTGGCTCAATATTGTGGCCCTGGCTGGTGAAGAGGTGAGATTTCCATGCTGTTTTGCCTTAAGTTTGCCTTTGACCGCCAGGAAGGAAGTGAGTTTCTCAAGAGCTTCTGCTTATGATATAGAGCAGATATTATGTTATTTTTCCATCCATCTGTCCATCTACTTATCCATCTATTCATCTAATCATCCATCAATTCTTCCATCCATCCTTCCATCCATCCTTGGGCTGTACACCTGAAACTTTCCTCATTCAGCCAAATCTAAAATCTCCCAATCTATCAGCTCATAGCACTGACTTCCTACAGAGGTAACTAACCACCAGTTTCATAAGCTGATTAATTCAACCTTCCCGTTTGTGCTAGTCTGCTAAACCTCTAGGCCACTTTCTTAATCAAGAAAATATTAATTGATTTTTCATAAGGTTAATAAGCAAAAGGAGTGGAGGCATTATTAGCCATTGACACCTCCTGCTCTCCTTGGCTGAGAAACGGGATCCAGAGGGCATAGGACAAAGAAGAAAAGTGTTAAAGGGGAGAGCTAGCGAGAAGGGAAAGTTTGGGTACCTGAGGAGGGCAAGCCTTAGTGGGGGAAGAAGAAGCACAGGAAGAGAATAAACATTCTTGAAAACAAATTCACCCTAAAGGTGCATTTCTGTTGAGAGTGGGTCTGCTTTTCTGGGCACGCAAAAATTCGGTCAAACTAAGCCACCAGCCACATTCTTATGAGCACAGGGGGCCAGGAACAGATGGGAACTAAGTGGAGACAACAGCCTTCTCCCACATCCCAAATCTTGTTTGCCTTCCAGTGTTGGGAAACCCTCATTGGCCAAGAAATCTACCGGCTCCTTCTGATGGATTTTGTGTTCTCTTTAGCTGATTCCTTCCTGGGGGAGTTCCTGAGGAGGTAACTATTTGTCTGTCTCGAGTAATTATATCTGATGTCGTAACCAGAGCCATAGTCCTGGATGAGCATGAAGTGTGGGTCCCTTCTGTACTCTAAGTATATGTTGTTCTAAGTCTGCCTATTGTCCTTTGAAATATTGTTTTCTTCTGAATTAACTGAAATTTCCTCTTGACCTGACAGTCCTGTTGTCAAAGTTCATTTAGTTCAATTGGCCCTATGCAATCTCCTGAGAAAGTTCTAGAAATTAAACACAGAAACAGAGAGTCATTTGAAATCTTATCCACAATAGACCATTTAAATATTCTAGTCTATGTATATTCCCCCAGATTTGTCTATGCACTGCTTTGTGTGTGTGTATACTATATAATTTTCAAAGACAAACATGGGGTCACACTGCAAAATCGCTGTAGAGTTTGCTCTTACTAATTCTGTCAGTATGCCTTGTCATCTTTCCATGCTTGTACCTATAGATGTATCTCATTGCTTTCATTGAATTTAATTAATGCACTAATTTTTATTTTAGACTCCAGGTGTGCAGGATTAGGGCAATGTCATCATTGGCCCATGTGTGGTCCTCTTTTATGTATTCATTTATTTTATAATAATATTATGAGCATCTCATTCCTAATAGACATTTACTTATTTTTGCAAGTTGCCCTAGTGATAAGCTGGCATGGCACAATACTGATTCCTTCCTCAGTAGGTAGGTTAAAAGCCAAATTTCCTCACTCAGTTTGCCCAAACTCACTTTTAGTTCAGCCTCTGTCCAGGGTCTGGACATAAAGGTGAGAAGTTTTTTGTTGTTGTTGTTGTTTTGTTTATTTTTTACAACAGTTTTTTACTGGCAATTCCTCCGTAAGAAAAAAAATCAAAGTGGTCTCAAGTTTCTTCAGAATAAATAGGGACGTAGGGTTCCTCCTTGTGGATTTAGAAAACAGGGAAACACCATTAACTCAATAGCAGTAACTGAAAGCTGAAAATTTTTCAGTTTATTTGGGTTGAGAGTGCTGAGTTTGGTCCCTGAAAAAAAAGGTTTAACAAGCAAAAGGTGGTATAAACAAGATAATAGTTGGGATAATTTAAGTAATTATCTCATTTAAATAATACCTATTTTAAATTCATAATTAATTATGTCTAAATAGTAGTTGGGATAATTTAAATAATGTTCTCTAGAATTTTTTTGAACTACTTTCGCACGCAGTACCTCCATTCAAATGCATTGTGTTAATTCCATTTTCCCTCAATTATTTCTTCAAAAACATGCTCACACTTGGAATTTTCAGAAATTTGCGAGGAAACTTATGACTTTATTCCAAACTGGTGAGGATTTGTCCTCCTTTGTCGATTGTGAGGAATCTTTTGAAGGAGGGAGTTGATGGTTTGGGTACTAAACTCATTACATTTTCACAGAATCATTGGGATGCGGCTTATCACAAGTCTTGGCCTACAGGAGTTTGACATTGCCAGGAATGTCCTAGAACTGATCTACGCACAAACTCTGGTGTGGTAAGTTTTGACAATCTTTGGCTTGGCCAGTGGTTCCAGCCTGACTGTGGACTTGGAGTTTTGGTGGCAACGCCCAGAATCTGTGGTTTTTCGAAGCTGCATAGGTGATACCAAATCCAGCCAGTCTGAGAACCATGAATTCATGTCCCAGACTGTTCTTTTCCTTTATGAGGACTTCAGCCAAGAATCAACATAGAGCAGGGATTCCTAACCTGGAGGGCCCCGGGCCGTATCCAGCCTGCAAGTGTGTTTTGCTTGTCCGATGCAGTGCTTTTTCTAAAAATTTGAATTAACCACCAGCATTTAAGAATCAGGAGATTTCACATAAAATTTAAAATTTCTGGCTTCTCCCCAAAAAAGGAAAGATCTAGATCCTCTCCCATTATGGTAACAATTGGCTGGCTCTTGAACTGGGGTGAGTGGTTCCAGTTTGCTGCAGACCCACCTTGAACTATTGTCTCCCCAGTATTGATTTGCCATTTCTTGTTGCCCTTATGCTGTCAGTTTTTTATGGTAGAAAACTTTACTTTGTATTGATATCTCAACAGAACTGGGAAAATAAAGGCAGAGAAGGTTGCCTTACACTTGATCTGCTTCACTCCCTGGTGGTGGGGCCCTGGTGGGACCTCTGTAGCCTTTGGGGTTTGCCACCTCAATTTTGGCAGTTGTGCATGTGTACACGTGCACGTGTGTGTGCGCGCGTGTGTGTGAGCATGCACGTGCGTTTTGAGGATAGCCAGCTAGTTGCATCAAATTTTGGACAAGCTCACCTCGAAACTCAAACCAATAGCCAGTGACTATTTTTATTTATTTATTTTAACATGATGTAGCTAATGCCAGAATTCTGCATGGCATATTACATTGCCAGGTTCCATCTTTTGGGGGGTTGCTAATCTGAAAGTAGGAGATTTGGAGTTGGATAAACTTGGATTCTGGCGCTGGCTCTTCTACTCACTGAGGTCGCTGAGCTTCTCTGAGCCTCAGTCTCCTCATCTGTCAAATGCACGTAATAATAGCAGCCTTTGAATTGTGTTGAGGATTAAATCAGATGATACAAGAAAACTGCTTTGCAATCTCCAATATGCCATACAACTGTAAAGTGCTTTATTTTCCAACTCTTTAAAGTTGCCCCGGGTGATTTGGCTATCTGCAAATAACTCACTAATGTCAATGAATTTATTTTTGGACGTGGTGAGGACTTTTTCTTTGTGTAGTTTAGGTGATGCATTTGCACACCTGCCAGGTCACCCACTGGCAACTGGGCAGTTTACAAAGGCCTTTGACTCACATTATCTCAGTGAACAGGATGCCGTTGGGCAAATAACATAAACTCTCTCTAAGCCTTAGTTTTCTAATCTGTAAATGGGGGCGATGCTCGTACCTACTTCACGGGGTTTTGGTAAGGATTAAATGAGAAAATGTATGCATTAAGTGCTTAGTGAGTAACTGATTCAGAAATGTTTATAAGTAGGGATATTATATGGCTGTTGTTATCCTTAAGGGCTCTTTTTTAAAAATTGTAGTAAAAAACACATAACATAAAATTTACCATCTTAACCATTGGTAAGTGTACAGTTCGGTAGTGTTGAGTACATTCACACTGTTGTGTGACCAATCTCCAGAACTTTTTCACCTTGCAAAATTGAAACTCTGTACCCATTAAACAACAACTCCCCATTCCCTCTCCCCTCCAGCCCCTAGCAACCAGCATTCTACTTTCTGTTTCTTTGAGTTTGACTAGTCTAGATACTTCATATAAGTGGACTCACATAGAATTTATCTTTTTGTGACTCGTTTATTTCACTTAGCATAATGTCCTCCAGATTCATCCATACAGCATGTGTTAGTTAGAATTTCCTTCCTTTTTAAGGTTGAATAATATTCCATTGCGTGTATGTACCACATTTTGTTAATCCATTCATCTGCCAGTGGACACCAGGGTTACTTATGCTTTTCAGCTATTGTGAATAATTCTACTATGAATATGGGTGTACAAATATATCTTTGAGACCCTGTTTCCAATTCTTTTTGGTATATACACAGAAGTGGAATCGCTGGATTGTATGGTACTTATAAGCACTCAAATGTTTTGTTGTTTAATAAGTAATGTGGGTAAGTCATCTGATTCAGTATCCAGGTTTTTGAATCCTAGAGGCTGAGCCCTCATACTATTGACCATTTGACAGAGATTCCCAAGGGAAGTGTTAGCTTCGAGGCGGGAAAGCTTACCATGAGATGCTCATTATTACTTCTGGGCCTTTAAGGTTTTTGTTAATAAATCATAAATAAGCACAATCGGAAACACACATATCTTTTCCTTTCTCCGTGGCAATTATAGATTTAATCTCTGTGGGTTTTAGGAGAATATTGTCTTTGATGATGAGCTTTAAAAGAAGATAATAGAATGACAGAAATTGAGTGTATGTTAGGGATGATGGTAGAAAATGAGGTGAGGAAAATGTTTCCCAAACTTTAGTCTTTTGTACACCAGCCTGCCTATTTTTTGGGCATATCTATCTATCACCTGTACTGTTTTTGACTTAATATTATCTTTTAAATTACTTGCCTTTTTAAAATTTAAATATATTTTTAATGGGTCTTTATTTTATCATCATCAATGGAAAATCATATCATTTGACAGAAATTGCAAGTAATTTGAAAAATAAAATCAATCCCATCACAAAAAGTCATTAAATTCTAGCTGGATGCTGCTGTCTGTCAAGGCTCTCAGTCTAAAGACTGCTTCTTTTTTTAAAGAAATGGAGGTTGGCAAGCGTTAGGACTTAAAGACATTCTAGCACCAAACTGAGATTTTTTTTTTTTCTTTTGGCCTCAGAAGCACTGGGGAGAGCTGAGTTTGTAACTCGATGCAGTTTAATGCCTGTCCCTGCAGGACCTCAGGCCTTCTTGAATGCCAAAGGGGGAGGAGGAGTTCACATCCCACATTTGGGACACCTGGATTAGGGCTGGCTGAAGGCCTCTGGTGGTTTAATTAATGGCTGTGTGGGTAGCGTTCTCTGCAAAATCTCTTTTCCAGAGCTGTGGATACTGTGTATGGTGGGATTTGCCTGGTTTGCTGTATTGAAATCAGTCTCCCTCTGTATGAGTTTTCTAGGGTGGCTATAACAAAGTGCCACAGACCGGGTGGTTTAAACCACACAAATTTATTTTCTCACAATTCTGGAGGCTCGAAATCCAAGATGAAGGTGTCGGCAGGGTTGGTTTCCTCTGAGGCCTCTGTCCTTGGCCTGTAGATGGTGCCTTCTTCCTGTGCCCTCACGCGGTCTTCTTCCCTCTGTATGAGTCTGTTAGGGCCCACATGAGGTTAGCGGCCTCATTTTACCTTAATTATCTCTTTAGAGGCCTTATCTCCAAATACAGTAGCATTCTGAGGCACTGGGGGTTAGGACTTCAACATACGAGTTTTGGAGGGACAGAATTCAGCCCATAACACCCTCTTTCCCTGCCCTCCACACGGATTCCCTGTGTCTCCCCTGATCTCTGACACTCATCCCCTTTGTCTCATAGGATTGGAACCTTCTTCTGCCCTCTGCTGCCCTTTATCCAAATGATTACTCTTTTCATCATGTTTTACGTCAAAAATGTGAGTCAGTCTGAAGGTGGGACCAGTCGGCTTTGCTCAGTCCCATGTGACCCAGTGGTGGCTGGAATTGGGTGTGGGGGTGTGCTGGGAAAGGGGTCAGGGAGCTGGGGTCTGGCTGGGGTCCCTCTGGCCTGCTTCTCCGGCTACAGAAGGGAGGTGACTTCTTCTCTTTCTTCAGATCAGCCTGATGATGAATTTCCAGCCTCTGAGCAAAGCCTGGCGGGCGTCACAGATGATGACTTTCTTCATCTTTTTGCTCTTTTTCCCGTCCTTCACCGGGGTCCTTTGCACCCTGGCCATCACCATCTGGAGGTAGGAGATGGCAGCCTTGGGGTGGGTGCGTGTTTTAAAAGGTAGGTTTTATCATTCTTCAGGTGTGGTGAGGTCAACAGATCAGGAGACGACTGCCACTGAAAAAATAATTTGTTATATACTCACAGACCCCAAAGGGAGGGGGCACATCACACAATGGGGGGCCACATGGGGAGGCACCAGGGTCCCTCTGAGGCAGAGGGAGAGAGCAGTCAACGTGGTCAAAGTCTTTATTGTGGTTTTGGTGGGGAGGAAAGGGAAAGGCAGGGTTAGCAGGCTTAGGAGGGGTGAGTTTGAATAATCTCAGCAGGCTCTGGGGTATAGGGACCCTCTGGAGTTGGCTGGTATGTGGCCCTGGGGTGATGGGGGCAGAGGAACAGCGCCCAGAGTGTGAGCGCTTGAGAGAGAGGAGGTGGAGGTGGGATGGGGGCTCAGGTTTGCATATGAAAGGCATGCTTTGCAGGCTAGCCCTGGGAAAGGCAATTCTCTCCAGGATCAGTAAGGCCCCAGATGTCACAGATCAGAATAAAAAGACATGCGTAATTCAGTGTTTAACCCAAGTTGCCTTGGCAACCAACAGATGCTACAACCAAGGGAGGCAATATATCCAAGTTGGGTCACCACCCGCCAGGTGCCCAGTCTTGACGGCACAGCTTCCTTACTTCCTCCAAGTTCTGCAGCTTCCCAGCTGGGGAGAAGGCAGCGCTCCACATTCAAAACAGAACTTCCTCTAATGAACTGAAAGGCCCTGTCTGGTCAGGCTCTGTCTTACCTCTCCAACCTCACCCCCATGGCTCCATCCTACTCCAGCCTCAAGGCTCTCAGTCTGTTCTGGGACCCTGAGAGCCTCTCCTCACATGGGATGGGGTTACATCTTTGAAGTGCTCTCCCCAGTCCCTTTGCTTGGCGGCCTTCCTTCCACCCTCATCTCAAAAGTCCTCCTGAAGACCTGACTTTCACCACCATCCTCATCTTCTGTCAGCAACCCCCTCCTCTCTCTCTCTCAGGGTGGTTTCCTTTGTTCGCTCCCTAGTTCGTGTCAGAAATGCCTTTGAATCTTTGTTTAACTGCATACTCATTGCTTGACCATCTTTCCCACTGGAACCTGGGAGGGCAGGTATCATGTCTGTCTTGTTTACTGCGGACTCTCCAGGGCTTAGTATCTAGCACAGAGCCTGGTACTGATCTCGAGGAGACAGCAGTGAGCGTTGGCTTGAAGCAGGATCTTAGTTCCCTGCCCAGGACTTGAACCTGGGTAGCCTGGCTGAAAACCAGGAATCCTAGCTGCTAGACCAGCAAGGGCTAGAGGCTAGAAGCAAAGTTCCCCTGGCTCTTGCCCCGTTTGAAAGCAAGAATGTTTCAAGGAGGCAAAAAGTGTAAAAACAGGTACAAAGTTTATTAGAGACACAACACAACAGCAAGTGGGAGAGCACCAAGAATATTTCAAGGAGGCAAAAACTGTAAAAACAGGTACAAAGTTTATTATTAGAGACACAGCATAGCAAGTGGGAGAGCACACAGGGAAACAGTTTTTTAAATTTAAGACAGAAGCAAGGCAGAGATACACACCTGGAGAGAAAGAGTGTGGGTGTACTCCCTAATGAGGAGGAGTGCAGTAAAGAGGCGGTTAGGTCATTTATATAGAGCAGTTCTTCCAGGTCTTTGTTTACCTTTGGCCAATTACCTGGTTTCTTTTTCCACACCTGACCTGCCCTGGGGCCCTCCCCAGCATGCGTGCACAACTTTTAGCCAAGATGGATTCCAGCGCAGAGGCCTGTGGGAGGCTTGGCATCACCTATTATGGGATGGCGCCCCCTCCTTTTCAACCCCAAGGAGCCTTTCTGCGCATATGTAGTCAGGGAGGTCTCCCTGACCTCAAGAAGGAGAAACATGTGTTCTCTTTATCTCTTATCTGAGCAGGACTCAGCTCCTCTCTGCCCCTGCCATTACTGTTAAAGTGTCCACTGGAGACAAAGTCCAGCTATTTACCCTGCTCCTGTTGTTATTTCTATCTGGAAGTATAGAAAGGAAACTGGCTGTAAATGTCTAACCTGGAGCCCATCTATCTCCTGCCTCAGCACAAGGGCAGTAAACCTTTGTAGAATGAATGAGCAACCGACCACAAAACAAGGGAGTTGATTTTTAGGATACTCATGGAACTGGAATCACGAGGACCTCAGCGGCTTCAGGGCAGAGGCTCTTCTGTTCTGTGATGTCCTTGACTCTCTCGCCGTGTTTACTCTCTTTTCTCTCTTCCTAACCAGTTCCTTGTTGCCTTCTAGTTTGTGCTTATTCACAACAACCGACTTCATGTGGCCATTATTACCACAACTCCAGCTTCCCTAGATTACAACCTCCCATCTTTGTATTTCTTAGTTCAAGTTCCTAAGGAAGAGAGTCTGATCATCCCAGTTCATTTCTTTGTGCCAAGATGCCACTTAGGTCTCTGCCTGGTCTTTGGATTGGTTACGGTTGGATCAGGTGATAGCCCTGTCCAAGAGCTGGTCCTTGGAATGCGGGTCATGGAAACAAAACACACCAGCTGGGGCTGTGGGCCAGAGGGGTTCCTTTGCAGGGGGATGTGGGTGGAGCAGGTAAGAATTGCTGGTTCCATGTTCAGAGCCCAGAAATGACTGGGCTATTCTAGAATAAGCTATACCTGAGTCTGGCACTAGAGATGCTTCTCTGTCCCTTGTTTTATCAGATTGAAACCTTCAGCTGACTGTGGCCCGTTTCGAGGTCTGCCCTTCTTCATTCAGTCCATCTACAGCTGGATTGACACCCTGAGTAAAAGGCCCAGCTACCTGTGGGTTGTTTGGATCTACCAGAACCTCGTCGGCAGCGTGCACTTCTTCTTCATCCTCACCCTCATTGTGTTGTAATTGGGGGCCCTTGGAAAACTAGGGGGGGAGATACCTCATCTACACGTCATGTGGGCAGCCGAGGGGTGTTTGATGGGAAGGCAGACTACAGTGAGGCTCAGTGTTCTGGGTCATCCTGACTCTGCCCTTGAATTTTTCTAAAAGTTATTTAATATCTTCTTATCATTTTTGGGGGGGGTCTGTTTTACGAAGAAAGCAATACCTGCTCCGCTCCCTCTTAAGAAATAACACGAAAACAAAAAGAAAAAACTGGATATGAGAGTGCGTAGGAAAATTATTGTGTGATTCTTTCTGAGGCTGTGATTATGTTAAAGTCGGTTGGGTGCTATTGATATGTGGGTTAGTGTACTTTCATTTTTTAAATTAAAAAAAGATTTCTGACTTCTTGTGAAAAAGTGGAAGATCTGCCAAGACCGGGCCCATTTTCCTGCACGAACAGTTGGTCGGCTGACGGCTGCCTTTCTTTAGAAGCCCCGTCCTGATGGCATTTGAGACTGCAGCTCCTCTGGTAGAGAGACACAACTCAACAGCACAGACTAGTGGAACCAGTTGATTGTCGAGTGACCCCTCAATTTTACAGATGGAAGTGATAAGACTTACAGAGAAGGGCTGACTTGCAGAGATAGTTTCCAGGTTGCAGAGCCTGTTAATTGCAGAGGGGGCTAGAACCTGGGTCTCCCGGCTCTTGGTCATGCCCTCCCTCCCAACTCTGGGTTGCCATTGGCCCCCTTAATTAAAACGGGGAGTTTTCTAGTGCCTTGCTCCTCTAAACTTCTAATTCACTGGGGCACTTGTTAGAAATGCAGACTCTCTGGCCCTACCCCAGACCTCCAGCATCAGCATCTGCATTTTAACAAAATCCCAGGAAGTCTGTACCACAATGAAATTTGAACAGCACTGTCCAGATTCACAAACTCTGGCTGCACATTAGAATCATGTGCATTTAAAAAATACCGTTAGGGAGTTCCCTGGTGGCCTAGTGGTTTGGATTCTGGGCTTTAACTGCTGTGGCCTGGGTTCAATCCCTGGTCAGGGAACTGAGATCCCGCAAGCTGTGTGGCATGGCAAAATAAAATAAAATGAAATGAAATAAAATGAAATAAAATAAAATAAAAAACTGTTAAGTGTTTTCACCACAAAAAAATAATAATTATGTGACATGATAGGGGTGTCAGCTGACACTAACACAAAGTTATACGTCAATTATATCTCAATAAAAATAAAAATAAAGCTAGATTGGGGTAAAGTTTGCACAACTGTATAAATTGACTAAAACTCAGTGAACTACACTTAAACTGAGTACATTTTGTAACGTGTAAACTGCCTCAGTAAAGCTATAAAAAGAAGAAGAAATACTGATGTCTGGCCTTGTGCTCAAAAAACCTCAAATAACTGATCTGAGGAGGGGCCGTGGCATGAGTCTTTTCTCCACCTCTCAGGTGATTTACGTGTAGAATGGTGAGAACCATTGCTATAATGTATTTAACCTCGAACTCACCCAGATACAACTTTGCAGGAACACTGGCTGGGCCAAAATCCATTTGCAAGCAAATAGAACAGCTCCTCTGTACCAGCTGAGATCCGGAGCCTGTAAAGCATTGGAGAGAGTGTCTGCCATTCTTTCTTTTCTTCTCTTCCAGAATCATCACTTACCTTTACTGGCAGATCACAGAGGGAAGGAAGATTATGATCAGAATGCTCCATGAACAGATCATTAACGTAAGTCCCATTGGATCCCTTTGTTATTCTCCCCTCCTTTTTAACATTTTGTAATGGAAATTTTCAAACATAGTCCAAAATAGAGAATAGTACAATGAGCCTTCCCACCACCTAGCCCTGACAACCATTAACCTTTGCATACTCTTATGTCCTCTACACTATCCCTTTGCTGTAAATCTCTGGATTATTTTCAAGCAAAATCCTAGCCTTTATATCATTTTATCTGTAGACTCTTCTATATGCCTGAGAGATACACACTTTTAAAAAACATAACCACGGTAGCAATCATCACACATAAAAGAAAATTTAATAATTCCTTACTATCATCTTATAGTCAGTCAATGGTCAGGTTTCCCCAATTGTCCCATTAAGTGTCTTTTTACAGCAGGATTACTCAAGTCAAAATCTGAAAAAGTGTCACATGTTGCATTTGGTTGATGTGTCGTTTACATTTCTTTCAATCTATAGCTGTTCACACTTCCTGCTTCTCTTGCCATTTATTGTTGGAGAAACCAGGTCTTTTGTCTTGTAGTCGTTCCCACATTCTGGATATATCTGATTTGTAACCCTGCAGTGGTGTTTAGCACATTTATTTCTTTTTTTTTCTTTTTTTTTAAGCAAGTTTTAATTTATTTTATTTATTTATTTTTGGCTGCGTTGGGTCTTCATTGCTGCGAGTGGGTTTTTCTCTGATTGCGGCGAGCGGGGGCTACTCTTCATTGCGCACGGGCTTCTCATCGCGGTGGCTTCTCTTGCTGGGGAGCAAGGGCTCTAGGCACACGGGCTTCAGTAGTTGCAGCAAGTGGGCTCAGTAGTTGTAGCGCACGGGCTTAGTTGCTCCACGGCATGTGGAATCTTCCCGGACGAGGGATCAAACCCGTGTCCCCTGCATTGGCAGGCGGATTCTTAACCACTGAGCTACCAGGGAAGTCCAAGCACATTTATTTCTTTAACCTCTATTTTAAAATTAAGGAAACTGGGCTTCCCTGGTGGCGAAGCCAATGTCTGGGACCCTACCTGCCTAAAAATCAACCTTTCCATCATTTGCTTCCCAACCCCACACCATCATTCATCCTCCATGTTTTTGTTTTTGTTTTCCTTCTTGGCAGGAGGGCAAAGACAAAATGTTCCTGATAGAAAAGTTGATCAAGCTGCAGGATACGGAGAAGAGAGCAAGCCCCACCTTGTTTATGCCAGAAAGGAGAGACGTGGAGGTGAGGCTGGAAGCCGCCTTGGGATCCCTGTGGCACAGATGTGCCCTCCTGGGAAAAGTGCATCAGGGAACTAGAATCACGTCAGGGCACTTCACTTTCTGTGTTTTAACATTTCTGTATTTTTTATTAAAAAAAATAATACGCATTCACCATGTTCTATGCCTGGCCCCATTCTAGGTGCTGGGGTTATCATGGTACCACAGTAGGGCTCTAGCCTCGTGGGGCTTGCCTGCATCTTTTCCATAACCCAACCAAACAGAAATATATCCCACTGAGATGAAAAATGGCTTGAAATCTCACCCCACTAGGTTAATGCCTCAGTGTATATTCTTCCAGATCTTTCCCCAAGGCATCTGCAAACAAGCATGCACTACTAACATTCTTGTTTATTTATTTATTACAAAAAAGGGGTTATATTTTACACATAACTCCCCCTCTCCCCGCTTAATAGTATATCTCAGACATTGTTTCAGTCTGTACCTACTTGGACATTTGGGTTGTTTACAGTTGTTTTTTTTTTAATACTAAAAACGATGTGTAATGAAACATTTTTTTTATTATAATTGTTTTATGTGAGTGTTTTATCTGCCACAGGCATGCACATGATAATGTTAATAGATATTGCCATATCACGCTCTTAAAAAGATTTTTACCAATTTCATTCTTAACGAGAGATGCCTGGAATCCTGCTCTAATACCAAAGCCTGTGCTGGCTTCCTTGGTGTCCTAGAAAATGTGGATAAACAGTAAACCCACGTTAACTCAAATGCTACTAGTTTTAGAAGTTATGATCTTGTCAGAAGAGACTGCCATGTCGTTTACTGCCTGTGCAAATTAATACCATCAGCACAACATAGGTAAGGGATCTAGAGGCCCAGCTCTAAATCCTTTGAAGGCAAGGATCATGAGTGTACCTTTGCAGGTCCTAATATATTACCTGGTATATATTGTAAATATCTGTGAAATGAATGATTAAATGAATGGAATCTGGGCTTCCCTGGTGGCACAGTGGTTGAGAATCTGCCTGCCAATGCAGGGGACACGGGTTCGAGCCCTGGTCTGGGAAGATCCCACATGCCGCGGAGCAACTGGGCCCGTGAGCCACAACTACTGAGCCCTGCGCGTCTGGAGCTTGTGCTCCGCAGCAACAGAGAAGAGTAGCCCCTGCTCGCCACAACTAGAGAAAGCCCTCGCACAGCAACGAAGACCCAACACACCCACAAATAAATTAAAAAAAAAAAAAAGAAAAGAAAAGAATGGAATCACTGCCCATAAAAAGTGAAACAAAACATGTTTGATATTTCTATGGCTGAATCTTGGTCTTAATCTGTCACCTGTTAATATTAAAATGGTGAGGGCTCACAAGTCTCGCCACTGATGCAGCAGGATCTGAGGCGTACACTCTCTTCTAGTGATGAGATTTCTTGTTTTCTTCTTTTTTAGCAATCTGGTCCTCTGCGTGTCAGAGAACACGATGCTGCTCGAGGTGAGTACCCGACTGGCACTGATGAAGGCCTAATTCATCCAGATGACAGGTCCCAAGACAGAGGGTCAGAACTGCTCCTCTATCAGTCACTCGTTCAATTGCAAGAACTGGCCCAAATTGGCTTTAGCCAAAACTCAACAATAATTCTTGCTTTAGATGTGGCCAGAAGCAGAGGCACACAGTATGTCACCAGAACCTGGTTTCTTTCTGTTCAGTTCTTTTCCATGTTATCTCCTGATAATTACAAGACAGCTTTCTTAGCTTCTTGTATCTTCTCAGATTCAAGTCTAGTGTGAAAGAGATCCAGATTCTCATTGTGTTTCATTGGATCTGAACCAATTGCTGTGGCCAAGAGACTGTGATGATTTCATTGGCCAGATCTGAGTTGCAGACCTCATCTCTAGATACAGGTGGTACAAACGTACAGACCACAGGGACTGAGAGAGTGGAGGAGGGTGGCTTTCCAAAGAAAACCTGTGGCTGATGCCAGGAGGGGAATGGATGCTGGGGAGGAAACAAACAAATAAACCCATCCACCTTTTTGGAATAGCATTCACTGACAGCATCCAATGATGGGAGTTCAAGGGAGAGAATTGAAGAAACTTAAAAGGAGGAGGCCAGGAAGGCCTGAGAAGCTGTGGGATCTTGAAAGTTAATTTGGTTTTTCCCTTGGAGATATGGGGCACTGTGCCTCTGTGCTAACTTCTCTTCTCCCGTATCAAACCCAGACCTGCGATTTAGGCGATCCGTTCAAGAAGATAATCCAAAGGCCTGATAATTATTGTGGTACCCAGACACCAACCAAATAAGGAAAGAAGATAAAGATGGAGCAGCTTCCTCCATGACACCTGGGCCTTAAGGAGATTCCCAGATGGGAAATTCAAGCCTTTAGCCAGGAGTGGAAACGGACTTCAATGTAAATACAGAAGTAAAATTGGGCATTCCCTGCTGTTTTTACTACACCTGAATTGCTGATTTTTCCAGACAAAATATTTGAGATTTTCCAGTAAAGACTGTTGTAATATTTGAACTAGTTCACAAAAACCTGGGAAGGGTTGTAGTTTAAGAGATATGCATATGAATTATTGATCCTTAGAAATCTCCGCTCCCAGAACTCCCAGACCTGGCAAACGTTTGGGGACTGGTGCTAAGACAAGTGGTCCAGCCTGAATAAAAATGTGACCCTCGATCAGGGATGTGAAGCCTCTGAATTGTGGAACCTGCATTTGTTCATGACTTTGAACTAAAAACATCCCCATTTTTCCCAAAGGTGAAAAACAACCAGAGGGCTCGTCTATGAACTTTATTGCACATGGAGTACATGAGTCTTTTGGATTGGACTGGGGTGGGCATGTGTGGACTGGGACTCTACCCCTGTGAGGTTTTATACTTGATCATCAGAGTCTTACATTGAACCAAACATGAAATAGGTGGTGATGTGTGGAATATATATATTGAATATGTATGTGTATGTATATGTGTGTACATATGCACACATACATGTATAAAGTATATTTTTGCAGATTTCCTAAATGATTCACAAGGCACCTGACTCTACTTAAAACGGAAGGATGCAGCAGAAAAGTGCAATTACCAAATTACTCAGGAGGAGAAATCTCCTCTTGAGTAATCACTGTCATGAAATCTAATTGGAACTGAATTTAGAAAACATTTAAGACGAATTTAAAACACAAACATCCAGTCAGTGCTCAGTCATTGGTTCACTTCTTCATTGACTTATTTGCTCACTAGTTCATTCATCAGCTGAATTAAGTTCTTTTGGTACCATCTTTGCTAGTGGTTGCTAGAAGTGCTTCTTCGTTCATCCCTTCGTTCAACAAATATGTACCAAGTGGTGGGGAACAAGATGGTGCACAAGTCAAGACACAGCCTCCGCTCTCATGTACTGTCTAGCAGATCACTTTAGGCAGGAACTTAATAATTAAACAGTAATTACTTATAGCAGGTGCCATGAAGGAGAAGCCCAAGGGACGATGGGAGACTTAACTGTGGGGTCAGTGAAGGCAGTCTGTGGAATTGATATTTGAAGGGATGTTTTTCCCCTCTGTGTTATCCTAATGCTATCTGTGCTTTTGCACTGAAATGTGAACTCCCTCTGGAAGCAACATTTTTGCTCACTTCCCATATGCTCAGGGCTTATATCCGGACTGCTTCTCCATTCACCTCTTATCTTTACTTCAGTGTAGCCCCTGCTTCTCCTGGAGGAGCAGACACAGTAGAAAGATCTAGTCTGTAGGTCTCACACACTCATTTGGGTGTGTGTAACATCCTCACATCCTTAGTCTTGAGATATAGGGGATATATTAGTTTGCTAGAGCTGCCATAACCCATAGCACAGACTGGAGGTTTAAACAACACAAATTCATTTTTTCACAGTTCCAGAGGTGGGAAGTCTAAGATCAAGGTGTCCACAGTTTTAGTTTCATTCTGAGGCCTCTCTCCTTGGCCTGTAGATGGCCACCTTCTTGCTGTGTCCTCACACGGTCTTTCCTCGGTGCGCACATCCTGGTGTACGTTTGTGTCCAAATTTCCTTGTGTCCATAGGGACACAAGACAGATTGGATTAGGACCCAACCTAACGGCTTCATTTTAACTAACTCACATCTTTAAAGGACTTATCTCCAAATATGGTTACATTCTGAGGTACTGGAGGTCAGGACTTCACCATATGAATTTTGGGTCAACACAGTTCAGCCCATAATAGGGGAAACTCACCCCCAGTCCCAATAGGACCTCTCATCAGGCAGCAGGGCTCTCATTGCTCGCTGCGCCCGGGATCACACAGGGAGCTGTTCGAACAGCCAGACCCAGGCCCTGCCTGCTCTAGACCAACTAAATCAGGAATCCATAGTTTTCCCTTAAAGCTCTCAGATGGTTTCAGTGGGAAGCCAGGGCTGAGAACAACTGAGCTAGAATCTAGAGTTGTGCTTTCTGAACTTGCTTGACCTAAAAAGTCACCTGAGGCACTTACTGAACATGCAAATAGTGAGCTAAGAATATTGCATCAAAAATTTCTGGGGACATTGTCCATCCTCCTCTTCCAAAGCTCGTCTTAATTAGCTCAAAATGATAAAAGTAACACGCTTTCCAAGAGTCACCTGAAAGCTGGATAATCCCTGTAGTTTTAAGTATTAAAAAAGGATAGCCTCTCTTGAATTTCTGCAGGATCTGATCCTTTAAGTGGCCGCAGTGAAGGGCCCAATTCATTTTTTATAGGGCAATGAGATGATTTTATGTGAAGTTCAATTATAAAAGGATTATAAAAACATCATATGACATGTTTTTATAACCTTTGAATTGAGGACAGGTGGTAAGAATTAAGCTCATTAATAGGAATTGTCTCTCAGTAAAGTAGCACTTTTTTTTTTTTTTTTTTTTTTTTTTTTTGCGGTACGCGGGCCTCTCACTGCTGTGGCCTCTCCCGTTGCGGAGCACAGGCTCCGCG
>NC_041227.1:60940721-60954659 GCF_002837175.3 Physeter macrocephalus
CCGGACGCGCAGGCTCAGCGGCCATGGCTCACGGGCCCAGCCGCTCCGCGGCATGTGGGATCTTCCCGGACCGGGGCACGAACCCGTGTGCCCTGCATCGGCAGGCGGACTCTCAACCACTGCGCCACCAGAGAAGCCCAAGGTAGCACTTTAAAAAAATATATATTTATTTATTTGTTTTTATTTTCGGCTGTGTTGGGTCTTTGCTCTGTGCGCGGACTTTCTCTAGTTGCAGCGAGTGCTGCGCAGGCTTCTCATTGTCGTGGCTTCTCTTGTTGCAGAGCACGGGCTCTAGAGCGCAGGCGCAGTAGTTGTGGCGCACGGGCTTAGTTGGTCCGCGGCATGTGGGAATCTTCCCGGGCCAGGTATCAAAGCTGTGTCCCCTGCATTGGCAGGCAGATTCCCACCCACTGCGCCACCAGGGAAGCCCAGTAAGGTAGCACTTAATGGTACCTCCCTAAATTCTCACAGTGGGAACTTTTTCATAGCATTTATGTGTCTGATCAACGGTGAGATAGACCATTGGGAGGAGCTCAGGTGTGGAGCAGAGGGGCCCTCTACTTTGCTCATGACTGCACCTGCCTGATAAAGAGTAATGCCTTACACTTGTGTGGTGTTCTGATCCACACAATGCTTTCCCCACTTCCATCACCTGGGGATCTTGTCATAAAGCAGATTCTAGGGAATTCCCTGGCAGTACAGTGGTTAGGACTCAGCGCTCTCACTGCTGGGGTCCTGGGTACTATCCCTGGTGGAGGAACTAAGAACCCACATGCCGTGCTTTGCAGCAAAAAAAAAAGCAGATTCTAATATTCTAATTTGTGAGTTCAGGGATGAGGCCTGAGAGGAACACACCCTGAGTAGTATGGTTCTGGGCTCCTCCAAAATTTGTTTTATCTTCATAACAACAGTATTATAATAATTTATAATACATTTTTCAAAACACATTCACTTTTTTTCCCCTCATTTGAATCTCATAACATTATTGCTGTAAGACAATTGGTGCAAGTATTATGATCTCTATTTGACAGATGGAAACTTAGGCACACACAGGTTAAGTGGTTTGTCTGCGGTCTCATAGCTAGTGAGTGGCGGAATTGAGACTTGAGCAAAGATCAGAACCAACTAGAGGGCTTGTTAAAACACAGGTCCTGAGCCTGACCCAGAGTTTCAGATTCATTATCTCTGGAATGGGTTCTAAGAATTTGCATTTCTAGCAAGTTCCCCCTTATGCTGATGTTGAATAACTGTCTCCACGCTATTGTGATTTATAAGAAATACATATTTGGTCTTTCAGGTGACCGAAATATAGGTCTCATATATATTTGGGCTTCGTCTACAGTTCCTGGCTCAAAGCTCCCCCAATCCTTGGAATTTCCTAAGCGTTGAGTGATAAAAGTGTCTTTTTGCTGTGAGAAAGGTGACTTTTGGAAAGCACCTAAGGTTGGGGGCCTGGATGTCAATGGAGCCAACCACGTGATTAGGGTTGGAACTTTCACTCCTAACCCCTTGATTTCTGGGGAGGGGATAGGGGCTTGAGGTTGAATCAGTCGCCATTGGCCAGTGATTTAGTCAAACATAACTATGTAATGAAGTCATCTTAAAAACCCAAAAGGACAGCTTTTTGCCCTTCTTTTTGGAGAGCTTCCATGTGGGGGAAACAGAACACTTCTGACGCTTCTGTGTGCCCCCATGCCTGGCCGGGAGGGCAGAAGCCCCTTTGCGTAGGACCTCGCCCAATGTATGTCTTCATCTGACTGTGGATTTGTATTCTTTTAATAGCCTTCCATAATAAATCGGTGATCTAGTGAGTGAATGGGTTTTCCTGAGTTCTGTGAGCTGTTCTACCAAATTAATCAAACCTGAGGAGGGGATTGTGGGAATATCTGATTTATAGCCAGTCAGTCACAATTGCGGGTAACAACCTGTGCTTGCAGCTGGCATCTGGAGGGTGGTTGTCCGGGACCTGAGCCCTTTACCCTTGGAATTGGATTCTATCTCTGGGTAGATAGTGTCAGAACTGAGCTGGATTCTGAAGGACCCTGCCTGCGACTGAGAATTGCTTGTTGTTGATGTGAGGAAGCCTCCACACACAGAACACACTAGAATTGGGCCCAGGAACCCCTTTCAGCCTCAAAGGACAACATTCTTTGAGAACCCTCTGCCCAGCTGATATCTATCCTCTTCTTAACACTTGGTGTCCTGCTGTCAGATTTTGAGCATAATTTAAAGTTTGATGAAAGAACACACAGGTCATTAATCTTCAGTATTTTTGATCAAAGAAATCAAGTAACTTTGCCCTACAGTAACCGTCACTCCATGCTAAGGTTTGAGTGGATGTCTGGAACACTTCATGAACTTCCACCCTGCCTTGTCCTCAAAGCTGTGGTTGACTGTCCTGTTGAAGCATTATTCCCACTTCAGGAAATGGTGTCATTTAGAAATTCTTGTCTAATAAAGAGCATTCATGTCTTAGTGAAATTCTTGTCAGGACAAGATTGCACGCTCATCTCCAAATAAGAAAATGAGTATCGTTTAATGAAGTAAGCAGTGGGTTTCTCAAGCCTTTTCAGGTAGCCCTTCCAGGTTATCTGTCCCCACCATTCTGAGAACACAGGGCCAGTCCAATGAACAGCAGAGGATGTGATTTTTATCCCTATTGACTTTCTTGGAAAGAACGCTATCTTTGGATGGCTCATTTGTTGACGCTACTGAATCATTACACTCCCAAATCTTTACCTCACTCTAGGTCTATATCCAGGTTCCTCAAGGAACTTTCCAGTTGGCTATCCCACAACTCATTCTTCCAACTTTTACTGTCTGCTGTGACAGGCGCTGCAAGGAGTGCTGGGAATGTTTCTCATGACTGAGCCCTTGCTAAGGGCCAGAAAGGATGATAAGCCTGGGTTTAGAGTGTGGGCTCTGGAATTATATAATCTGGGCCTGAATCCTTATCCTATTACTGTCCTGTGACTTTAGGTAAGTTACTTAAGTTACTTAACTTCCTTGGGCTTTGGTTTTCTTCACTGTAAAATGGGATTATAATGGTACCTTGACCTCATGGTGTCGTAGCAGAGTAAACACACAGAAAGCATTTGAAACAGTGTCCAGTACATGGTAGGCAGCCCATAAATCTTAGTTATTAACAAGCATTTTACACGCACTCTTTCCTTTAATCACAACTACCCCTGCCGTGGTACTAATACTGCCCCAATTTTAGAGATGAATTCAAGACACTAGCTATATGACTTGCCCAAGGTCATATAGCTGGAGATTAGGAATTCAGATTTAACTTTTTCTGATGTCAAATCCTGTTGTTGGGACTTCCCTGGTGGCGCAGTGGTTAAGAATCCTCCTGCCAATGCAGGGGACACGGGTTCAAGCCCTGGTCCGGGAAGATCCCACATGCCGCAGAACAGCTAAGCCTGTGCGCCACAACTACTGAGCCTGTGTGCTGCAGCTACTGAAATCCGTGCTCCACAAGAGAAGCTGCCACAATGAGAAGACTGCGCACCGCAACGAAGAGTAGCCGAGTAGCCCCAGCTCACCACAACTAGAGAAAGCCCACATGCAGCAAAGAAGACCCAATGCAGCAAAAAAAAAAAAAAAAAAAAAAAAAATCCTGTTTTTAACCCCTTTACTAAACCTTCCAAGTAATTAACACCTTCTTTCTTCATCTGAATTCTCCATTCTTCAAGGCCCACGACCACCTTAGCATAGGATCTCAATCCTTAATTGGCCCTGGCTGAGTCAAGTGCAATACGGATTTGGGACAAAGGTCAAGAGACAGAGAACTTCTGGCTCTCAAAAGGTCTTCACACCACAGAAGGGATGTTGTGAACTCCGTGCTGCCCCCAAGAGAATTTCTTCCCTGTCAGTTGCTGTATAGCCTCTGCAGGTAAGCCAAAGCGGGAATTCAGTCCACAGATGTTTTCTTTGGTCCCTTTCTCTTCCTCTTGTCACTCTAGCCATAACGTGGCATGGAAGTCATGCAGTTTAGATATCTATTCCATTCACTGAATCTCTGTTCTGCTGTTAATTTTAAAATTCAAGAAAATTCATTTGTAAACATCCCAAGCCTCATTTATTGCCCTCCTGCCAACACCAACTATAGCAAAAATCAGTCGGCTTCTCACCACCATCCAGCTGTGTGGGCTGGTGGCCGAACTGGGTGACCCATGAGGATTCAGGAGGGAAGCTGTGGGCCTGTGATCAGGGCCAGATAGGGCTGAATGGTGGGGGTGTGGGGCAGCTAGAGGAGAGAGCGAGCTTTGCAATTTTCTGAAGACTCAACTGCATTTTAAATGATTCCACTCAAGTTCACAGTAAGACCCCTGGAAGCTCACATGGGAAAGAGCAGAGCTGGGAATCCAGGGCTCTACGTTATAAAGGCAGACAAGGTGAGTGGTTCTCTGAACCGACTGACCTGGACTTGAACACCAGTTACACCAAGGAATTTGAGAGCTTGGGTAAGTGACTTTAACCTTGCAGTACCTCGGTTTCCTTATCAGTAAAAAGAGATGAATGTCTCTGAAGGATTTTTGTGAGGGTTAATTAAAATAATGCATGTTAAACCACTGAAGTTCCTGGTAAATAGTAAACAAGAAATTTTATCATGAGATCAGGCTCTATGTCACAGCTGTAATTTCTGGGAAGACCCTTCCCTTCCACAGATTTTAGTTTTCTCATTTGTAAAATGAGGCTAAGCCTAGATGTCCCTGGAAGTTTCTTCCAGTTCTGTCTGTGATCATCTGCTGTAGAGCAGCTTGAAAGGGTACAACTCTGCCCCCTAGTGGTTTGTAGCTCTTATTTCTAGATACCATAAACAATCCCTCAGACTGACATCAAGACCTCCTTACCATTTTCTTTGCTTCACACCGATGTCTCACCAGGGGCCCTGGCCACTGGATTGGAAGCAGCAGCTCCCTTAAATTCTTTATGTCTTAGGATATGATGCTTGGTACATGGTTTTCCCTTAGTGCTCCTTTTAATGATTTTATTAGTATGGTCACAAGTTTGATGTCTACAGTACATTGATAACATAGCTGGATACAAATATTTTAAAGAAGTAAAATTATGTAAGTGTGTCAAGTTTTAAAACGTCAACTCTGAGTGATCATGCATTTCCCATGCATTTGCATCTGCACCCCCAAATTGCACAATTCAATCTGTGCTTATCTTCACTGGGTTTCAGTGTGTGCCTCAGCTAGGTCGGGGCAGGAGTATTGTGCCTTTTTGCAGACTCAAACTTTCAAGAGCATCGGTTTTGAACTCAGGCATTCCATGGAGCATGGTGGCAACACTGGGTTTTGCTTTGGTTTGGGTAAATACCCAGTTACCGACTACTGCTTGTGTGAGCCACCTGATCCCCCAGGGGCTTGGGTATATTGATTTTCCTCCATGAGGCCAGCAGGCAGTTTCTGTACCCGTGTTTTCTCCCTGGGGGAAAAGTCTAGAACTGAGGTGTGCAGTCTTCCAACATGCTGTCGGTGATATAGCTGGAACCAAGATGGGATTCATAGTAACTTTTTTCTTCAAAAGTATTAACAGTCCAAGCAACAACATGAATGCCTTTAGCTGACCACTTCTTCAAGTAGTCCCTGGAGAAAGAGGAAAAACCAACCTTGTTAGAATAATGCCAATTGTCTCAGGAATCTACAATGGTCACTAAATATGGTGTTCGCTGAGTACTAACAGCCCCCAGAAGGAGCCTCTTAACTGGCCTCCACACTGCAGCCAGAGGGTGTTCCAAAACCAGCATAAGCACGTCCTCCACACCGCTGTGGCTTTCAACGCTTCGGCCACTTGCTGAAGAACCCCCCACCCCGAACCCCTACCGGAGGCTGTACCTAGCCTAGTCCCACCTGTCTCTTTGGCCTCATCTTACACCACACTCCCCCACTTTCTTTTCTGTGTACTCTGTGTGCATACTGATTTTTCCTGCAGTTCCTTGAAAGAACCAGGCTCCTTCCTGCCACAGCACTTTTGCACGTGTCTTCCCCTCTGACTTGGACCTCCACCCCCAATCCTCTCATTTCCTACGTACCCTTCAGATCTTAGCTCAGCTGTTACTTCCTTGGGGATGTTTTCCCTGACTCCCTTGACTAGGACAAATTAAACAGCATATGTGCACTGTTCTCCCTTACACAGCATTTATCTTAGCTCTAATTTTAGGTTTATTGGATCTTTATTTGATTAGCATCTATCTCTCCCACTTGATTACAAACTCCATGAGGGTAGACTGTGGCTTTCTTTCTTTACCACAGCATCTTCAGCTTCTTAATACAGTACCCTGCAATACTGCAGGCACACAACAAATATTTATTGAACTGAATGCACACATGACTGAAATAATATGAAACTTAAAAACTGTAACCACCTGAAATACACAGATCTAACTGCCAAAATAAAGACTCAGAGATTGCTAGCAGGTTAGGGAATGGAAAGTTTCCTGGAAGCAATGGAGTAGAGCCTGTAACATATAGGGGAGCAGGAGGAAAGTTGGGATAAAGAGGTAGGTGTCCACAAGACATCTTCATTGTGGTTCTGCCCTGGATCCTATGTTGGTTTTTTTTTTTTTTTTTTTTTGTGGTATGCGGGCCTCCCTCTGCTGTGGCCTCTCCCGTTGTGGAGCACAGGCTCCGGACGCACAGGCCCAGCGGCCATGGCTCATGGGCCCAGCGGCTCCGCGGCATGTGAGATCTTCCCAGACCGGGGCGCGAACCCGGTTCCCCTGCATCGGCAGGCGGACGCGCAACCACTGCGCCACCAGGGAAGCCCCCTATGTTGGTTTTTAAAGGGAGCCAATCACAAGGAAATACAATCTCTCTTTCTCTGTCGTCATAGTTTGGCACGTTTATTTTTTCTTTAAAATGCACTAAAACCCAATATTTGATCAACTTGTTTTGGAAACAATGCAATACGCCTAAACTCTTCCCACCTAAGAAGCTAGTGGCATTTCAATTTAATAAAGGCATGGTGGGCTTCGTGGGTGGGAACCAATCCAGGTGTCCACTGTTAATCCTCCCTTGTCAAGAAGAACATTCAGGAAATGTATCAGGAGAAGATAAAAAAAATCTTCCAACTTACGGAGATACAAAATCCTTTTGTATGAGGAAAGCTGAAATTCCACACAAGTACCACAAGATATTATGCATACTCCAATCGAGCAAAATGTCCAATGCCACAAATATGGACAGTTTCCAGAAAGTATCAAAGCGTGGTTTCCCATCTCCTGTATGGCTAAGGCTCCAAGGTCTGTGAATTAAAGCTGTTACTACATTCTGATCTGCTTGTCTCATCTGAAAGGAATTTTGGAAAATAAAGCAATAATCATATCTTAAGGCCAATACTTCTCATTTGTTCGTTAGATTTAGCCAATGTACTCAGTCTGTACAAGGAGGTATGCTGCCCCCCATGTCTACTAAATAAATACTCCATCAAAAACCCTTTGAGAAAATAATGTGTTGAATGTAAAGTATTTAATATATAGTATAAATGAGAACACTTCCTCCACAATCCTAAAAGAACTGCAATACTATCTTTAAAATGAGAACATTATAACCTCAGGGTCAAATTTTAATGTCACAAAGAGTAACTTTCAATTGGATATTGATTTAAATTATGGCCAGAGATAATTAGAACACAATGAAGATGGAACCATGATCATTTCAAGATGGGCTGGTTAGCTTTTGATCCTTTTTAGAGAAAATGGCTGAAAAAAAGTTGTGGGGGGTGGGGAATGGGGTGAGAAGGGAGAGAAGTGGGGGCAGGGACGAGGACAGAGCAACGGACAAATGGGGGATATGGATGGAATTCTCTTAGTCTGTGCTCTGTGGTCCTCTGGGAAAGGTATCACACATTTTAAAGGCCTCTGGTCAAGGAAGTTTGGGAAACACTGATCCAAATGTCTAGAAGCCCCAGGACACTATTCATCTCAATGACAGTTTATATCCCAGTAGGCTCCACCCTTACTGCAAAATTTTAAATACATGCTGTGTTGGTCACTGTTGAAGAACCAACTCATTATTTTGGAAACTGGTAAATAAAGGACAGGATTAAGCATTTATTTGCCTATTGGGTAGCTAAATAGTAGACGAGAGATCCTCTTTATAGAAGTATTCCATCTAGGTAATACATGAAGAAGAAATGATAGACTTAAAATATTGACACTTTAAAACCCCTAGTAGGGACTTCCCTGGTGGTCCAGTGGCTAAGACTCCGCATTCCCAATGCAGGGGGCCCGGGTTCGATCCCTGGTCAGGGAACTCAATCCCACATGCTGCAACTAAAGATCCCGTGTGCTGCAACTAAGACCCGGCGCAGCCAAATAAATAAATAGATAAATAAATATTAAAAATAAAAATAAAACCCCTAGTAAATTGCCAGAGCCGGCCACTGGCATCAATAACAGCTGCTGACAACATGACGAGACAACCCGACATTATGCGCTCCCTGATGGAAGAAGACCCTTGCCTAAGAAATTATCTTGCCAAGAATAATTGAACCTAATCTGATCAAGCCTTCAGCTCTCACTACCAATTTATAGGAAATATACAGAGGAGATGAATGTGTTAAATTGTACCATGGCATAATTAGCAAAATCCAGACTTTGTTAAATAAACTCTACAAAACAACCTGGTTTCTTCAATAAATACATGACAAGGGGGATTTATACACTGGATATTTGATGATCTTAAGGACTTCTTGTTAATGGTTTTAGATGGGATAATGGTATTGTGGTTGTTAAAAAAAAAGGAATCACTTTTTAAAGATACTTAATGTAATTTTCATGGATAAAATTATATGATGTCTGGAATCTGCTTCAAAATAACCCGGGGGAGGAGGCAGAGTCAAGATGGCAGTGTGGGAAGACGTGGAGTTAGCTTCTCCCCACAATGAGGGCGCCTGCTGGCTGCTGGTGGGGCACTCTGACACCCAAGGAGACGGAAGGAACCCCAAAGTGAACCAGTAGGATGTAGGGGGACTGAGAAGGGAGGAGAAGTGGAGGCCAGACAGGATCTGTGCCCCTGAGGCCGGGGAGATCAGGAGAGGTAGGCAGGAGGGGCCTTCCAGGAGGGGGGGAGAGGAGCGGAGGGTGATCAACCGGCCCACTCGGGCTGGGGAGCCTGCTGAGCTCCCACGTTGATCCCCTGCCCTCCAAAGCCCCCTCCAGGATGCATGAGTCCTTGGGGGCATAGGAGAGAGATCAGGGAGATCAGGAGAGGCAGGCAGGAGGGGCCCTCCCAGACCAGAGGAGCAGGAGAGGAGAGGAGGGCGTTTGCTCCACCCACTCGAGCCCAGGAAGCCTGCTGGGCTCCTAGGTGAGGTCCCCCGCCCCCTGAGACCAGGGGTGGGGGGGGCCTCGCCTGGGCCCCTTCTGTTCCTTGAGCCTAAGGCCCACCCCCCACAGCCCCCAGGGCCTTTTCCAGCCCTGTGGGTCCTGAGCATAGGCCCCACCCACCACCCAAACCTCACCCTTGCTTGGGCCCCGCCCCCCACAGCCAAGGCCTTCCCCCCAGCCCTTTTTTTAAAATTTTCCCTCCTCCTCTTTTTTAGTATTGTGGTACTGATGTACCTTCCAGTTGTTGATTCATCTATATTTTAATTTTTAATATTCTTTCTAACATATCTGGTAGTTTCCTAGTCTAACTTTATTTTTTACTTTGTTATTGTTCTCTCTCTCTCTTTTTTTTTTTGCCGCCCCACGTGGCTCACGGGATCTTGTCACGAGCCCAGAGTCGGCTGAAGCTCCTGCAGTGGGAGCTCCGAGTCCGAACCACTGGACTAACAGAGAACCTCAGACCCCAGGGAATATTCATCAGAGTGAGGTCTAACAGAGTTCCTCATCTCAGCACCAACGCCCAACTCTACCCAATAGTCTACAAACTCCAGTGTTGGAAGCCTCAGGCCAAACAACGAGTAAGAAAGGAACACAGTCCCACTCATTAAAAAAAAAAAATGAGATGGCAAAAAAATATGTCACAGATGAAGGAGCAAGGTAAAAACCTACGAGACCAAATAAATGAAGAGAAAATAGGCAACCTACCAGAAAAAGAATTCAGAGTAATTTCAATGATAGTAAAGATGATCCAGAATCTCAAAATGGAGGCACGGATTGAGAAAATACAAGAAATGTTTAACAAAGATCTAGAAGAACTAAAGAACAAACAGAGATGAACAACACATTAACTGAAATGAAAAATACACTAGAAGGAATCAATAACAGAATAACTGAGGCAGAAGAACGAATAAGTGAGCTGGAAGACAAAATGTGGAAATAACTGCCAAGGAGCAGAATAAAGAAAAATGAATGAAAAGAATTGAAAACAATCTCAGAGACCTCTGGGACAACACTAAACGCACCAAATTTGAATTATAGGGGTCCCAGAAGAAGAAGTGAAAAAGAAAGGGTCTGAGAAAATATTTGAACAGATTATAGTCGAAAACTTCCCTAATATGGGAAAGGAAATAGTCACCCAAGTCCAGGAAGCACAGAGAGTCCCATACAGGATAAACCCTAGGAAAAACACACCAAGACACATATTAATCAAATTAACAAAAATTAAATTCAAAGAAAAAATATTAAAAGCAGCAAGGGGGCTTCCCTGGTGGTGCAGTGGTTGGGAGTCCGCCTGCCGATGCAGGGGATGCAGGTTTGTGCCCCGGTCTGGGAGGATCCCACATGCCACAGAGTGGCTGGGCCCGTGAGCCACAGCCGCTGAGCCTGTGCGTCCGGAGCCTGTGCTCCGCAGCGGGAGAGGCCACAGCAGTGAGAGGCCCGCGTACCGCAAAAAAAAAAAAAAAAAAAAGCAGCATGGGAAAAACAAAAAATAACATACGAAGGAATCCCCATAAGGTTGTCAGCTGATTTTTCAACAGAAACTCTGCAGGCCACAAGGGAGTGGCAGGATGTACTTTAAGTGATGAAAGAGAAAAACCTACAACCAAGGTTACTCTACCCAGCATGGATCTCATTCAGATTCGATGGAGACATCAAAAGCTTTTCAGACAAGCAAAAGCTAAGAGAATTCAGCACCACCAAACCAGCTTTACAACAAACGCTAAAGAAACTTCTCTAGGCAGGAAACACAACAGAAGAAGAAGACCCACAAAAACAAACCCAAAACAATTAAGAAAATGGTAATTGGAACATACATATCGATAACAACCTTGAATGTAAATGGATTAAATGCCACAACCAAAAGACACAGACTGGCTGAATGGATACAAAAACAAGATCCATATATATCCTGTCTACAAGAGACCCACTTCAGACCTAGGGATACATACAGACTGAAAGTGAAGGGATGGAAAAAGATATTCCATGCAGATGGAAATCAAAAGAAAGCTGGAGTAGCAATACTTGTATCAGATAAAATAGACTTTAAGATAAAGACTGTTACAAGAGATGAGGGACACCACATAATGATCAAGGGATCAATCCAAGAAGAAGATATAACAATTATAAATGTTCATGCATAGGAGCACCTCAATATATAAGGCAAATGCTAACAACCATGAAAGGAGAAATCGACAGTAACACAATAATAGTGGGGGTCTTTAACACCCCACTTACACCAGTGGACAGATCATCCAAATGGAAAATAAATAAGGAGACACAAACTTTAAATGAAACAATAGACCAGATAGATCTAATTGATATTTATAGAACATTCCACCCCAAAGTGGCAGAATACACTTTCTTCTCAAGTGCACATGGAACATTCTCCAGGATAGATCACATCTTGGGTCATAAATCAAGCCTTCGAAAATTTAAGAAAATTGAAATCGTATCAAGCATCCTTTCTGACCACAACGTTATGAGATCAGAAATCAATTATAGGAAAAAAACTGTAAAAAACACAAGTACATGGAGGCTAAACAGTGCACTACTAAGTAACCAAGAGATCACTGAAGAAATCAAAAGATACATAGAAACAAATGACAACGAAAACATGATGACCCAAAACCTATGGGACGCAGCAAAAGCAGTTCTAAGAGGGAAGTTTATAGCAATTCAATCTCACCTCAAGAAGAAAGAGAAATCTCAAGTAAACAATATAACCCTACACTTAAAACAATTAGAGAAAGAAGAACAAAGAAAACCCAAAGTTGGTAGAAGGAAAGAAATCATAAAGATCAGAGCAGAAATAAATGAAATAGAAATGAAGAAAACAATAGTAAAGATCAATAAAACTAAAAGATGGTTCTTCCAGACTCATCAAGGAAAAAAGGGAGAGGACGTAAACCAATAAAATTAGAAATGAAAAAGAAGAAATCACAACTGACACTGAAGAAATACAAAGGATTATAAAAGACTACTACAAACAACTATACACCAACAAAATGGGCATCCACGAAGAAATGGACAAATACTTGGAAAGGTATAACCTTCCAAGACTGAACCAGGAGGAATCAGAAAATATAAACAGACCTATCACAAGTAATGAAATTGAAACTATAATTTAAAATCTTCCAACAAACAAAAGTCCAGGACCAGATGGCTTCACAAGCGAATTCTATAAACCATTTAGAGAAGAGCTAACACCGATCCTTCTCAAACACTTCCAAAAAATTGCAGGGGGAGAAACACTCCCAAATTCATTCAACGAAGCCACCATCACCCTGATACCAAAACCAGAAAAAGATATCACACAAAAAGAATATTATAGCCCAATATCACTGATGAACATAGATGCAAATATCATGAACAAAGTACTAGCAAACAGAATCCCACAACACATTAAAAGGATCATACACCATGATGGAGTGGGATTTATCCCAGGGATGCAAGGATTCTTCAATATATGCAAATCAATCAATGTGATACACCACATTAACAAATTAAGGAACAAAAACCATATGATCATCTCAATAGATGCAGAAAAAGCTTTTGACAAAATTCAACATCCATTTATGATAAAAACTCTCCAGAAAATGGGCACAGAGGGAACATACCTCAACATAATAAAGGCCATATATGACAAACCCACAGCAAGCATCATACTTAATGGTGAAAAACTGAAAGCATTTCCACTGAGATCAGGACAAGGATGTCCACTCTTGCCACGCTTATTCAACATAGTTTTGGAAGTCCTAGCCACAGCAATCAGAGAAGAAAAAGAAATAAAAGGAATACAAATTGGAAAAGAAGTAGTAAAACTGTCACTGTGTGCCGATGACATGATACTGTACATAGAAAATCCTAAAGATGCCACCAGAAAACTACTGGAACTAATCAATGAATTTGGTAAGGTTGCAGGATACAAAATTAATGCACAGAAATCTCTGGCATTTCTATACACCAACAACGAAAAATCAGAAAGAGAAATTAAGTAAACACTTCCATTTACCATTGCAACAAAAAGAATAAAATACCTAGGAATAAACCTGCCTAAGGAGGCAAAAGACTTGTACTCAGTAAACTATAAAACACTAATGAAAGAAATCAAAGATGACATAATCAGATGGAAAAATATACCATGTTCTTGGATTGGAAGAATCAATATTGTGAAAATGACTATACTATCCAAAGCAATCTACAGATTCAATGCAATCCCCATCAAATTACCAATGGCATTATTCACGAATTAGAACCAAAAATTTTATAATTCGTATGGAAATACAAAAGACAAATAGCCAAAGGAATAGCCGAATAGCCAAAGCAATCTTGAGAAAGAAAAACGGAGTTGGAGGAATCAGGTTCCCCGACTTCAAACTATACCACAAAGCTACAGTAATCAAGACAGTATGGTACTGGCTCAAAAACAGAAATATAGATCAATGGTACAAGATAGAATGCCCAGAGATAAACCCACGCACACATGGGCACCTAATTTATGACAAAGGAGGCAAGAATATACAATGGAGAAAAGACAGCCTCTTCAATATGTGGTGCTGGGAAAACTGGACAGCTACATGTAAAAGAATGAAATT
>NC_041227.1:60954669-60955134 GCF_002837175.3 Physeter macrocephalus
GACATAAACCACAGCAAGATCTTTTTTGATCCACCTCCTAGAGTAACACAAGTAAAAACAAAAATAAACAAATGGGACTTAATTAAACTTAAAAGCTTTTGCACAGCAAAGGAAACCATAAACAAGACAAAAGACAACCCTCAGAATGGGAGGAAATATTTGCAAATGAAACAGACAAAGGATTAATCTCCAAAATATACAGTTCATGGAGCTCAATATCAAAAAAACAAACAATCCAGTTAAAAAATGGGCAGAAGACCTAAATAGACATTTCACCAAGGAAGACATACAGATGGCCAAGAGGCACATGAAAAGATGCTCAACATCACTAATTATTAGAGAAATGCAAATCAAAACTACAGTGAGATATCACCTCACACTGTTCTGAACGGCCATTATAAAAAAACCTAGAAACAATAAATACTGGAGAGGGTGCGGAGAAAAGGGAACCCTCCTGCACTGTTG
>NC_041227.1:60955242-60959390 GCF_002837175.3 Physeter macrocephalus
AGAACTACCATATGACCCAGCAATCCAACTACTGGGCATATACCCTGAGAAAACCATAATTCAAAAAGAGACATGTACCACAATGTTCACCGCAGCACTGTTTACAATAGCCAGGACATGGAACCAACCTAAATGTCCATTGACAGATGAATGGATAAAGAAGATGTGGCACATATATACAATGGAATATTACTCAGCCATAAAAAAGAAACGAAATTGAGTTATTTGTAGTGAGGTGGTTGGAGCTAGAGTCTGTCATACAGAGTGAATAAATCAGAAAGAGAAAAACAAATACCGTATGCCAACGCACATACATGGAATTAAAAAAAAAAAGGTACTGATGAACCTAGTTGCAGGGCAGGAATAAAGAGGTAGACATAGAGAATGGACTTGAGGACATGGGGTGGGACGGCGAAGCTGGGGTGAAGTGAGAGTAGCACTGACATATATATACTACCGAATGTAAAATAGTTGGCTGGTGGGAAGCAGCAGCATAGCACAGGGAGATTGCCTTGGTGTTTTGAGATGACCTAGAGGGGTGGGATAGGGAGGATGGGAGGGAGGCTCAAGAGGGAGGGGATATGGGGACATGTGTATGCATATGGCTGATTCACTCTGTTGTGCAACAGAAACTAACATAGTATTGTGAAGCAATTATACTCCAATAAAGATCTACTAAAAAAAACAAACAAACTCTGGGGATAAATGGGGTTATGAATGAAACAAGCTGGATTATGGTTAAAGGAGGGCTTGCTGTAGTATCTATGTATTTGCATATTTCAAATTATGCATATTTTAAATTCTCTATAAGACTTATTTTTTAAAAAGGTATATTCTGCTGTTACTTAGTGAGACATAGAAATATATAATTCATTCTGTTCTGAGAATGTTACCAAAGTAATCTGAATGAGCCTATAAACAACATGAAAGAAGGAGCTAAAAAGGAATCATGGTATTTTAAAACGGCGTACAAGTACTTTCCCCTTCCTGAAATTTTGTTAATTTAAAAGAGGAGTCTCTTCACAGATGTAGAGAACAAACGTATGGACACCAAGGGGGGAAAGGGGGCGAGGCGGGGTGGTGGTGGTGGTGGTGGGATGAATTGGGAGACTGGGATTGACATCTATACACTAATATGCATAAAATAGATAACTAATAAGAACCAGCTGTATAAAAAATAATAATAAAATTCAAAAAAAAGAGAGACGTTTCTTAATTGATTCAGTTCAGTTTAACGGGCATCTATCTTATGCTTATTTAGCCCACTGCTATTATTACCACCAACTAACATAATATTATATACAACAAAAATCCAGAATTTTACCTTATAGATAACTTCTGGCAAGAAAGAGCAGACAATACTATTATTGTATAGTTGAGGAAACTCCATATATACTTTCTTTAGAGCATCAGTAGCCTGTAAAAGAGATTCATGTATTTAAAATCTATTAAAATGTACTCCCAACCAGTAACTACTATATATAAGTACAACTCTATTAAGTAAATCAGAAGTTTACTAATATATGGGGATGTGCAAAGGAGTATTGGTAGGTTGCATTATCCACTAGGATGCATTTTAAACTCACATCAGCAGATAAGGAAGAAGCTGGGGTGCTGCTGCTTTACTATTTTGTTGAGAGGCTCACCTCCTTTTGTCATACTTTGGAAAAGTATGGCAGACTATAGGCCAGTGGAGGTTGGAAGCAAAATTTGAAAATCTTTTGCTTATACTCTAGTTTAGCCACTAGGATAGGTCCTTTTATACCCACAGCTCTATCTCCCTCTCCCTTTCCTAGCTGAAGTGGGAGTCAACCAGTCTGCAAACTAGAAAGGGTAGATTTGCTCAGTCTAGGCGCCTAAGAGGAAACGTCATCCATCATCAACACGGAGGGAGAAGCAATGGGACAAGGGAGAAACTGGGAAGAGTCTCCCAACTCTTCCCAAGAAGAGGAGAAGTTTCTTTTTGCAGTAGACCAGCTACCAAATGAAGAAGAAATGATAGCATTAAAATACTGATATTTTGTAACCTCTAGTGAATTAACAGATTTGGCCACTGAGCAACAGTAGCAGCTAACAGAGATGACCAGACGTTAGGTGGAGTGTAATGTTGCTACATCATAATCCTTGAAATACCCCTAATTTTTGGAAAGTCACACATAACCTATAACCAAATATAAGCAACTAAATGCATTCCCCCAAATAAAAAAGAACATAGAAATTATTCATGTCAAGCTTCCCTTCACTAATATGACAGAGTGTGAGCTATAGAGCTGGAGTCGTTTTCTTGCTGTGAACTAACATGCACCATGTGTGATGCTTCATCTACATTCTTTATCTGATTCTCACAACAACCCTATGTGGTCATGTCTTACATTGTTCCCATTTTGCCCATAAGGAAACAGCTTATCAAGGTTAAGGTTACACTGTAGTAGGTGAGAGTTTAATCACAGTCTCCAGAGCCTGTGATCTTGGCTCCTGTACTCTACCGTCTCCAATTTAATGCCAACACTTGCTCCTTTATACTCTCATTTTTATAATTAATTAATTAATTAATTAATTTTTTGGCGGTGTTGGGTTTTAATTGGTGCGCGGGCTTTCTCTAGTTGCGGCAAGTGGGAGCTACTCTTCATTGCAGTGCACGGGCTTCTCGTTGCGGTGGCTTCTCTTTGTTGCAGAGCATGGGCTCTAGGCACGTGAGCTTCAGTAGTTGTGGCTCGCAGACTCAGTAGTTGTGACTCGCGGGCTCTAGAGAGCAGGCTCAGTAGTTGTGGCGCGTGGGCTTAGTTGTTCCGTGGCATGTGGGATCTTCTTAGACTAGAGCTCAAACCCGTGTCCCCTGCATTGACAGGCGGATTCCTAACCACTGTGCCACCAGGGAAGTCCCTATGCTCCCATTTTGGTGAATTAGATCACTATGTTCTGCCCAATGCTGCCCAAACCATCTGTGAGCACCCAACCAGAAAGCTCAAATAGCTGGAAAAAAAAAAAATTTCTTCTCCTTCCTCACCCCTCTTTATTCTAAGAAAATAATCATGAAGGTCAGTATACCACGGGTGAAATGTAGGGCCTATCAGGGTTCCCAAACATGGACTGTTATCATCAATAAAACCCGAGGTGCTCATTAAAAATCTTGTTCCTTGACCCCATGACCCTGGCCATTTTTAAGATTTAATCTCTGGGTGAATGGCCTAGGAATCTGTATTTTTAATATGTATTCCTGGTGATTCTGATGCAGACCGACTGGAAAACCTACACATAGAGAACTATCAGTTTACCAGGATAATAAATTAGCCAGAGCACCATTCTCCTCTTTCTTCAAAAATGGGAGTTTATTGTACTTAAGTTAGAGGCTCATATTTCAGGTTTTAACAACTGGTTTCAACAATATCCTGGGCTAATTAAAAAAAAAGTTGGTATCATCAGAACTCTCCATCAGTAGACGGCCATTACTGACTATAATTATTGCTGGGGGAAAATACCCAAGTTGTACAACTACATTTGTACTTGAAAAATGTATTTGTACTTGAAAAGCTGGTTAGGAGAACAAACGTAATCTGAACCATATTTTACCATTGATTTCCACTGCAATAATGTGTTTTTATGAGTAAAAGTATATGTTCTAACATTTAAGCAAAATTTTATTTAAGAATGTAATACATATTTTAAGAAATTATAATAAATAAAAGTATAACTGCTCAAGTCATAGAATAACAAAACTATACGTAAGGGATAGAAATCATACAAAAGGGATAAATCCTTGTAGAAGACAAATATCCTCTTAGCTATCAGAAGCTTTAAATATAGGAGTTTTCTTTAAATTCAGTCCAGAGTTGTCTAAGACTCTTATCAGCCAGATGTAACTGGTCTTGTGTCCAACTCCTGGAGCCCTTTTTATGAGGTTACTTAAGTGGTCTGTTCAAGAAGTGCCTCTTGGGCTTCCTTGGTGGCGCAGTGGTTGAGAGTCTGCCTGCCGATGCAGGGGACACGGGTTTGTGCCCCGGTCCGGGAAGATCCCACATGCCGCGGAGTGGCTGGGCCCGTGAGCCATGGCCGCTGAGCCTGCGTGTCCGGCGCCCGTGCTCCGCAACGGGAGAGGCCACAACAGAGGGAGGCCCGCATACCAAAAAAAAAAAAAAAAAAAAAAAAGA
>NC_041227.1:60959556-60961102 GCF_002837175.3 Physeter macrocephalus
TCCCACATGCCGCGGAGTGGCTGGGCCCGTGAGCCATGGCCGCTGAGCCTGCGTGTCCGGAGCCTGTGCTCCGCAACGGGAGAGGCCACAACAGTGAGAGGCCCGCGTATCGCCAAAAAAAAAAAAAAAAAAAAGTGTCTCTTTACTGTTTATTTTTTTGTAAATGTTTTATGCAAATAAAAGAAACCTGACTCTTCTATTTTGTGCCAGTTGTCGAATATTGGGAATTGTTAAATGGTTCCATCAAAGGTTAAAAGGTTCCATAATTTACTGTTTCCTTGAAGATGTGGATTTTTGCACTCTAAACTTCCATTAAGCAAATATAATTTGTAAAAATAATTTAAGAATATAAAAAATAAAATATATAGTTCATTTTGGAACAAACTAGCACTTAAATAAAGCTGTCTTTTCCAAAGCACAGTCTATGGTATGAACTGTACCATATTTGCATGGCCTTTGACATCAAAGAAGATTGTGAGGTTATGGTTTAGGCACTCTGCAACAGCTTCTCTCAGGGTAGGAATCTTTTCATCAGGGAAATCATTCCTATAAGAGAGGGAAAAGGAATAGTACATTGTAGGAACAAGGAAAAGATAAAAGTTTAGTGAAACAGACATTTGAAAAATGTCTCCCAACCAAAGGAAAAGAGTGTTTTCCCCAACTTCCTTTCTCCAACCATACCAAAGTCCAAGGATAATATGTTTTTAAACCAAATTAAAGATATTCTTGGCCACAGAACAGCAACAACAAAAATCTATTTTTTAGGCAGTCACTGGATTTATAATATAATTAGTAACTCTACTCACTAAAGGGCAGAGTATATGCCATCTTTGGAGAACTTGGAGACTTAAGATTGTACTTTCCCTAATAGAACCTTATGCAGGAGAAATTCCTAGCTATATATAAATCTGTTAATTGTATGGTTGTGCATTTAAGTGAAACAGGTTAAAATAAATAATTTTCTAATACATAAGTTTCTGAAAAAGAAAAGGAAAGTTAAGTGCCTGACACATAAGAAATCAGCTTTTATCAAATAACAAAATTTCACTGTACATGATTGAACTTATGCTAATTCAACGGTATTAATTCAACTGTAAGATCTTGGTTTTAAAAAAGATAAAGATAAATAGTACAGCAAATTCTGCCAGCCAGCCACTCTATTCAGTGACTATTCCCTGGGAATCAGAGACATGAATGTGCTGTTCCTCTGGCTAGTCTTAGTTGCCATGCTCCCCTCTCAGGATGAGCATTTTACCCCACGGACAGAAAGTTTTCCTTCTTTTCCAACAGCATGGTCTCTAAACACAAGCCGACGATTTGGTATTTAAGCAAAGAAAATGCAACCTTTCAACTATGGAACAAAGACTGCTTGGGTTAAAGACATTAAGATGGTATATTGGCTCCAATACCATGCCTTCTTTTTTTTTTTTTTTTTTTGCCATACGCGGGCCTCTCACTGCTGTGGTCTCTCCTGTCGCGGAGCACAGGCTCCGGACGCGCAGGCTCAGCGGCCATGGCTCACGGGCCCAGCCGCTCCACGGTATGT
>NC_041227.1:60961268-60963759 GCF_002837175.3 Physeter macrocephalus
GCTGACCCTACGCATTTTTTGCATTAAGTGTTGACTTTGAAATCTCATTAGCTACAATGTCACCGTAATATTAAAACCAGCCTTCCCCTTGCCTACAGCCGAGCAATGAAATATCTGTAACAGCAGAGAGCAATTCCAGCAGCTTGGACTCAGAACTTTCAAGTGTTATCAATATTCTTTCTAAAGTATGACTTCCTTTGGCTGACTTTTAATTTCTTTCAGTTCCTAGGAAAATAAAGTCTGAATCGTTTTTTAGGGAGGACTACAGTTTAATCACTGGGTCAAATAAATTGACCAGAGAATTGATACGACATGAATTACAGTAAGAACATATTTTTCGGTATTACAAAGACAAGAGGAGAGGGATTTAAATAACCACGTTCCAAAGTATATTACCCAGATACCAATTCCAAGGTGTTTATAGCTGTTAATGGTGGGAAGGGCATGGGTTCTGTGGTCATATACATTTTAGAAACACTAAGTTAAAGGCAAGAATTGATTGACGTGAACTGTTTATCCCCAAGGGGAACATCTAAAGTATAGTGTTTGATCTTATTTGATCATACAACACTTTTCTTCTGGAACATCTTATACAATAAGCTCTGATATACATACACACACACCCACACCCACCACACATACATATATAAATTTATATGACAGTACAAAGTAATTGTCACATTAGAGTATTGTCTTGAGAATAATTCTGAAGCCAAATTTGGCCTCAGTGGGAAAAGATGAAAAACATTCATGCCATATTTCTGTTGTTCCTGGCACCTGCCCATTACTTGGGAAACATGTATATAGCTGAAAACAAAACACAACAAAACAACTCTTCTGGAGCAGAAGATGTAATTAGAAGGTGCCAGTGTCTTTCTGTGATCTCCAACACAAGTTGAAAGATATGTTTAGGTGACAATACACCACTTACCTTAATCTGTGATTTGCTGCAGGATTAAGCTTCCTAATTTGTTCAAATGTCAAATCACACAATCGACCGGTGCCATCAGTCGTCCTATCTACTGTGCTATCGTGCATTAAGACAGGAATCCCATCAGAAGTAAACTCAAGGTCCAACTCCACGCCTGTTGCTCCATTCTTAGCTGCCTTAACAAAAACGCCAACGATATTAATGTCAAGTGGCCACAGATGACATTTCGCAATCTAAACACTAGAGATGACCAACAGGGCTGGCTAAGTGGACAGTTTCTCTTCCTGATTCTATTCCCTTCCTATACCAAAGAGCGACCCAACCTATTTCTCTTTTTCATGGACGTTAGCCTTATTTCAGTGTCCACACTTATGGATTCCTTAAAAACTTCAATTTCCCCACTTTTCTCACTCTCAGAGTGGCAGATGGGGAGACTTCTGGAATTTGTTTTCTCTGGTTGCTTTAACTATACAGACCATTAATGGCTTACAATTACAAATATTTAGTCACATTTCACTGTTTACCTACACTCTCTTTGGTGCAGTATCTCTGATGATTCCCCTGTGTTTGTTGATTAGTTGGATATTGCACTACCTTGGCATAAACAGGACGAGTCAGGTTTTTGCTGGTTTAATTCCATCCTCTAGAGCAGAAACACCAAGACTGCTCTAGAGGACACTAGATTTTGTTTATGTGAGCAGCACTGGCTGTTGGCCAACAAGTTGGTAAGCCCGATAAGGCACACAAGAATTTACCTAAAAAGAGAACATGAACATAAAGTTTGAGGGGCCATGCTCCTCTGAGACACACTATCCAACATTTGCTTCCTTGGCTTCTTTGTCACAATGAAGACGTGAAACACTCATTATGATCAAGACTTTAAAGTTAAATTTTTTTAAAATTATGCGAACATACATTGCAAACATACATAGTAGTATACAGCAAAAAAAAGACAACGGATGTTAACATTTTGCCATATTTGCTTCAATCTCTTGCAGCCCTAAAACAATAATAGCCATATTATTTATTGAGCCTTTTATATTTGTCAGGCACTATTCTAACTGCTTTAAATGTATTAACTCATTTGATCCTCACAACCCTTCAGGAGGTACTATTAACATGCTCATTTTCAGATGAGGAAACTGAGAGAGATTAAGAAACTTGCTCTGGGTTACACAAACTAGGACGTGGCAGAGGCTACACTCTTAACCACGTGACTTTACTATCACACTACAGATGCAGCTAAAATCCTCCCCCTTTCTTCTCCAGAGGCAACTGCCAAGTGGACGTGCATAATTTCTATATCATTCCCTTACAGGTCTTTATATATTTACTACACACTTAAGTACCCATAAACAACATACAGCACTGTACTAGTGCATAGTAAGCATTCAATAAACATTAGCCATTGTTATTGTGGGTTTTTTTTTGTTTTTTTTTTTTTTGTGGTATGCGGGCCTCCCTCTGTTGTGGCCTCTCCCTTTGCGGAGCACAGGCTCCGGACGCGCAGGCCCAGCGGCCATAGCTCACGGGCCCAGCCGCTCCGCGGCACGTGGGATC
>NC_041227.1:60963995-60999383 GCF_002837175.3 Physeter macrocephalus
CCTGCATCGGCAGGCGGACGCGCAACCACTGCGCCACCAGGGAAGCCCTATTGTGTTTTTTTAACATGATTTTAACTATAAAATAGTCAAATTTATTAATTATGTCCTTTATAGGTGGAAATTTGTCTATCTTATTTAAATCCTTTCTTACCCCCACTTATAAACAACTATTTTCTTCTAGGCTTCAAAGTTTGATTTTCACATATGACCAAGATTTCCCCCTCTAAAAATTCCAATTCCATCACTAACTGGCTATGTCATCTAATTACAAATATTATTCTAGCCTCCGTTTCATCATTTTTATGATGATACTTCTTTAATGATCGTAAGAGTTGTGAGGATTTAGAAATAATGTATGTAAATCACCAAGCTTGCTGCCTGTCTCAGAGGTGGTACTCAATATAAGCTATTATGACTAGAAAAACACTTATGCCTCAGTGAAAAAGTCATTACATAAGATGTAATGCTTACATCTACACTGATTAAAAGGTACATCTTTTTATAAGATTAAAAGGTATATTTTTCTAAGTTTAATAATGCACTGGTGGGCTTCCCTGGTGGCGCAGTGGTTGCACGTCCGCCTGCCGATGCAGGGGAACCGGGTTCGCGCCCCGGTCTGGGAGGATCTCACATGCCGCGGAGCGGCTGGGCCCGTGAGCCATGGCCGCTGAGCCTGCGCGTCCGGAGCCTGTGCTCCGCAACGGGAGAGGCCACAGCAGGGGGAGGCCCGCATACCACACAAACACACACAAAAAAAAAAAAAAAAAAAAAAAAAAAAAAAAAAAAAAAAAAAATGCACTGGTAAATCAACATGGGTTATATATTTTATAACATAAAACAAGATCACATTTCCCGTATTCACAGTGCATCTCTCTCACTGTAATACAAATGTTAACCTTATTCCTTGATGCTAGTAATTCGGTTCAATTATACTTTTATCCATTAGGGCCATTTTTACTTGGCTACAAAACAAAAAATAACGATGGTGAGACACTGTATTTTAGCAAGAATACTAAAGGTAATGAGTTCATTTATTTGTCTTTTCTGTGTAGTTTATTAGGGCCAAAAACAAAAGTTCTATACAAGAATCACCATACTAGAGCTTCTTAGACCAGATCTTCTAATAACTGCATTCAACTTCCTTTCCCAATACTTTTTTTTTTTTTTTTTGCTACGCGGGTCTCTCTCACCGTTGTGGCCTCTCCCGTTGCGGAGCACAGGCTCCGGATGCGCAGGCTCGGTGGCCATGGCTCACCGGCCCAGCCGCTCCGCGGCATGTGGGATCTTCCCGGACCGGGGCACGAACCCGTGTCCCCTGCATCGCCAGACGGGCGCTCAACCACTGCACCACCAGGGAAGCCCCCAATACTTTCATGTAGAGGCAAAAGGATAAACCCCTGAATCTGATTCACATGTTAGTATATACTTCATACTCTTATTTCAAGAAGTTTCTTACAATAGTATTTTTCTTCTAAACATACACACTTCACATAAACTAGTCTACATAAATACTGTAATTTATTAAAATTTTACTTAAGATGTTAGTTTGAAACTATACTAATAGTTTAGTAATAGAATAGTATAGTGTAGTATAGTTATAGAAATCAGATCAATGATTGCCTTGGGGCAGAGGCAGGAGTAGGGGTTGACTCCAAAGAGAACACAAAGGAACATTCTAGGGTGATGGAAATGGACTGAGGTGGTGGCTACCCAGGTGTAAATATTTATCAAAACTCATCAAACTGTATACTGAAAATGTATCTTTTATTGTATGTAAATTATACTTTGACAAAGTTGATTTAGAAAATGTCTGCTTTAATAAAGTCATTATACTTATATGGCTTTTGACATACTATTCACATACCATAAAATTCATCCATTTAAAGTAAACAATTCAATGGTTTTCAGCATATTTGCAGTTGTGCAACCATCACTACAACTGCTTTCTGAACATCTTCATCAGCCCAAAAAGAAACCCCATACCCATTAGCAGTCAGTCCCCACTTCTCTCTCCAACCCTCCCAGTCCCTGGCAACTACTAATCTACTTCCTTCTCTATGGCTTTGCCTATTCGAGACATTTTATTTAATAGAATTATATGATATGCAGTCTTCTGGGACTAGCTTCTTTTACTTAGCATACTGTTTTCAAGGTTCATTCATGTTATAACATGTATGGGGACTTCATTCATTTTTCTTGCTAAATAATATTCCATTGTGTGGCTATATCACATTTTATTTATCCTTTCATCAGCTGATGGACATTTCTGTTGTTTCCACTTTTTGGCTATTATGAATAATGCTATGAACATTCCTGTTCAAGTTTTTGCATGATGCATGTTTTCAATTCTTTTGAGTATATACCTAGGAGTGAAATTGCTGCTTCAGATGGTAATTCTATTTTTAACCTTTTTCTAAAAAATTAATTAATTAATTAATTTTTGGCTGTGTTGGGTCCTCACTGCTGCACGTGGGCTTTCTCTAGTTGCGGCGCACAGGCTTCTCATTGTGGTGGCTTCTCTTGTTGTGGAGCACAGGCTCTAGACGGGTGGGCTTCAGTAGTTGTGGCTCACGGGCTCTAGAGCACAGGCTCAGTAGTTGTGGCGCATGGGCTTAGTTGCTCTGCGATGTTCCTGGACCAGGGCTCAAACCCGTGTCTCCTGCATTGGCAGGTGGATTCTTAACCACTGCGCCACCAGGGAAGTCCTATATTTAACCTTTTGAGGAACCACCAGACTAGTTTCCCACCATCAGTGTATGAAGGTTCCAATTGCTGCATAATCTTGCCAATACTTCTGTCTGTCTTTTTGATTATAGCTGTCCTAGTGGGTATGAAGTGGTATTTCACTGCAGTTTTGAATTGCATTTTTCTGATGGCTGATAATGTTGAGTATCTTTTCTGATGGGCTTATTGCCTATTTGTACATCACAATTCTTCCAACAAATATTTATCGAGTGTCTACTATGTATCAGGCACTGTTCTAAGCAGTGAGGAGAGAGTGGTGAGCAAGAAAGAAAAGGAACATGGATCTTACACTTTACTGGGGAGAAACAGACTATACACATGTTACATGTATTATGATAATGATAAATGTTTGAAAAAGAAAATAGAGGGTAATGTGAAAGTTAAGGCAGGTGGGGGTCACTAGACAAGGCAATCAGGGAAGGCCTCTTTAAGAATATGACATTTGAGCTGAGACCTTAGTGATAAAAGGGAGTCAACAATACAAAGATCCAGGGGAAGAGTTTTCTAAGTAGAAGAAATGGCAAACATAATACAAAGGCCACAAGGTAGGAAGGAGCCACAAAGTATTGATTGCCTACCCAGATCTATTCCCTTTCTTCTTCCCTGCTGGTAGAGAGCTGTTCTTTCCCCAGTGTTCAGCTTTCTCCTCTGTTGTAAGTGGACTATTCCCAACCCCTCCGTGTGCGTCTGTCAGAGAGAGTGAGAGAGACTGACTGACTTCTGGGAAAGACTTATGGAAGAGTAGAGCCTTTTCTTGAGGCTGGATGCTGATATGTAAGAATGTGAGTCCTGGGGCTGCAATGGCCACCTGGCAGCTACAATGAGGGCTAGTAAATATGCTGCAGGTGGCAGAGCAGATAGATCAGTAGAAACGGTGTCCTCCACAATCACAAATTGGACAGCTGAATAAACCATCCTGGAAGTCACCTCTCCCACACACACCACTTGCTATGTGAGATAGTCCCCTTATTGTTTGAAATATTTTAAGTTAGATTCTCTATTACATGAAGCCAAAAGCATCATTAACGAACACCCAAGGTGGTTTAAACAGAGAGAGTTGGGGCTTTGAGAAAGGTCCAAAATAGAAAGGTGTTTTGATTTTACCTAACTGCAACAGAAAAACCACTGGAGGGTTTTAAATATGGGCATGATATAATCTGAATTATACTTAAAAAAAAATCTATTTATTTATTTTTGGCTGTTTTGGGTCTTCGTTCCTGGGCAAGGGCTTTCTCCAGTTGCGGCGAGCGGGGGCCACTCTTCATCGCGGTGCGCGTGCCTCTCACTATCGCGGCCTCCCTTGTTGCGGAGCACAGGCTCCAGACGCGCAAGCTCAGTAGTTGTGGCTCACGGGCCCAGTTGCTCCGCGACATGTGGGATCTTCCCAGACCAGGGCTCGAATCCGTATCCCCTGCATTGGCAGGCAGATTCTCAACCATTGCGCCACCAGGGAAGCCCCTGAATTATACTTTAAAGCTGCACTCTGGCCCCTCTGTGGAGTGGACTGATACTTCTGTCACTGTTTATAATCGTGACTCTGTTTTTGGAATGCATTCATTTCACCTCTCTCAAGTTTTTCCTTTTCTATCTATTCTATAATCTACCAGAAATTCTACCACTGTCAGAATGTCTTCCCTGACTTTTTACATAATAGAATGTTTAAAAATATAAATTATGAGCTGCAAACAAGCAAAGTGAAGAAGAACAGGACAAAAAACAAACTTTGAAGGAAGTAAACTACATATTTCTTTTGAAGTCAAGAGGGAGGACGTGACCTTGTCTTCTGCAGCTAAATTCTGTCACGGCTAAAACGTTCATTGATAATGACCTTGTATTTGAACAAGCTAAATTACATCTCATTTCCTCTTAAAACCAGGAATCAGCTTGGCGCAATGTTATTTATCATAATTACATATATTAAAGACATGTTCAACCTAAACATACAAGACATGAATGGAGTTTAGCTATAATTCCCTTGCAACACAACAGGATATGACACACTATATGTATATGTGTATTTCACATACATACTTTCTCATTTAATGTGAGGTAGCCTATTTCATCGAATCACAACCGATTAGGTGGATATTAACATTATTCCCAGTTTACAGATGAGGAAACTTAAGGTCAGAGCTGGAACTAGAGTGAGGAGCGGTACCCTAGGGTGCCTTGCTTGCCACATCCTACCCATGACTCTGACTGGGACACAGAGCGCTTAAGTAACTTGTTCATTACACAATACTGTCTGTCCCTAGCTGGACAAAGAAAGGACAGTCAGTCCAAATTTTACTTCCTGGAACATATTCTAATCTATGACAAAGAGCACTTGGACTTGGAATCAGAAGGCTGAATTCGAAAAGGAGCTGTGTGTGTTTAAGCCAGTTTTCCTACCCACTTAATGTTAAAATAATGCTTCAGAGAGATGAGAGGATCAGATATATTGCCACATATGCCAAAGTGCCTAGACAACGGCAAAGCTCTCTTACTATGCAAGCTGTTATTATGATGAAGTCCGGAGACTGCCAAGAGAGCCTTGTGAAAAGGGGAGGCAGAAATTATCAGGAGTCCCGCTGCTAGTGTTGTCTGACCATGGGGAAAGGTGATAAGGAGATGATTTGGATAATTTGGAGGACAAGTAAAGACAGCCGCTGTGAAGGTGATCCATTTAGAATACGTTAGCTAACCACTGACCAAGGCTCTACTTAACCTGGCCACATTTCCTACTTCATTCACACACCAGCCTTTGTTTTTTCCCTTGAAGTCAGGCCATATACTGTCTATTCTGTTACATGAGGATTCCAACATCATTCCCACCTCGGGACCTTTGCACTTGCTGTTCCCTTTCCCTGGAGCACTTTTCCCCCAGATCCATGGAGGGCTCCTTATAATCCCGGTCCCAGTTCAAAGGTCACTTCTTCGGACAGGATTTCTGTCTAAAATGACCCTCCCGTCATTCCTTATTCGGTAACGCTATTTCTTCATTGCACTCATCGCTTTCTTCAAGTACCTTATGTATGTGTTTATCTGTTTAAGACCTGTTCCCCTACTCCAATGCAAGCTCTGTGAAAGCAGGTACCCTTTCTGTCTTGTTCATGACCATCCTCAGTACCTGGCACATAGCAAATACGTTAAGTATTTGCAGTGTTCTATAAATACTTGAAGTCCGGAGATTTTCCGTAATTCAGAGGGGTCGAGGGACACTTGAATGTATTCCTTGTGGACAAATGGGGAAGTGGTAATGCTCTCATGAAAAGGCTGGGGAACCTTCGGAAGGACAGGCAGAAGTCCAAGCTCCCAGGAGGAGCGCAGGGGCGGGAGGAGTGGAGGACTCACCTGCCGAATGGCCGCCAGCGTGTTCTCGGGCGCGTCGTGGCTGCCGCCGCGGTGGGCGATGGCGGAGACGCGGTCCCGGGGCTTGAGCACCTGCATGGCCCTGCGGGAGGGCACCGGCTCAAAGCTGATGAGGCGCAGCAGGAGGTAGAGGCTGCCGGTGAAGAGGCAGGCATTGAAGGGACTGCGCGTCACCAGCAGCAGCAGCATCATCAGGAAGGAGAAGGGACCCATGAGGCCCCCCTGTTCCTCCCATAGCCACATGCCGGCGCCCGCACCGGCACGGACGGGAGTCCCGGTCCCGCCGGGCTCCGCGGACAGGACACCAAGAAGCTACGACGACAGCCCAAAGCGCGGGCCGCAGCTGATACCCTTTGAGTGGACCAGCGCCGCACAATGGCGTCCGCGGCTACTTCCGTAGAAGGAGCCTGAGGTCCAGCCAATCAGGTCCGAGGATCTCCAGAGCTCTGGGCGTAGCAGCTGCCAAGGAAACGGAGGCTGGTCCGAGCTCCTGGCTGGCGTTCCAAAGTACGTTCCAAAGTTTTGCGTTATTCTGTGGTCCGGACTTCCACCGGGGCTTTCAAACTCTAGAAGCAAGGCGAGGGATATGACAGCAGTCTTAAGGTCGTAGGACTGGAAAGGATCTTAATGACTCCATTTTGCCGTCAAGGAAACTTTGAAGGGGCAGGACGCTTACACTATTTATTAATTCAAGTCAAGGTATGCGAACAGCAGTCCGGATGCTCAGGACAACAGCAAGTGACCAGGACCGACAGGATCCCTGCTCTCATGGGGCTTACATTCTCGTGGGGCAAAATAATAGTGTTAGAGAGTACAGTTAACATTTATAGAGCACATAACCATGTCCCAGGTTCCGTGACTGCAACTGCTTTGTGTGTTATTCTCACAACAGGCTCGGTTGGGTATTACCTCAGGAAACTGAATTCAGTCGACTTTAGAAGGATTTTTTCAGATTCTGAGGGAATGAAAGAACATAGCAAAGGAGGCATAATCGGATTATAAAGCTGGAAGGGATTTTAATAATGCCGTCATTTTATAGATGAAGAAACTGAGGCCAGGAGAAGTGAAAGGACTTGAGCGGAGTCAATGAAATGGCAGATTCAGAGCTGACATCATGACACCCCAGTTTTATGCCATGAATTTTCCACTGCTACTCCTTCTAACCTTCTCCTCCTACTCAGGGCTAATGATGGGGCTTCTGTACAAGGCACTGCAAGAATAATCTCAGTTGTTCCTCGCAACCGACCTTGTGATAGGCACTTTTGAAAATCTTATTTTACATATGAAACAATAGGCACGGGAAAGAGGGTCAGTAAGAGAGGCAGAAAGTAAGGCCGATTTAGGAAATGGAGAGTGGCTAGCTGCTAAATCATATTTTGGAAATGCCAACAAAAAATTGGCAGTTGCCATCTGCCTCTACAAGGATTAAGTTACTAGCCACCGCAGCCACTGACCTTCAACACACCCTGAAAGGAGTTCAGGGAGATAGTTAGATATTCTCGGAAGATTTTATGAGCCCAATTCTTGCATCTCCTCATATCTAGGAAAGCACTAAAATCGTTAACGGTGACATCTGCTCCTGTGACTAGCAGCAAGCCCCTGCCAAAATGTGTGCTTGATTGCACGGATCCCCCTTCACTAAAACCATATATAATACTGGCCTTCCCCCCCTACCTCTTCAGAGTAGTTTCTCAGAGCTATCTGAAATGCTGTCTCCTGGGCTATAGCCCTCATTTTGCCCCAAATAAAACTTAACTCACAACCCTTATGTTGCGCTTTTTTTTTTTCAGTTGACAAAAAGCTGGTAACATGTTTCGATAGAGAACTTTGGCAAAACATTCTGAGCTTTTCCTGTCATCTTGAACCTGTTAACTACCTTTCTTGGAGCTATTTTCCCACTGATTTGCAAGCGGGTTTGGATGTGTTGAAGCTTAGAGTTGGCATCTAGGATTCAGTAATTTTTTATTTACAGAGAAAAAAATTTTGGTGACCGTTGCATGTATTACAACGATTATACAGAAGGAAGTTACCTCTATACAGGTAAGTGAAAAATAGCAGTTTCAAGGCATATTTCAGAGGGCTTCAGACCTGAGGAGCGTTCTTAATGAAATAAGATTTGCGAGCTGGCAGTGAAGACTACGCCTCCCAGCTTGCACCGCGCCTCCCGCAAGAACAACGCCCTCCATCGCTGGGCGTGGACGCGTACCCAGGAGCGCAAAGCACCTCGGGGGTTGTAGTTTTCTGGAGACCGAACCGGTCCAACGGCCCGGAAGCAACCACCGGAAGTGCCGGCCCTAAGAGGTGGAGTCCGGACGGCGGCGGCGGCGGCAGCGGCGGCGGCGGCGGCGGCGGTTGCCAGGAGCCCGCGTTGCCGCCTGAGCATCGTAATATGGCGGGGAGGAGGAGGAGGAGGCGGCGGTGGATGGAGCTGCTCTCAGTCAGTACCAATTGAGCAGTTTGTTTCCTGCCAAGGCCCGGGGCGAAGGGAGGAAAGCTGCCGCGGCCGTGGGAGAACAGGTGTGTGCGTGAGAGGGGCCTTGACTCAGCGGGTCCGGCTGCGAGGCCGCAGGGCGGGCGGAATTGGCGCGCTGAGTATCTGAGGGCGGGCTCTGCACGGAACCCGAGCGAAGGTGCCGGGCTTTTGGGCCTCGAGCCTCTGGAAAGGCTCCGGGTGGGCAGAGGCGGGTATCCCGGGGCCCGGCCGCACCGGGCGCGGAGGTGATGCTCAGATGCTGGCACTGTCTGGTGGGTGTTCGGGATGGAGCCTTATCAGAGGAGTTGGGGGAGGTGGGCTTGGGGCGCTAGGGTGAGGGCAGAGGGTCTCCAGTAAATAAACTCGGGCCAGACCCGAGGAATCACCTCCTGTTGATAAAAGTGGTTGGGCCGTTTTTTTTTTTTTCTGGCGAGGGGAGCGTCCCCAGGGTGTGCACTGGCCATTTCTGAACGGCAGTTACCACCAAGCAAAGACCCTAGGAGCGCTGTTTACTCTGCCTTTGCGATTCTCTGGGGGCAGAAGCATGAAGAAAAAAAGGAAATTCTCTTTATTACCCATGATGCTACTGGGTGGTTCCCACCCTTTGCTTCTATCTGGTTATAATCCCAGTTCCCTATCCCCCAGTTTAGGCAAATGGCAGGCGCCTAGAGATTGATTTAATGGGGAGGGGTCTGGACACAGCAAAATGAGGAAGCTGTTGTCCCCCTTTCCACGTTTTTAAGTTAAATTGAATCTTACCAGGAACCAAGTACTGTCGCTACCCTCCAGGAGTTCATAAACTAGTGAAAAAAATCATAGTCATCATCCTCTTAGAAATAAAAGTCGCTCCCATTTATTGATGCTTTCTGCATATCTTACAGTATACTAATGAATCCTCACAGAATCTCTTTGAGACAGATACTCTTGATTATCCCTGTTTTACAAATGAGGAAACTGAGACAGAGATGGTAAGTGAATTGCCAAGAGCATACAGCTAGTGTGTGTGCCTGAATAAGAACCTTCCCCTTTATTGCCTCTATAGGAAGTTTGTTTTTAGGATGACTGATGGGTAAACAACCAGCTAACAACTGAAAACAAGGCAAGATGCGTTCTGCGTTAATTTTACCATTCCCTTCAGTGACATTTCTGATAGAGCCCTGGTGAGGAGTAGGTAGCAGAATCATGAGTCTATGGGGTTTGCAAAGAGGCTCATATGGAGAAGGATCATCGTCTAAATGGAGAAGACAGGGCATGTCTGAACTTGGTGCAGCCAACAAATTATTTTTTTTTATTATTATTATTTTTATATTTTGCGGTACGCGGGCCTCTCACTGTTGTGGCCTCTCCCGTTGCGGAGCACAGGCTCCGGACGCGCAGGCTCAGCGGCCATGGCTCGCGGGCCCAGCGCTCCGCGGCATGGGGGGTCCTCCCCGACCGGGGCACGAACCCGTGTTCCCTGCATCGGCAGGCGGACTCCCAACCACTGCGCCACCAGGGAAGCCCCTAGCCAACAAATTATTAATTCAAGTGGACCAGTAATGCCTGCTGGTAAAGTATGGGGCAGCAGATTTGTGGTTGGAGTGGCCTTGTAGTCAAGGCTCCCTTAAAATAAAACCCTGCTGACAGAGGTAATTGTGGCGTGAGAAGCGAAGTGCCCTCTTGCTTAATCATATAAGATACAGACGCTCGCTTTTTAAATGGTTGCCTTTGTGGTTTAGAGGTACCAGTTTCTCTGAGAAAAGGGTCATCTATGAAACAGTCATTCTCAAAATTCCATTCTTCCTTGCTAGCTTCTTTGCTGTGTAGTCCACTGTCTTCTTTTTTCTGGTTTACGTTATTGTTTGAGCTAATTATCCTAATTTATTTATTCAATATTTTTATGAAGTGCCTACTGTGTACAGACACTGTCCTATGTAATGGGGATTCAGTGGTGAGCAAGACTGAGAAGGTACCTGTGCTTATGGAGCTTACATTTTGGTGGAGGAAGAAAGGCAAAAACCAAGGAAATAAACAAGATAATTTCAGATAGTGGTAAGTGCTATGAAAATTGGGAAACAGCAGGGTAGTGTGATAGTGAATGACGCAGGGTTAATTTAGTTGGGATAATAAGAGACGGCCTCAGAAGAAGAGACCTCCAAGCTGAGACTAAAGGGTGAGAATGATCCAGTCATGCTCTAGGGTCACTTGGTAATTTCCATAATCATCATATTAGACTTGTATTTGGATGTTTAATACCTTATAGGCTATAAGTTATGCTGTAATAATATATTGCTGTATGTCTGCAATATGTATGACAAACATATACTGTTTAAGGGATGTGAATTTAACTTTCTGAAGCAATGAGGCATATTTTTTATATGATGTTGTTGAAAGAAATATAAAACTTTTGCCATAAAGATATTTTATTTCCTTAAATTTCCCAGACCTTCCGTGCTTTGCTTGTGTGTCCATTGGAAGTATATTACATTAATTGTATGAGTAATCTGTTTTGGTTTCTTGTAATGCTGAATGCATGGGTTGTGTTAAAAAATCTTTTGAAGTATTTTAGTAGAAATGGGGTTGTTCGAATTTCTCTTATATCTTAGCTTATGCCTATTTTGATTGTTAAGATATCATAATGTGGGTTGAAATCTAGATTAAAAAAGGAGGGCTTGCTATGGTTATCATGCAGTTAAAGTATTATGTTTTGTTTTTTACTTTTGCTTGTCTTATGAATATAAGTTTGCAAAATAATCTCATTAACACTCTAGAGAACCATTTCTTTGAAATTAAACTCTCAGTTTGCATAAATAAATGTAGAAATAATTAGAATTGATGGGATGGTAGGAAGAAATCTTGCTATTAATAAGACTACCAGTTGGTCAAAAGTAGCAATATATCTTTTTTCATAATCTAATCATAATTTTGAATATGATTTTTCTTCATTTCTAACTGTGATATTATTTGTCCCTGATACGTTAGCGTACTAAATTTTTAAGTACCTTGAGGCTTAGGGCAGTATCGTATTGTATCTTATTTCATGTTTGCATATCCCACGTCATGAATTGAATTTCCCTTCCCTCTCTCTTTTTTTCTTTGTTAATTAATTGTTTTAAAATGAACACTTAAAGAAGCATTATTGTATTAGTTTTTCTGTTTTCACAGATCATATCGTTGTTGGTTATGTGTCCAGTGATAGCTCTCTTTTCCTCTCCCTTTCCCTTGTTTATTTAAAGGAAACAATGCCAGACATAATGCTATGGAAACAGGCAGTCAAATATTTAACACTTGCTAGATGAATGAATTTCGTATCTAACCCTTCCTTTTACCTTGTATTTTCATAGCCACCATCACAGTTTCCCAGAAATTGTGAAATTACTGGACTGATTATTTTAAGTGGTTTGGTGATGGTTCCACTTTTTAACAGTAAAGTAGAATTAATATGAGAGCCAGTAGATTCTGTTTTCCACTTCCAACTGATATGGTCAGTTATCATGGAGTCAAATTATATTCTTAAGATATGCAAGTAATAGACTTTGGACTCCATGATAGAAAAAAGAACTTTTAAAAGTAAATACCAGTTTTTATTTAACTAGCCCTTTTGTCTTTTTTTTTGGCTACAAAAGCATTCCTACCTTTGTATTATTTAGGTTTTTTTTAAAAATAAATAAACCGTGGTACACATTTTTGTACTTAGATTTCTTTCTTATTTTATGTATTTATTTATTTATTTATTTTGGCTGCGTTGGGTCTTTGTTGCCGCGTGCAGGCTTTTTCTAGCTGGGGCGAGCGGGGGCTACCCTTCGTTGCAGTGCGCGGGCTTTTCATTGTGGTGGCTTCCTCTTCTGGCAGAGCACGGGCTCTAGGCACGCAGGCTTCAGTAGTTGTGGCATGCGGGCTCAGTAGTTGTGGCTTGCGGGCTCTAGGACACAGGCTCAGTAGTTGTGGCGTACGGGCTTAGTTGATCCGCGGCATGTGGGATCTTCCCGGACCAGGGCTTGAACCCATGTCCCCTGCATTGGCAGACGGATTCTTAATCACTACGCCACCAGGGAAGTCCTATTTAGTTTTCCTTGTGATGTGTAGATAAGTCCTCCTGAAGAAAAGATAATATTATGTTTTACAACTGAAGTTAGTTAGGGTGTATAGAACTTTGTTTCCTTTCAGAAGGTTTCATTGCTGAGTTCTTAGTACTTTTCTAAACTAATCACATTTAAAGATTGATTATGTACAAATCTTAATAAATATTTAGTATATGAAGCAAGGCTTGACTGGGCAGGGTCTTGAGGTGCTTTCCTATACCCAAGAATTAGCTCCTGATCAGTGAAACAATTCTGGGTAAGCCAGTTCTAGGAATTGTGAATTCTAGGAATATTTCAGTGCCCTACAAATTTGCCAGATAAATTAAGATCTATTTTTGTCAGCACATTAAAAATGGCTTTTTTTCTTTCTTGTAGTGTGATTGTGGGAAGATGGAAGAGTATGAGAAGTTCTGTGAGAAAATTCTTGCCAGAATCCAAGAAGCATCACTATCCACAGAGAGCTTTCTACCTGTCCAGCCTGAAAGCATCTCACTTATTCGCTTCCATGGAGTGGCTGCGCTTTCTCCACTGGTAAATGTTTTTGATTTTAAATAATCCTTTTTTCTATAGTGAACCACTAAGGTAGTTTACAGAAAAACAAAAGAAAGGCTGGCTTATAAATATCAAAAAGATGCCTGACCCTTTTCATAAGTAAAGAAATGCAAATGAGTTAGCGTTTGGTTTTTTGTTTGTTTGTTTGTTTTTTGCTTTTTTTTAAACATATTTGATTGGCAAAGATCTGATAGGACCTAGTATTTCTTAGCTTGTGGGGAGGAGGCACTTAAAATGCACTTTTGCTGAGAGAATCGGTTGATTTTATTTTTTGATGAGCAGTTTGGTAGTGTATATCAGAATTTAAAAGGGTATATAACCTTTGACTCAGCAATTCCATTTGGGGGACTATCTTACAATTATACTCATCCATGTGCCTGAAGAAGTATGTGTAAGGTTATAGGAGCATTGTTTAAAAGAGCAAAAGATTGATGAACAACCTAAATGTCCATCAGTACTGGACTAGTTTAACTAACTGGTCCACTTTATAGACTCTCATTAAAATGAGCAGTAGATCTTAATGTGTGGGCATGGAAGGATCTTCACAATCTACTGTAAATCACTCGACACAGCATGCTGTCAGAGGCAGTATAGAGTAGTAGTTAAAAACCTGGTTCTGGATCCTTCTGGCCTGGATTCAGGTTATTGCTCTGCCACTTACCTGCTGTGTGAACTTACAGGTCCATTTTCTTTATCTGTTAAATGAGGATAAAAAATAGTGCCTACCTCATTGGGCTGTTTTGAGGAAAACGAACTAATACATTTAAAATGCTTAGAACACTACCTAGATCATAGTAGGTACTCAATATATGCTAACTATTTGGGTTTTTAAAGAAGACTGTTATCTTCTTTCTCTGGGGAGGAGTGAGGGAATATCGGATGAGAGGGAAGACACACTTTTCATCGTGTTTCCCTTTGATACTGATTGAATATTTTATAAATGTATGTGACGTTATTCCAAATCAGAAAACTAATATTATTGAAAGAGAGTTTTAAATTTACTTCTTTTTTGTATAGCAGGATTTAAAAGGTCAATATTTTCTGCCAACTTTTTGTAATGAAATTTTCAACCATACAGAAAAGTTGAAAGGATAGTTCAGTGTCTACCCACATATTTACCATTTAGATTTAACAATTTTTAACATTTTTGCCGTCTTCGCTTTATTGTGTTATTTGCTTTATTTAAAACTTTTTTTGTTTTATTGCTGAGCCATTTGAAAATTACAGATATATGACACCTCTCCCCTAAGTATTTTGGTATACAGTTTCTAAAAATAAGGATACTCTCCTACATAAAACTCCAATATCATATTACACTTTACGAAAATTAATAATTTTAATAGCATCTAATATTCTGTTTATATTCAAATTTCTCTATTGTGCTCAAAATGTCTTCTATAACTTTTTTGTCTTGTCTGGATCCAGTCAGAGTTCACAAATAGCATTCACTTGTTATTTTTTTTAATGTCTTTGATACAGAACAGTTCCTTAATTTCTTTAAAAAATTGTTTTTTATGATAGTGAATTTTTAAAGAGATCTTACAGAATGCCTTATATTTTGGATTGGTCTAATTGTTTCCTCATGGTGACATTTAACTTACCCTCTAGTACCTGTAGTTCCTATAAACTGGAAATTAGCCTAATAGTTTGGTTAGAGTCAGGTTAAACATTTTTAGCAAGAATTCTTTGGAGATGATGCCATGTACTTCATATTAAATTAAATCAGAAGTTACATAATGTGTTGTTGTTTGTCTATTAGTAATGTGTAGTTTGAACACTTGCTTCTACAGTGGTGACTGCCATATGACTCTAAAGGTATACATTTTCTTTTCTCTTTTTGATTAGCAAGTAAACTGTGGAATGATTCTTTGGTACCATGCAAATAAGAAAAGATTTTAAAACATTTTTATCAGCTACTTGATGACATATTGCTTGATTAGTTTAATATAGGCCAAAATGACTGGGCCTTGTTGTTTAGGGTCTACGACCTCATCAGTTACTTATTTATAAGCAAAATCTAATGCTTATGGACCTTAATCCATGTTTTTAGGTTGTTTTTGATAGTCAAATACTGCAACTTAGAAATAATTTTTTACGACTGTTTTCTATTTGCATAAATCTAAAATAAGTCTTGACTCCTTAACATAGTGACTAAACTTCCCAGGACTTAATAATAAAGACTTAAATCCAGTATAAAAAAATAATGCTTGGAAGCCTTCAATTTTTTCAGTGCATTACATTTTTATTGGAGGTTACAGTGAAGTGGAACCAAATATGTGTTCTGCTTTTGTAGGCAGATAAAACATTATCTGTTTCTTTTATCATTAAACCTTTGGACATTTTCTTGAGGTATCAAAGAGGTGAAATGTATACTGATTAAAGGATTAGAAACTAAAGAATCTAACTGAACCAGTGAAGTAAGACATTACCAAATGAAAATCTCAACAATAGCCAAAAGGGTTAATTTTGTCTTTCATTTCAGAGCATTTGATAAGTGAACAGTTTTTTTTCTTTCAATTTTTTTTTTTTCAATTGAGAATAATTACTTACAGTAAAATGCACAGATCTTAAGTGTTAAAGTTCCTTGAGTGCTGGGGACTTCCCTGGTGGCCTAGTGGTTAAGACTCTGTGCTCCCAATTCAGGGGACATGGGTTCAATCCCTGGTCAGGGAACTAAGATCCCATATGCCACACAGTGCGACCAAAAAAAAAAAAAGCAAAAAAAGCAGTCCCATGAGTTCTGATATATGACATCCATTTATAACTCACACCCACACAACATTTTCATCACCACAGAAAAGTTTCATATGCTCCATCCCAGTCATCACCCCCAACCACTGTTCAGATTGCTTTCACTATAGATAGTTTTACCTGTTGCACACATTTTTAATCATTCTGGTTCAAAACTACCTGATTTTATGATATTTTTTACATTTATGAGAAATAATTACATATTTATGATGTTTTTCAGCTTAATATTGAGAAAAGAAAGGAAATGCAACAAGAAAAGCAGAAAGCACTTGATGTAGAAGCAAGAAAGCAGGTTAACAGGAAGAGAGCTTTACTGACACGTGTCCAGGAGATTCTTGAAAATGTTCAGGTGTGTAATTTAAGCTCTCTTAAATTATAATTAAGAAATCATGAGTTAAGCATTGATAATTTTTCAGAAATAAATTTGCCTTAGTAGTTAATTACCAATATACTGTTAAGCTTGAGAAGCTCCATAATTTGTGATATTCCATTTCAGTTACTCCAAAGAAAATTCACTTGCTTGTTAGTGGTGCTCAGTACTTGAATCAGAGGGTACTTAGACAATGGACCCGTACACTGAGTATAATTGCTTGTTGTCTGTGTCTTATGACTCTAAAGACATTGAATTCTCAGTGACAAAATGATAGAATTGGCCATTGTAGTTTACCTCTGAACTATTCAGACTATTGACTCAATGACCTTATTCTCATTCTCTGCTAAAGTAAATAACTGTCCCCAATTTCTTTTCTGGTGAAAATTCTGCTCTTAGATACACAAATGCAATTTAGATTAGATAATAGAATTGCCTAGATGCATCTTAGATACAAATTGAAACTATTTAAACAACACATCTATACCTTTGTAATGATTTTTATTTAATTTAAATTTGTATAAACAATGTGTTTTAAGGTCTGGATCATTTCATACTAAAAACAGTGAATTAGATAAAACAAATAATTTCTGCCTTATATAACCCTGTTTCGCTGGTTACATCTTTTAATTTTTTTTATAATCTTAGGGGTTTGTGGTTTGTGTAATTCATACTAGATGATTTATGTACAATGACCCTTAGGATATTTCCCACTAACTACTACCTTCATTTCTCTGTGGGTAGTAGATTTTAATTTGTAAAGTATAATTACTGCTCATATTGAGTTAAAAAATGTAGTGAGTAGCACAATAAAGGTGGGATTTTTATTTATTAGATATTTCCTATTATTGGAACAAAAATGGCATATCATCCTTGGTCCACTGAGAGAATATATCAAATATACTACTAATGAGTTTATTGTTGAGTTTAAAGACTTTCTCTGCTTAATAGAACGTGTACAATGTTGAACTATAGAGTAATGAATTAATTATGCAGATAGAGAAATTTTATATAATACAAATAGATTTCTAAGGTCTGTTTTACCTGTAAAACCTATGATTCTATGATAGATTTTGTTGTTGTTGTTATTTAAATTGTCTAACCAAAGGCTTTTTTAGTGATGTACAAAAAGCATGGCTGCTGAATATCACAAATATGAAATGTTTAGCTATTTTGAGGAAATAATTTATTTTACTTAAACCTGCGAACATGTGTCATGAGTATGTGTCCCTTTTGTTTTATTTCGATTGTGAGCTTGTGACCAAGTAGATCTTGTTGTACTGTTTATTGCGTAGTACCTGGAAATCATTACATGTCTTGGGATTTGTAAGGTAAAATAGGAGTGCCATATTGCCTAAGAAAAAAAACACATACAAAACAACCTAAAAATCTTTTAAAATTCAGGATTCTGGAGTGTATTCATATGATAATATGATAATGATTTCTGCCAGTTTCATATATGCTTGTATAATGTTTAGAATACATCCTAGTTCACTTTTTGTTGTTTTGCAAAGTTGAATTATTTAGATACAAAATGTAATTTTATTGTTTTCTGTTGGATCTTTTGTGTATACAATTGTTTTCATCTTTATTAAATTTTTAACTTACTTTGCTTGTTCAAAAACTCATTAACAGGTTGCTGTTTTAAATGATCATCCAGTTAATCAAATTGAAATTTGCCTTAATGAATCAGGTTTTAAGTTGAAGTTTTTCTTATTTTTTAAGTATTAAGCTAGATGGCTGACCTTTCATTTACCACAAATTTGTCTCATCATATAGAAGGATTTTAGTTAAAATTTGGAGTAAGCGTATGGGAGGCAGGAGTCTTGGTACTGAATTATTTTTTTTGCTTAATCAGTGTCCTGAGCAAGTTAGTCCTTGTTAAAGAGGAATCATCTATGTAAGAAATTTAATTACTTGCTATTTATCTTACACATTGTTATCCCTAGATGATAGTTCTCATAGGAGGAGCAGTTGGTGATGTTAATAACATATAACCAGAAGAAAGTTGAGGAAAATGCTTCTATTCCAAGATTAAATTGCACATGAGTATATGAATATATATGTGTGTGTGTATATATGCACATATGTTCATATTTGTATCAGATTAGTGACTCTTTTTCTTTTCTTTCTTTCTTTCTTTATTTTTGGCCGCACCTGGCGGCATGTGGGATCTTAGTTCCCTGACCAGGGACTGAACCCGCGCCCCCTGCAGTGGAAGTGCGGAGTCTTAACCACTGGACCGTGAGGGAATTCTCTTTTAATCTCTTAATAAATAGGCCGGGATGACCAGTAGATGCTTTTTATAGTAGTTTGAGCTCCATGTGATATAGAATACCATAGAAAAGGTCATCTGAGTTTTTATTTGTGTTTTCCAATATTAGAACTCTGAATCTTCAGTTTCAGTTTCACTTTAGAAAACAATGAAATCAAAGGCTTTTTGTGTAGTGAGGAAATATTACTTTTTATTTCTTAAATTTATTTTTATTTGTTTATTTATTTTTTGGCTGAGCCACACGGCATGTGAGATTAGTTCCCTGAGCAGGGATCGAACCTGTGCCCCCTGCAGTGGAAGTACGGAATCCTAACCAATGGACCACCAGGGAATTCCTGGAAATAATAATTTTTAAATTTCCTTTTTCAGGTTAGAAAAGCACCTAATGCCTGTGATTTTGATCAGTGGGAGACTGAAACAGTTTACTCTAATTCAGAAGTCAGAAACTTGAATGTTCCTGCTACACTTCCAAATATCTTGCCAAGCCCTACTGAACACTCTACCTTAGCAAAGTTTGAAAAGATAACTGGAATTTTGCCATTGAATACTGAGGACCAATTTAAATCTAATGGGATAGACTTAGCTAGGGACTCAGAAGAATTCAGTTATCTGAAGCAATGTGATAGTTCAAATATTAGCCACACAGAAAACAAAGCTTCTCTAAAGACCTCCTCAACAGCTGCACAAGAGCCACTTATTTCTGGTGATCTCTTTCCAACAAATGAAGAACAAGATCCATCACTTTTGGGGGGAGTTACTCCCGATCCCTACATAATGAGTCTTCAGAAGCTGATGAAAAAGTCAAAGGAATATATAGAAAGAGAGCAATCTAGACACAGTCTGAGAAGTAGTGCAAAGAGGAATGTTAATGAGAGTTATTTAGACAAAGAAAATGATGCTGTTAAAGTGACTGACTGTGAAAAGGAGAAGGCCCAGTTGATGGGCAAGCACTGTGGTTCAGTTATTCCTGACAAACCAAGCCTTAATAAATCAAATGTTCTTCTCCAAGGTGCTTCCACTCAAGCAAGCAGCGTGAATACATCCATTTTAGGTAGCTTTTCTAAAGTGGACATACCTATACCAACTGGCCATTCCACTGTTTTAGAGCCTGATTCTGATTTTAAAGGCATTCCCACTTTTGTTACTGAAAATAATGTTATCAAAAGTCTTACTGGTTCATATGCCAAATTACCTAGCCCAGAGCCAAGCCTAAGTCCTAAAATGCATCGAAGGTGTTCTAGGCCATCATCAGCATGTCATATACTTATAAATAACCCAATAAATGCTTGTGAATTAAGTCCTAAAGGAAAAGAACAGGCAGTGGACTTAGTTGTTCAAGAAACTGATGAAAAAACAAATGTACCTGAAACTGTGCCAGAGTTACCAATTGATTTAGCAGGAGTTTGTTCAAGCAAGGTTTATGTCAGTAAAAATACATCTGAAGCCATACAGGAAATGGTTTTAGGTAAATCAAATCAGGTATGTCAATCTTCAGGAAGTCAATTAGAAAATAAAGTTATTCATGGACTTGCTATCGTGGAAGGTCAGTTAACATCTGATGGGAGAGGACCACACAAAATGGACAGTACATGTACTGCAGTGGAAAGATTGCATGAGCCATATGCCACCAGTCAATGTATAGTGAATCAAAACTTTGGAACTGTGAGTGGACTCAAGTCAGCCAATGTGTTAGAGAAAAACTCCTGCAATTTCCAAATGGGACTGAATAAGTCTTATGACGTAAAAAACCCATCTCCTTTACTGATGCAAAACCAGAATACCAGACAGCATATGGACACCCCTACAGCGTCCTGTGGAAATGAACAATTTTTGGATAACAGTTTTGAGAAAGTTAAACGGAGACTTGATTTAGATATTGATAATTTGCAAAAAGAAAACTGGCCTTATGTCATAACAACTGGAATAGCTGAACAGGAAAGGCAACATTTGCCAGAAAAAAGATACTCTAAGGGGTCTGTCTACATCAACAAGAATAAAATATTAGAAAGTAGTTCCAAAGGTAAGAAAGCTTCGAAGTGTTTAATATTTGCCAAGCAGGTGGCATCTCTATTTAATACCTTTAATTGACAATTAATAATTGTCAGAATAATAATAATTGCAGAATAATTATAATTGTCTTCATCTGTTCATTTATCAGAGAGCATCACTAGCTACAGTTTAATGCCATTTGATAGGCTTTCTTAAAGGATTTTCCTATTTAAATTATGAATCTTTCACAATCCACTTGGTATTATAGAGAATATTGTTAATGACTGGAGGAAAAAGTTCTTGCATGAAACATCACTCATACTTTTAATCCAGTATATTGCTGTGATGTCTTCCTTTTGGACTGTGGTTTCTAATATTTTCATCAGTTTGCCCTTTCATTTGTAATGAGATCTTCATGTAGTTGGCCCTTTAGTAAACACTTTAACACTAAATTATTAGAGAAGATATCACAAATAAGGCTCTGTGAGTAGTGTTTCAAGAGTGTTGTCTTTATTAATGAAATTATTTCAAATTTCTTTTTGTTGCATCTAGTGTTATATTAACAGTAACTTGTTAAAACATGTCTTCTTTATTACTCCTTACTTTGTTGTCATGGCTCATAATTCTTCATTACTGATGTGGAAGACATATAAATCAAGTAAATTAAGTTTTTAGACGCAGGCATTTCAACTCTAATGTGATATGTATCCTCCTGAAAAAAACTTCATATTCTGTAAAATTGCACACTAAAAGTAACAAGGTTTATAGGAAAAATAGGGTTGGGTTGGGGCAGACTACATAACACCTGTGTGACTTTATTATAAGCACTCTAATAAAAACAGTTGATATCTGAGGAGCCAGCTTGGCTTCTCCAAGTAGATGACATAGCAGGCTAGAAGCTGTCTCGGTGAATACCAAAAGTACACAGACTGACCAAGTGGCAGTCCTGGGCAGTGCTTTCACAAGAGGAAGGCCAGTGCGTGTGAGATGAGGCCAGGCATGGAGGCAGCGGCTTGCTATCAGAGTGGGCAAGGGCGGCAGTGCATTGTGCCGAGAGCTGCCCATAGCTTGGCTGCCTGCCTCGGGCACACCTCCCAGAGAGGGATCCCCTGGACAGGCACTCATTTGTAAAGTTTTTAAGGTAGAGCTGAATGGACTCCAGTTGTTGGCTGAGTGGTTGAGTGGAGGGCCTTTTTCCTTTCTTGCTGAACGTTACAATTCAACTGCTTTTCCAGCGCCCCCCCGCCTATAAAAAAATTGCACGTGAACAACTGCAAATTGTTGTAGCTGAATAAAGTGTATTTAGGAACAAATTATCAGAATACCATGGCAGGTAGGACAAATATAATGTGCTTATCTTTAATGAAAATCATTGACTGTGTATTTGGAAAGAAGGATTCTTTGAATTTAGTTGAATTATAATGGATTCCTAAATATGTGCTACATCTGTGTAATACTTGATATTTCAACATTTCAAAGTGTCACGCTACTTTCTATTCAGTAAGTTGCATAGTCATACTGATTTAATAATTTTTTTAGTTAGTAATTAAAATATCTAGAATTTTAATATCCAGTCTTTTTTGGAGCCTCAAGCTGAGTAGCTTTACACTGTCAAAGCAACGTTTATTTTAAAAAAGTAAAACAAAGCAAAAGTAGAAGCTACAATACCAGAGACCCTGGAGAAGGACAAGAGTGAAGAAAATAAATGGGGGTGAGATGCACATGAGAACCACATTGTGAAGTTAATTGGAGTAAGGAGAATTGGACGGAACATATAGTCTTGGCTTCATCAGTTCAGATCATGATGGGATCTGTCGAACGAGTGGGTTAGGGTGATGAGATACAGACCTTTAGTAGCATGAAATGAGAGGAGGGCAAAAGAGAATGTGATTCAAAGTGGGGACCTGGCTATATCTTGATTGTTCTAGGTCAGATCCAGGAATGCTCTCTGGTCAGAAGTGTAATTTAAATTGATGTTATAAAACATCAGATATTACTGAATTTTCTAAATTTGAGGGGACATGTTTCTTTTCAGAAGGCGAGGAGATATTAAAAAGCAAGATGTTAGCTTTCGAAGAAATGCGGAAGAGACTAGAAGAGCAGCACGCCCAGCAGTTATCACTACTCATAGCTGAGCAGGAAAGGGAACAGGAGAGGCTGCAAAAGGTGAGGAATTAAAATGTAGGGATATAGGGCTGGTGAGTGGAGTTTTGGTCATGTATAGGATACTTATAATTGTTACCCTTGTATATCTTAATCTAAGGTGGTCATTGATTTTCATACATGGAGAGTATTTATTTTTTTGGATTAAAAAAAAAGTGACTTTGGAATTATCAATTTTTTTTAACATCTTTATTGGAGTATAATTGCTTTACAATGGTGTGTTAGTTTCTGCTTTATAACAAAGTGAATCAGCTATACATATACACATATCCCCATATCTCTTCCCTCTTGCGTCTCCCTCCCTCCCACCCTCCCTATCCCACCCCTCTAGTTGGTCACAAAGCACTGAGCTGATCTCCCTGTGCTATGCGGCTGCTTCCCACTAGCTATTGGTTTTACATTTGGTAGTGTATATATGTCCATGCCACTCTCTCACTTTGTCCCAGCTTACCCTTCCCCCTACCCGTGTCATGGAGAGTATTTTTATTGCCAAAATGTGAGTTAAAATATTTTGATCCTTATCTAAAAATAAATGCATAATTTATCAAAAGGATACTTAATTGAATCCTTGATTCAAAATTTGTAATATTTTTAAAAGGCATTTTGTAAGTAGATGCTGAAATATGCATTCTGTAAGAGAATATCATAAGAGGAAGGACACTTGTTTTAAGATTATCACATTTTAAAATCAATTAAATAAATTGTCAATTTTATTTGAGGGAGGAGAACCTGAAATAAATAATAATTTGCTGATAATCATACATACTTTTAGCTGAGCCTAAAATACTATTTGGAGATGTAATTAAAAGAGCTACCATATTATAATAAACTGTTAATCTACAGGAAATAGAAGAACGGGAGAAAATGTTAAAAGAGAAGAAGATGATTACAGCGGAAGCCTCTGCATTGGACATTAGCAATGCTGTGGACTTAGAATGGAGAAAGATAAGTGACTCTGGTTTACTAGAAACAATGCTGTCTCAAGTGGACTCACTCCATACTTCAAATTCAAATAGTTCTGGTAAATATTAAAAAAAAAATCCTTTTCCATTTGAAAAAATTATCCTATAGTAAGATATTTTATTTGGTACACTTTAAAATTGTACCTCCTTTCTGTAAGTCATTCCACATCCAACCCACTGCTATTTGCCAGCTGCTTAGAAACTGGTGAAAAATGAAATGATAGCAGCAGATCAAAGGCCAGTGAGCAGGTTCATGAGAAAAGCCACCTTAGCAAGGAACCTATCAGGAAATTTGACTCAGAGCCTGGTCTTTGTTCACTCAAGTAGCAGGTGATATACTTCAAGTGATAACACAGTTTGCTATCTCCTGAGTGATCTTGAATTACATCTAATTACCCAGTCCCAATAAGAGCTTATCTTCACATCTTCAATTATCCTGAGATGCTGTTTGTGTTGAAAAGATCCATCTGGTGCATAAGCTTAAAGTCCATAAATATTTTAAGTCTGCTGTGGATCAGTTTCAGTGTTGTTATTCTTTTTTTTTTTTTGTGGTACGTGGGCCTCTCCCATTGCGGAGCACAGTCTCCAGACGTGCAGGCTCAGCGGCCATGGCTCACGGGGCCAGCCGCTCTGCGGCATGTGGGATCCTCCCGGACCGGGACACGAACCCATGTCCCCTGCATCGGCAGGCGGACTCTCAACCACTGCGCCACCAGGGAAGCCCCAGAGTTGTTATTCTTAATGAATGTCATGTTTATTTGGATGTTCTGTGTATTCTAATTATTTGACATCAAGTATAATACTTTATGTATATTCTCAAGGTTTCACAAGTTCTGCCCTACAACACAGCTTTGGTTCTGCAAGTGAAGTACCATTCTACCTCTGGGGATCATCAACTAGTGGCTTGACCAAACTCTCAGTAACAAGACCTTTTGGAAGGGCCAAAACTAAATGGTCTCAGGTGGGCAAACTTAAAGATATATGCATGCATGTCTGTCTATATCTTTTCTAAAGAGCTATGTTATCTTAGGTTGTACAAATGAGGCATAAATATTTTGCAATACATCAAAAGCTTAGCTTTTATTAAACTACACAGAGTAAACACGTATAGAAGAATTTAGTTCATTGTAATAGATTAAGAAAAATAATCTTGAGTATAATGCTCAGATTATTAAAATGTTGTGTCTATCTTATTTCTTCTAGGTTTTCAGTGCAGAAGTACAAGCAAAATTTAACAAAGTAACTGCAGTAGCAAAAGGATTTCTAACTCGTAGGCTCATGCAGACAGATAAGCTGAAACAACTTCAACAAACTGTAAAAGTAAGAGGATTGTGTAAATTGTATTACATTTCTGTCTCAGTTTCTATCAGTGTTGTGACAGCTGAGTTGACAAATTAGTTCAGAACTTAGGCAGATCAAACATTTTTTAGTCACATAATATAGGCTGTTTTAGAAATTGATTAATCTCATTCAGATAATTTTTAAAAATATGTAAATGAAGTAGTTTGTGCCTTTTTTTGTCTCACTTTAAAGTGAGTGCTGTTTGACTTCTGATGTAATAGTTTTGTGTTCTTCATTTCATTTTGACTGAGAAAAAGAACAAAAGGAAACTCCAGTGATCATGAAATCTTTCTAGAAAAATGAAGGAGCATTTCTTTCAGGATACTATGGAATTCATAAGAAGTTTTCAGTTGGAAGCACCATTAAAGAGAGGTGTTGTTTCAGCACAAGATGCTTCTCTCCAGGAAAGAGTGTTAGCTCAGGTAATGCATGTATCCTCAAGGCTCTTAGGAAATGGAAATGTTTTATTTCTCTGCCTTCACTGAACCATTGAAAGTAGGTTTCAATGAAAACTTTAACCTTTTTCTCTAAATAAGAGCATACGTAATACTACTGACCTCTAACCTCATCTTTTTAAATGGGTATAATATTTTCTTCTTTTGAACTTAGTTGCGAGCTGCCCTGTATGGTATTCATGACATATTCTTTGTAATGGATGCAGCTGAAAGAATGTCTATTCTACATCATGATCGAGAAGTTCGCAAAGAGAAAATGCTCAGGCAAATGGTATGTTACATGACTTTTAAACTAGTGAGTGAAAAAAACCCTCTATTTCTTTTACACTCACAAATTTTTTCTGTTACCAAATGTGTGGGTTTTCTCCCCACACCAGATCTCTGACACCAGCTGGGTGTCCTACAATTCAATTCAGTTCTGATACCATCTACCTGGAGTTAGTAGCAGATCCTACATGTTAATGAGGCAGTCTTATGAGACTGCCCCCACTTCAGATGCCAATCTCATTAAATAATCTTTAGGAAAAAACAGGAAAGAATTTTTGTACTTGTTTAGATACATATTCATTATACATGTTAATTCAAGGGTTAAGTATATTTTATTAATAATTATGTTGCTTCTGACCAACTGGCTATGAAGTGGGGTTCCCATGACTCCCTCCTCGGGTTTGAAAATTTTTCTAGAATGGTTCACAGAACTCAGGGAAACATTTGCTTACATTTAATGGTTTATTATATAATAAAGGATACAGTAACAGATACAGATGAACAGCCAGACAGAGAGATGCACAGGGCGAGGTGTGGAAGGGTCCTGAGAGCAGGAGCTTCTGTCCTGTGGAGGGTGTGTGCCACCTTCCCAGCATGTGGATGTGTATTTTAGGGTTTTTATGGAGGCTTCATCACGTAGGCATGATTGATTATTGACTCAATCTCTAGCCTCTGTCCTGTCCCCAGAGGATAGGGGGTGAGGCTTAAAGTTTCAAGGTTGTAATCGTGCTTGGTCTTTCTGGTGACTAGCCCTCATTCAGAGCCCAGCAAAGGTTGTCTTATTGGAACAAAAGATACTTTGGGGAATTTCCCTGGCTGTCCAGTGGTTAAGGCTCGGTGCTTTCACTGTCGGGGCCCGGGTTCAAAAAAATTACTTCTATCACCTGGGAAATTTCAAGGGATTTAGGAGCTCAGTGTCAGGAACCGAAGTCAAAGATCAAACATTAGAACAAAAGATGCTCCTATCACTCAGGAGATTTGATTAAAAGGGTTTTAGGAGCTTTGTGTCAGGAACTGGGGTCAAAGACCAAATATTAATAGGAACCAGAGGCAGATCAGTCGATTGATTGATCTATCTATAATTACTTCACATTGAGGTTCTTCTGGGTTTGGCATAATTGATACTAAATATCATTCTTTTTTTTTTTTTTTTTTTTTTGGCGGTACATGGGCCTTTCACTGTTGTGGCCTCTCCCGTTGCGGAGCACAGGCTCCGGACGCGCAGGCTCGGCGGCCATGGCTCATGGGCCTAGCTGCTCCGTGGCATGTGGGATCCTCCCAGACCGGGGCACGAACCCACATCCCCTGCATCGGCAGGCGGACTCTCAACCCCTGCGCCACCAGGGAAGCCCCTAAATATCATTCTTTATTGACTTTAGCACCCATCCTACAATTCTTTTTTTTTTAATATTTATTTATTTAATTTTGGCTGAGTTGGGTCTTCATTGCTATGCACAGGCTTTCTCTAGTTGCCGTGAGCGGGGGCTACTCTTTGTTGTAGTGCACGGGCTTCTCATTGCGGGGCTTCTCTTGTTGCGGAGCACAGGCTCTAGGCGTGCGGGCTTCAGTACTTGTGGCTCGCCGGCTCCAGAGCACAGGCTCAGCAGTTGCGGCGCACAGGCCTAGTTGCTCCGTGGCACATGGGATCCTCCCGGACCAGGGCCCAAACCCGCGTCCCCTGCATTGGCAGGCTGACTCCCAACCACTGCGCCACCAGGGAAGCCCCCAACCTACAATTCTTAAAACAGGTAGTTTCCAGGATTACCAATAATATTTAAATCTGTAGACAAATTTAAAAGAAATTGGCAAGAATTACATACTGTTTTTGTGATTAGATTTTTGAGTGAAGTGTTGAATATTACTTGGATGACTCATAAAAAACTGTCCGCTGCTCCTGATTGAATTTCCTTGAAACTGTCATGTACATTTTACCTCTTTTGGAAATCAGAGTTAGAAAAGAGGCTCCAAATTAATTTGAAATACAGTTGATCCTTGAACAACGTGGAGGCTTAGGGGTGGCCCACAGTCAGAAATCTCAGTATAACTTCTGACTCCCCAGCAACTTAACTAATAGTCTACTGTTGACCAGAAGTCTTACCAATAACATAAACAGTCAATTAACACATATTTTGTATGTTATATGTATTATATACTGTATCCTTAAAATAAGTTAGAGAAAAGAAAATATTAAGGAAATCATAAAGAAAATACATTTATAGTACTGTACTGTATTTATCAGTACCATAATTTATGTTGTCTGTTTATAAGATGAATCATATCTGTTAAGTACCTACATCAATATTGTCTTATATGATACAAAACACTGTAGATGTTATATGTGTTACTAACATGAGACATCAAAAATGAAAAGATAAAAAAAATGAAAATGTGAAAAACAAGTTCACATTTATTTAGAGGTATAACAATTCATGCATTGATAATGAGGAAGCAGCAATATGTTTGATTTATGGGAACCTAGTGTAATCAATATGATTGCTTCACAGTAGCCTAGCCTGTACACTAAGGAATAAATTGTTATAATCATGGCATACAGTGTTGTCATATTCATAATACAGTATTGGAAACAGTGTTACATTTAAAAAAAACCACACGTACCTGTGATGATAGGCTGTAGTTGAGAGAGAAAAGAGGGAGAGGGAGGCAGAGAGAGAGAGAAAGAGCGAGAGGCCTGCATACTGTATGGTAATGTAACTCTTTGAAAGCAGGTCTAAAACAGTAAGAAAACTAACACATTAATTTTATATTGAATATCACTCACCTTATGCTTATGTAAGGATAGACTAGTATATACATATATTTTATGCATTCATGACATAAATTTTTTTTTTTCATATTTCTAGGTTATGTGGTTCATCTGTGAGTTTTTTAAAGTTGTCATAAATCTCCAAAAAAATTTCCATTATATTTGTTGAAAAAAAATCTGCATGTAAGTCACCTGTGCAGTTCAAATCTGTGTTGTTCAAGAGTCAACTGTATATCAGAGTGTTGGAGACCTGTGGTTTGAATCAATGATCTTAGTGTGGTTGGCAAAAGAAAAACAAGCCAAATTTATACTATTTCATTGGGAAAAATAATTTTAATTCTTTAATTAAAAAATTAGACTGCTTCAATTGTAAAGACTAAGTTTAAGTTCAAAATGCCAGTAAGAGAAGCTTTTCCATGCAATTTGAGATCATCCAATACTATACTTTAGTGGTATTACTGGTACCGCTAGAGCTTCATGTTACTTTTGTATTTTAAAGGATAAAATGAAAAGTCCACGAGTGGCTCTTTCAGCTGCAACACAGAAGTCTCTTGATAGGAAGAAGTACATGAAGTAAGTTTTTTTCATGTCTTGTCATATTCTAATTTAATTATTATCAAGCCAATTAATTTTAAGCAACTGTTGGTTTGTATATTCAAATTAGAAATAAAGGATTGTTAACTCTTCTGCAGCTGAGGTGATAGAAATCCCTTTATATAAATAGTTTTATTAAAATCATGTGGTAAAACCTGATTTTATTTTTAGATAAATGTATTAACTAATAAATCTGTCAACGTTCAACTTGTGTAATTGATAGCTAATCAAGTAATCTTAAAAATACTTAATCCTTATATTCAGTGTTAATTTTATATCTTTTAAATATATTCTTTTTCAAATATCCTAAAGACTTCATAGCAGGAAAAACTTAATGCAAATAATATTCTGAAACTATCAAAACTCTTCTTTCTTGAAATTTGTCTTTAGTATGCTTATTACAGGTCTTTCAGTAGTGCGCCAACTTTGAAATGATGATTTGTTTCTGTCATCCTGTACCACATTTGTAATCATGTGTTTTCCCCCTTTCTAAATACATTGTTTGTGTGTCCTTATTTTTATATTGTGTTAGAGCTGCAGAAATGGGAATGCCAAATAAGAAATTTCTGGTTAAGCAAAATCCTTCTGAAACAAGGTGAGAAAAATCACTTAGTCTCAGTAAGAGGCTATTTTTTAACTTTCAAGGAAAAGAAAATCTTATAAATCCCAAGCTTGTTTTTTGTTGGCTTTGTTCTACTTTACATAAGTAAATCTCTCCCTGTTGGGGTGGAGGGTCACAGAGTCAGAATCCATAGTAACACCTGGTCATATACGTGGTTATGTGCCAGACCAGATGTTCCTGGAGCTTTCTGTAGGACATGCTATCTCTGATGGAAATTTGAGCCCCATATGTCCTGAGTTCAGTCTGCAGTCCAAGGGATCTTTGATACTTACTTAAAAACCTTAGAAAGCTAGCTTTATGTTTCTGACGTGTTTTCTGTTCTTACAAGAGTGATGTTTTGTTTCTCAGATGTTTGAAAGGAAAAATTCCTTCTGTAAAGTACATAAATAAATTATCTGAAAGCACAAGGATTAATACTTGTGTTAGACATCTCTTTCCTGATTAAAAAAAACCGAGGTTTGTTCTCTTGGTGAGCAAATAAGCACCATATTAATACACTTTAATCAATTTGTTTTGCATTGTGATAATGTATAGGCCAAATCGTTGCATCGTTGACTCCTGCCTCACTGTTTTTCATCTGTTGAAAGAAAGTGGGGGAAAAACTGAATTTATCCTATTGAATTAATTTTTTATTTACCTTGTCAACAGAGTCCTACAGCCAAATCAAGGACAGAATGCACCTGTTCATAGGCTACTGAGTAGACAAGGGTAAGAATTCAACACACATGGGTATTTTAAAATATTCAAATCAAGGTTAGCTTTGAGAGGGATTAGCTTTTTATATAAAGGATAACTTTTCAAATGTGATCTTTTTATAGTATTAGGAAGAGCTTTTTAACGTTTTGTTCAAAGATAACCCTTTGATGTACTGTTGTGTATTATATTTTAATTATCATCTTATGTTGGCGTGTTTTTACTTTTCATTTCACACCATTTTGCTCATTAAATAATGTAAACATCCACATAGTAAGTTCAACATCACCAAAGTGTTTCTCCAACAAAGCATAAGTCATGGTTATAGTCTCCTGACGAAGGGAAAGGTATAGTTTCTTTACTGTGCGCATGCATGAGACTTGATTCTTTTCAAGCTTATTTGTGCTTTGAACGGTTGATGCAGTATGGTTGCTTTTTTTGAATGTTGAACATTTAGAACTTAACGCAAGTGACTTAATAACTTTTTTATATTCAATTAGAACCCCTAAGACATCAGTGAAGGGGGTTGTGCAAAATAGACAGAAGTCTTCACAGAGCAGAGTGCCTAACAGAGCGCCTGTTTCAGGTGTGTAGCAAACGAATTCCTGAAACCCATTCAATAGAAAGACGTGCACAAGCTGCCCCATGACCCAGGCCATACCAGCGGGATAGAGTGTCTTTCCTTGCCACCATAATTTTGGCATATTCACTGTCATTCCTACTAGTGATCATTTGTATTAGTATTTTGCGGCAGTCAGGAGATCTTAGTGAAACTGTGGTTCCAATCTTGATTTCTGTAAATTCCATGGAGACACTATGTATTTTTTAATCTGAAAACTTTGTAGAATTATACATGCTTAACTCAGAAAAGTTTTTATAAATGAGTAAAATATAATGATCTGATGTCTAAATCTGTGCATGTCTGTTCAGCTTTGCGGAAGTGTATCACCCAGGAATATTTGTATCTGCACATAAGGGGAAGAATTTCTCTCTGACCACAAGGTCACATGTGAATATGCCAAATGGGAGGGGGTGATGTCTTAATCTTTTGCTCAGTAAGAAGCTTGAGCTAAATTTCTGTTTATGTTCATTATTTGAGAATTATTTAAGGGCTAAGCCAAAAAGTGTATTTTAAAATCCTATTTATGGTGGCAAAAAGACAAATTCATTGTTGAGCTAATGCAAAACCCTTAAGCTAATGTTTTAATATTTTTTAGGTGTCTTTGTTAAGACACTATGATAACTCACCAAAAATTATGTGATCCATTAAAAATACTTTCAAAATGCTTTGCTTTAACCAAACTGCTTTCTACACATTTAAAAGAAACCTAATCACCAGGCAATTAAAATTAAATCTTTAATCAATTCTAGTCTTCTCATTAATACACCATTAGTCATATTTTAGAGCTTTTATTACTAAGTAATTTTCTCCGAATTAGGAGGGAATAAGCAACGTAAATTTTTTCATGTTATTCACATAAGTTCAAAGAGGGAACAAGATATTGATCACAACTTTGAATTGATTGCTCACCTTTTGCATGTATATATAGTGAGTTTAATTCATAATGTTGAATATATAGAGGATAATTTAAAAGGTCATCTTTTGGAATTCACTGTGAGTGACAGTCAATGGAGTTGTTTTAAAGGGGATTACAGAGCTGAAAATCCTGCTTATTCCAGAGGTAGAATCAGCTGGTTTGAAAGATAACCATTTGGAAGAACTCAGACCAAACATCAGACCTGTTGCTTATGAAGTTACATGGAATTTTAAGACATTTTTAATTTTTTCTCATGTTAGTGTTATATATTGTAATAAATCCTAGCTAGTTGGCAAATCATTGAGGAATTAGTATTGTTTTGCCTAATGTTGTCTATTGCCAGAGTGACTACTCTCCATATTCTTTTCTCATGCATTTCATCTCCACTATTTGTCAGTTGTGAATCTATAAGTAAAATAGCAACTACTGTTTGTATTCAGTAATACGCAACAGTATAAAGGATGAATAGGAAGTCATTGCAGTTAATGTGTACAATGAAGTTTAGTATTTAGAACTATTGTGGTTTAATTGCATTGCAACATAATTATTAATAAAAATGTACTTAACCCTTAATTTACATGTATAATTAATATGTATCTAAACAAGTACAAAAATTCTTTCCTATTTTTTCTTAAAGATTTATTTATACGTGAGTGCATTTTTAGACAATTGAAAAAGACTAAAGAATTTTATCCTTTAACATAAACTGAAAATTTGACTTATGACTGACTAAAATTCTACTATGAATCTCAACACAGGGATCCATAGTTGCTTTTGAAAAGATTATTCTTTCCTCCTTAAATTTTTAATGGCCTGGATTATGTTTCAAACAAATTTGAAATTATGCTTTGACCTACATGGAGGACAAACCTTTTATTAAGCATTTTATAGAAAACTCATTTTTATGTTGATAGACTATCATACTCGTAGACTGAAGTACAATTCGAAGGCGTTAAAGTTTGCTGCAAAGCAATTAAAGTTGTTTATAGTTTTTAGAAACTAAATTGCAGTCTCTGATCTCATATATGTTTTAAAACGTTCATTTGATGTCTTGTGCTTGACTTAAGAGTTTATAGTGAAATTCAGAAACTGCTAATTAAAGCAGAGTAGGAGGTAGTAATGCAAAATGGTTAAGTAAAACAATGAAACAGGTAGAATTGGGTTCTCAGCGTTGCTACTTCTAGTTCTGTTACTAATACAGGTGACTTACTCTCCTATGTCTCAGTTTTATTATTGTTAAAATAGTAGTAACAATTTTGACCTTGTGATTATTTTACATAAGGATTAAATATAATAATGTGTTTTGCTTAGCTCAGTGCTTGGTACATAGTGAGCACTCATTAAATGGTTTCATTACAGAAAAACTAACATTGAGAAATAATAATAGTTTTGCTCTATTTTTAGGAGTATATGCAGGAAAAATCCAAAGAAAGCAGCCAAATGTTGCGACAACTTAAGAAGACAACATTCATTGGGATAAAAAAGGGGGGAAGGGTTAGGATCCATATTATTTTCCCTGCTCACGACTTTTTATTTAACTCTGGACTCTGTTTACACAGGCAAAGTGATGTCAAAGGGCTGAAAAATCATCTGGATATTTTGGTCAGTCTGGCTAATCCCATCCTCCCCCCACCAAATTTTCCTCTTAATACCAGTTTCGGGTGAAGACAAATTAGTGTTTAGTAATTGGCTCATTTCTGTCCTTAACCTGCACAAACATAAGTTTGTTTTATTACTCAGGTGTCTGCCGAGAACCTTTTTGTAAACTTAAAGGACATTTGCATTTATTTCTATAAAATATTGAAAAGGTGTGATAACTTATAAATAAGTTCTGAAATATAAATTTCATTAATCTCTGCACACTGATTGCTGAATTTGATAAACTAGATACTGTTCTGTTTGAGGGGAAATTATTGCAGAAGAATGTTTTTCCCCGGTTTTGTAACTTTGAAAACTCTGATTAATCTCTCATATTCTTGGACTTACTGTATAACCACATAGGATAGAACACTTGCCTGTTGATTGTGGTCCACCTAAAATTCACCACAGGAGTAGCTGGGCATCACCATTTTGGTCACAGGTATACATTCCTCTCAACAACTAGTTGTCTCACAGAAATGTTAGGCTTAATGTATGTTAATAATGTATGTTACCCTAGTACTATTAGAAACATTTCTATTAAATTATAAAATCTTTCTGTGGAGGGTATAACAAATTTGGGGAAGATAGCACAATCTTCTTAAATGTAGTAGCACTTAGGAATGAATGCATTATTACATCTATTTCTTTAAAGTAGAATAACATGTTGCATGCAGTTACATTTTCTATTTAGTCTGTTTATTTCTTCATAGCCTGCTTTTTTTAGCATGCTGGATTTAGGAGAGAATAAAGGGCTATACAATATGATGATTTTCAAATGGGATAATAATACTGTCTAGTTGAAAGTCTGCATTACATAAGAGGCACTAATGTTTAAGGTTTTTCATCACTTACACAATCATTTAAAATATAAACCAAAAAATGTTACCAAGGGAACATGATTTTATGAAAAAGAATGACACTGTTCATTTATCATGCCGTCTCCAAAAGGGCTTTGTGCTTCTCACATAAAAATTGGGAACATTTATGTGTACATTTAATCTTTCTAACTTAAATTTTAAAAAGATACTGGTATTTTGAAAATGCAGACTCTATATTCTTAATATTCTCTTAAGAATGTCGAGATAAAGATTGTTTTCTTCGATTTTCCGTTCCATTTAAAATTTAACTTTTACGTCCAGCTGTAGACAGAAAATAGTAATCTACTCTGGGTGTAAACTTGATTTTCTTTATTGAGATGTATCATTTATTTAATGAGTGAATCAGAAAATTAGAAATAGAACACAGTCAAAAATGTCTGCGTTACCAATTTATATCTGTGGGCAAAGTGTATCAAAATTATCTTAATATGATAAATTGTGCTTTATCATTCTGAAAACTCAGGATACAGCTTACTCAGATCTTGTGGGTCTTTCCAGTATGAAAGATAGATGCTAAAAGTTTTGTGTACAGTAATGCAAATTGGCTACAACAAATAGTATGTTTCAGAGATAAAACTAGTTTTAGATTAAGGATGCAAAACTTGAGTGTTTTTTTTAAGGATAAAAGCTTGTGTGTTTTACAAATTTTTTAACGTTCACAGCTTTGTCTCATAAAAGTGCCAGACATTGTTTTGTGCTTTTAATGGATTTTTATTTATATATATTATTTTTGTTATTTTTTCTTTGAGTGGAATGTCCATGAATGTAAATTATATTTATTTTTATACTTTAATTTTAATTTTCACTAGTTTTGCTTCTAGGCAAAAGGCAAAATAAACTTTTCATCTTAAAAGAAATCTCATTTGATCTTTTTTATTTACCAAAGAAAGGACTTTTGAAAAG
>NC_041227.1:60999883-61000015 GCF_002837175.3 Physeter macrocephalus
AGCAGGCACTTGGTAGGTAAATAATGTTGAATGGATAACATTTTTTGAGCACCTTCTATGTGCCAGGCACTGAGGTGGCTACAAAAACAACGGCTAACTTTTTTTTTTTTTTTTTTTTTTGTGGTATGCGGG
>NC_041227.1:61000118-61007621 GCF_002837175.3 Physeter macrocephalus
TTTTTTGTGGTATGCGGGCCTTCCTCTGTTGTGGCCTCTCCCGTTGCGGAGCACAGGCTCCGGACGCGCAGGCCCAGCGGCCCTGGCTCACGGGCCCAGCCGCTCCGCGGCATGTGGGATCCTCCCGGACCGGGGCGCGAACCCGGTTCCCCTGCATCGGCAGGCGGACGCGCAACCACTGCGCCACCAGGGAAGCCCCGACAACGGCTAACTTTTATGATAGCTATTGTAGCTACCATAGCTTTTCTACGTTCCGGGAAGATGCTTTTATGACCTCCTCTCCCCCCATTTCACAGATGGGAAATGAGCTACACGGCTGGTGCATGGGGGAACCAGGATTTGAACCCCGGGAGTCTGGCTCCAGAGTGGACATTCCTAACTGCTAATACTCTATTTATACTGCCTCTCTACAGAGGAATTAGGGACGAACTAGACTTTATGGAGCTGGCTGGTTGGGGGAAGGCACACACGTAGCCGGCTATCTTGAATTCAGGCATGGAGTAGAAGTGTTATAACCGAGGGGGGTGGGAGTTAACAGCTACGTAATCCAATGTGTGGATACACAGCAGTCATACTTCCAGTGGGTAAGAATGAGGGTGGAGGAGTGGGAGATGATTTGTACAGCTGTTAACTAACATCTACAGGAACTACTATATCGCCACTAAAGAAGACACATGATACTCCAAAATCTGAGTACCTCAAACTATATGCAGCAAAATTGCCTGTGCCATGGTCCGCCTTCCATTGCCAGAGTCAGTCTCAGATGGCAGCTTACTACTGCCTTTCTTTGCTAACAGCTGTTTCTAACTAGGCTATTTCGTTCTGCTATGTGAATGTTCAAAATATATTCTATTTCAGGATCTGCCCTGGAAAGAGACGACAGTCTGAATGTTCCAGTAACGTAATTTCAATACAAATTGCCATAACTATTGTGAGAGAGCATTCAACACACCTTCAAAAAGGTGGAAGAAGGGGTAACGGAGACGTGAAGGTTTGTAGCCAGCCGTTTCTGCTAGCTTTAAACCGAAGAGACGAAGAGATTATTTCCAACCTCCTCTACAAGGAAAACATTTTCCACATGATAGCCACGCTTCAGTGGTTGTAACATTTTCAAAAGAAATTGTACCAGTGCCAGCAACTAAAGAAAGGCAAACACAGCTTTTTTTTTTTTTAAAGAAGAAAGAGAGATCCCGATTCAGTTGGCAATCGGAGGGGGAAAAGGTTTCCCCTGGGGTCTCTGCCAAGGCTGCCCGGCAGCAAACAAATGCTCAGGAGGCGGCTCCCAAGGGGCGCCTGGGAGGGACTCAAACCTCTCTCTCTCTCTCTCTCTCTCTCTCTCTCTGCTGCACGGAAAGGGGGCCTGCCTTCCACCACTCAGAATACCCCTCTGGCTCCGTGGTCTGCGGGAATCCTTCTATTAAATGTCACTGCTTGAGAGAAGGAATACCCTGGAAACGACTAACTTCCCAGGAGACCTGAGAGGCAGCGAAGACAGCGCCGAGTACACACATCCTGGCTCTGCATTCTGTCTTGGCCACTTACTAGCTGGTGACCCTGGGTGAGTCACCTCACCTCTCTGTGCCAGGGTCTGCTTCTGTGAGCTGAGGATAATAACAGGTTTGTTTGCAGTGAGTATTTGTGAACTGCTGGCTGGCTCACTGTAAAAGGTATGTAAGTGTGTTAAATAAATAGTCAAGTCCTTTAGAAAAGGAGCCAGGACACAAGGGGATTGGGAGGAAGGGCAAGAAAGGAAAGAGGGGTACTGGGAGGACATGGCGGGGCTGGAGGGCAGAGACGGATCACCGTGGAGATGCGAGGCCGTCGATGAGTCTGCAGAGCTCCCTGGCCTTGCTGCAGCCAGCCCCCCGCCCATCTTGCCAGCTCGAGACCCTGGTGTCCCTCCAGTCGCTCATCACCTCGCTCGTCACTGCGGCTCTCTTCCAGTCCCCCCAGTGCTGCTGGGTGACCCTTCCCACCTCAAGGCCTTACCCACACTGCTCGGAACACCCTCCCCCCACCCCCCTGCACTTAGGGACCTACTAGTCTTCCTCTGCATCTCGGCTCAGGTAACACATTCTCAGGGAACTTCCCTGACCCACTTCCCTTCAAATCTGAGGCTCTCAGAGGTCCCTGTAGTTCTTTATGACACCTTATACAACTGTAGTTAAGTATTTATTTGCTTATTAGCATCTGTATCCTTGAGTGGGAGCACACATTTCTCATGTTCACTCTTCCATTCCCAGATCAACAAATATTTGTGGGGTAGATGGAATGAATGAATCTTAGCACCTGGATACCATGTTATGCTGATGGCTGGACGTTTTCTCAAAGATACGACGGAGAAAAGACATTTCCCTGCTGTGTCCTGGTGACCAGTGCCAGAAAACTGATGGGAAACATTTCCATTGCCTACAAATTTCAACTGAATCAAAATTAGGCATCTAAAGTGGTAACACTGAACTTGTTCAGTTAATTCTACTTTTCTTAACCTACCAAATGTTGTTAAAAGAAATACATTAGTTCAATAACACGGAGAAGACTGTTCTGCAGTCTACCAAGAGGCTGACTGCTACTAACGCCAAAGAAGAATGCTTCAAAATGCTCCAAAGGTGGTGCTGCTTGCTGAGGAGAGAGGGCTGTCCTGGGGTAATGTTTACTTCTGCATTTATAAGTATGAATAGAGTGGGCCAGGTATTTTATTTGGTCTAAAATGGCTTCAATTTTTTTCTAAACAAATAAAATGAATCAAAGCTTTCCAAACCCATTCTTTAAAAGTCTTGTGCTCTGGGGGTGGGAATGCAAAATGGTGCAGCCACTAGAGAAAACTGTATGCAGGTACCTCAAAGAATTAAAAATGGAACGACTATATGATCCAGCAATCCCTCCTCTGGGTATTTATCCAAAATAATTGAAATCAGGATCTCAAAGAGATACTAGTGCTGTCATGTTCACTGTAGCACTATCACAACAGCCAAGATGTGGAAACAACCTAAATGTTCACTGACAGCTAAATGGAAGAAAGGAAATGTGGTATGCACATATAATGAAATACTATTCAGCCTTAAAAAAAAAAAAAAAAAAGGAAATGCTATCATAACCTTGGATGAACCTTGAGGATATTATGCTGAGTGAAATAAGCCAGTCACAGAAAGACAAATACTGTATGAGTCCACTTATATAGGGCATCTAGAATAGTCATGTTCATAGCATCAAAGCATGGAATTCAAGGGCTGGGAGGAGGAGGAAATGGGGAGTCACTAATCAATGAGCTTAAAGTTTCAATTAAGCAAGAAGAATAAGCTGTAGGGACCTGCTGTACAATATGTGCCTTGAGTCAACAAAGCTGTACTGTCCACTTAAAAATGTGTTAAGAGGATCGATATGTTAAATGTCCTTACAACAATACAATTAAATCTAAAAAATAGAATTAAAAAAAGCTGTGACATGAAAGGTAAAAATGTGAACCAGGTAAAGGTGGGATATGGGAGTCATCTCCTGCTAAACCTACTCACAGCGGGCGAGGCTCGCGTGTGGCCCATCCTCTGGCTGCTGAGCTCGGCTAGCGCCCAGCCTTGGCCCTTCAGGCTCAACATCTCACTGCACCCGGAGAGCCGGCCAGTAGTTACTATGCCGCATCCCACAGGAGGGACGTAGGGTTGTTAAGTCTCAACAACCTTGAGCAAGTAAAGCCTCCTGCAAATGTTTCAGGCAAATCATGCAGGACAGGCTCTGGGGCAGCACAGACCTCCCAGCTCTGCTGGTCAACAGCGGCGCGACCCCAGGCAAGCCTCTTGGGCTCCAGGTCTCCTTAAGTGGAAAAGGTACAATGACTCCCACCTTGCAAGGCTTGGGGGCATTTTCCTAGAGACTGAATGTTGACGAAGGGAGTTAGCACTGCACAGGGCACCTAGTAAGAAGTCACGAACTGTGGCTATTCTCCATCTCATCATCTTTAGTAAATCCTGGCAAAAGCCTGAGCACTGATAAGGAACCAATAAAGCCTGGCAGGGGGTTCCCCTGAATGCCTAGGGGAACGGTAGGCAACAGAAAAGGATTTAATGGACCCACAGGCACCCGGGGACCTGGAGAGAGTGCACATGCCCCCCAGGAAGGGCAGCTGCTCTCCAGCTGAGGCCAACTGGCCAGGCGGGGAATGCGGGCCTCACATGGCTGGACCTGATTTTTCATAAGGAACTAAATATCTGGGGTTTCCTGTGATCTACCAATTTTTAAATGTCGGTAATTAGTTCCAAATGTTTTCCATCATGATGTGGCCAACAAGTATGTCTCCGGGCTGGATTCCACCCACTGGTCATCAGTTTGTGACCCCAGGGACCAAGCTTCTGGTTCACAAAGCACTTTCATAGCTATCATTTCAGTCAACCCTCACAGCAGCCCTGCTAGGTGTGCATTTGGATGACATTTTAGAAAGGTGACAACTGAGGCTCTGAAAGTTACAAAACTTTCTCAAGGCCACAAGGCCATTGAGTCATCGGGTCAGGACCGAACACAAGCTTTTCTTCAAGGCTCCAGTGATTTTTTTTTTTTTTTTTTTTTTTTTTTTTGCGGTACGCGGGCCTCTCACTGTCGCGGCCTCTCCCGTTGCGGAGCACAGGCTCCGGACGCGCAGGCTCAGCGGCCATGGCTCACGGGCCCAGCCGCTCCGCGGCACGTGGGATCCTCCCGGACCGGGGCACGAACCCATGTCCCCTGCATCGGCAGGCGGACTCTCAACCACTGCGCCACCAGGGAAGCCCTCCAGTGATTTTTAACAGAGAAAACCCCATATGCAGAAGGAAAATGCATCCCAATTAATCAATGAACAATGCCATTGATCAACTTCCTCATTAGAAACCCTGATTTTGTCACCCGACAAATAACCAGAATATCCAAAAAAGAAAGAAATTGATTATAAAGTACTAAGAAGGAGATCTGAAAACACTGAAATCAAGCATCAAGCCCGCCTCCTGAACATCCCAGCCCCTCTTCAAAGAACTTGGGATCTGAACTTGGAAACTTCGGAGCAACTCACTTTTTGTTCTCTCAGCTTCACTAAGATATAATTCATACACCCAACAATTCACCCACTTAAAATGCACAATTCATAGGTGGCTTGTATATTCACAGAGTTGTGCAATCATCACCACAGTCAATCTTAGAACATTTTCATCACCCGAAAAAGGAACCCCATACCCACGGGAGCTGGGCTGCTTTCATGGCCTGAGTCCAGAGGGACATTTTTTAAAGTGTGGTCCTAGGACCACCTACACCTGACTTGATGAGGGAGCTTCCAAAAATGCTGGTTCAGAGGCCAATCCCACCTACTGAGTGAGACTCTCAGTGGGGAGGCGGGGATGGGACCAAGCAAGACTCTATTTTAAAAAGCATCTCCGATTCCTATGTACATCTGGCTTCATCAGGAGCCGACCCGTTTTGTGCCTGGACCTTGTTACAACCTGGTGACGCCTATGCACAACTCAGAGTACTATTTTTAATGCAGAAAATAAAATAGGTAAGACTATAAAGGCAATCAATTATGCTAAAATATAGTTGTCAAAATATTTTTTCAATGTATTTGTTATACTGTAATCTATTACTTCTTGGGGAAGTAATGATGGGCCTAATTACTGCACTTTTAAAGGAAGGAAACATGTAGACGATCTTCTGAAATAACTTTCACACCTGAAATGTGATATAAACATACTGTTGATTATTTTCGTGACGAAGTCCCAGCTACTGCAACTGGTACTGTGGCTCATTGCCTGTGATTCATAATGAAGCAAAAGGCTAAATTTCACTGAGGTTTGTAAAAAACAAACAAACAAAAAACACAAAAAACCTTTTTTTTCTCATCTAAATTCGTGGTTGCCCTGCCAGAAACCCTGGGGTAGGTGGACCCCAGGTTAAGAACCCCAACTAGGGTGAAGGTCCTAATGCTGGATCCTGGGAGTGGCCTTGATTCCGTCCAGCCCAAGCCTGATTTCTCATCTCCTATATTCCACGAGAAACCCCAGCATCTTCCAACAATATCCCATTCGACTTTTACTATCTTGTTGCGGTTTCTGGTACCTGCCATCAAAATAACACCACCATTACCCTTTTTAAGTGTTTACTATACATTAAGGCACTGTTCTAACCACATACGTACATTCGCTCACCTAATCCTCACAACAAGCTAGAGATGTAGATACTCTTAGTATTTCCATTTTGTAAATGAGTAAACTGCATCCTGGTAATGTTACACAATCACCTGAAACTACAGAGCTGGAAGGAAGGGGAGCTGGGATTCTACCCTAGGTGTCTTGGTCCGGAGGCCTGAGCCCTCACCACTAAGTGATACCCCCTCGGCCATATAGAGAGCCTAGACTATATACCCTGGGCACAGAATGAATAGAAAACATTGAAAAATTCAAACATCTGACTAGAAAACCAATACAGGTATAGATAGAACATCCCTGCACTTTTAGGACTAAGAATGTACATAAAACAGGTCAAAGAAAGACATCACCTACAGGTCTTCTGGGGAAACGTACCGGAACTATTAATAAAGTAGAAAAGAAATTGCAGAGGAATTCCAGAAGGAATGATTCTGAGGGCCGCATCTTTCCATCAATATTAATCATCTTTGGAACTTCTGGAACGAGGCTTATAGCGGCTTTGAAGAAGGCATCAGCTGCAAGACAGAAGAAAAGTCCATGTATGAGAATGCTGAAAACTTCAGGGTCTGCTTTCTTCTTCACACGGCCTGGAAGTCAGGCCTCACTGAGGGCTCAAGACAGCTGGCAGGTCCTGGAAGAGGGTTTCTGCACTGTGATCGACTCGTTGAAACGTTCGCTTGAGAGGGTGCTGCCGCCTCCCAGCTCTCCTCTTCCCCCGCTTCCTCCTTTGAGCGATTTGGCTCAGAGAACCTCAAATTGACTTCAGATAATACGTGAAGAAAGCAAGTGGCAAATTGTTACAGAGGGCATAGAAGTCACAGTTGCCTGTACTGAAGGCTTCACCTGAACTGGTTCAGTGAACCCTCCGGTTCACCACAGGAGGAAAGTGCTGTCCGCAGCCCACTTCACAGGTGGGAAATGAGGTGTGGAACGAGAAGTGCCCGATCCTACCATAGGGCCTGTGTATGCGGGACGGTCCAGCCGTGGTGGTGGAGCCCAGGCTCAAGCTCTGGTTTGTCTGAATCTACTCTAATGCACACTGTATTTGTTAAAGAAATAACAGTGGAAATGCCTGAAGGAAGGTGTGCGCACGCACGGACACACACACACACACACACACGGCTTTTAAAGACTTCTGGTTAGGTGACAGTTCCAGAGAATCATTTGGAAAATGAAGATACTTTAAGAACTATGAAATAGACTGTAAAACAAGAAGACCTCCAAGGGTGAGAGGGAGGAAGGAAGGGGAGGAGGGAGAGAGGAGGGATGGAGAGGAAGGGGGAGGAGGGAGAGAGGAGGGATGGAGAGGAAGGGGAGGAGGGAGAGAGGGATGGAGAGGAAGGGG
>NC_041227.1:61007927-61033858 GCF_002837175.3 Physeter macrocephalus
GAGGGAGAGAGGAGGGATGGAGAGGAAGGGGGAGGAGGGAGAGAGGAGGGATGGAGAGGAAGGGGGAGGAGGGAGACAGGAGGGATGGAGAGGAAGGAGGAGGAGGGAGAGAGGAGGGATGGAGAGGAAGGAGGAGGAGGGAGTCAGGAGGACACAGCCGGTGGGGGGAGGAACTAGTGTGTCGGTGGGACCGTAGACGGAGAGGGAGAAGGAGAGTTCTTTCTAGAACTGCCAAAGTGCTAACCATGAGAAAGAGCCTCAGGGTCAAAACAGACAGAACACTGACCTGACAAGCGAAATTTTAAACTACCCGACAAGATCAAACGTTTACATGGTTCAAATCCACTTCCACTCCGCAACGGCTCGCAGTGATGCACACAGAACAGTGCTCCGGTCTGCAGCACCTTGAGTTAAAACCGGAAGCCCCTCCAGCACAGCAGAGGAGCAGATGCAACAGCAAACGGCCACAGCCCGAAACAGAGGCTGGCCCTTAACGAGACGAGTCTGCGACTGAGGCTGGAGAGTGGGGTAGTGCCTTCTCTTCCTTCTTCAAAAGAAAAAACCACAGTATGGAAAGACACTGATATCAGGGTTTACTACATAAAGTTACCTCTGCTCCAGGAGCTTCCCTCCCAGGACCCCGATCTCACACCCGTACCACATTCAGCTAAGCAAAGTTATTAAGCGCCAACTGTGAACCGGCACTCTCCTGGGCATTGTGGGCACGCATGGGAAAACAGAGGGGGCAAGAGTTGACAACATAAATGTGGTGATGAGCCCAACGTGATCACACTAATTAATACCTATCTGCTGGGAGCCTGTCGTATGCTCTGTTCCAAGGGGGACACGAAGCAGCTGATCTTGTCTTGATATAGGGGCTCTGGTAGATAAACCTTCCAGAAAGAGTTCAGAAGCTGCAGGGTCTTCTGTCTTGGCCTACAGACAGTAGTAAATGGCACTGTTCATGGAAACCAGAGGAACTCCTAGGCCCTATATCTTAAGGTAATTAACATTCTCAGTCCTCAAGCAGTCCTATGGGGAAGGTACAATTATTTCCATGCCCAGATGATGAACAAAGCTCAAAAGCTGAGTGGCCAGGTGAGAGTAGCCCAGGGATGGTAAAAGACTGAGCTGAGCAGAGTTTAAAGGCCATCACCAGCACTGAGCAACACAATCAGATTTGTGTTTTTTAAAAGAAACACGAGTCTACAAATGACAGATGTGATAAGGGGTTTATATCCAGAATACACAAAGAAATTCTACAACAATGAAAAAAACAAGTAACCTGACTAAAGGTTACCCTGAATAGACATCTCTCCAAAGAAAATACACAAATGGACATCAAGCATATGAAAAGATGCTCAACATCATTCATCATGAGAGAAATGCAAATCAAAACCACCAAGAGAGGGACTTCCCTGGTGGCGCAGTGGTTAAGAATCTGCCTGCCAGTGCAGGGGACACGGGTTCCAGCCCTGGTCTGGGAAGATCCCACAGGCCGCGGAGCAACTAAACCCATGCACCACAACTACTGAGCTCTCATGCCACAAGTACTGAAGCCCACACACCTAGAACCCGTGCTCTGCAACAAGAGAAGCCACCGCAATGAGAAGCCCACGCACCGCAACGAAGAGTAGCCCCCGCTTGACACAACTAGAGAAAGCCCCCACGCAGCAACGAAGACCCAACGCAGCCAAAAATAAATAAATAAAATAAATAAATTTATTAAAAAAGAAAAACCACCATGAGAGACCATCTCACACCCATGAGAATGGCCACTATGAAAAAAAAAGTAAATAACAAGTATTGGCAAAGATGTAAAGAAACTGGAATCTCTGTGTACTGCTGGTGGGAATCTAAACTGGTGCAGTTGCTGTGGAAAATAGCTTGGTGGTTCCTCAAGTTAAACACAGAATTACCATCTGCCAGCAATTCCACTTCTAGGTGTATACCGCAAGGAAATGAAAGCAGGGACTCAAACAGATACTTGTACACGAATGCTCACAGCAGCATTATTCACAAGAGCCAAAAGGTGGAAACAACCCGAGTGTCCATCAAAGAACAGATAAGCAAAACATGGTATATACATACAAAGGAGTATTACTCGGCCTTAAAAAGGAAGGAAATTCTGACATGTGCTATAAATATGAACGAACCTTGAAAACGTTATGCTAAATGAAATAGGTCAGACAAAAGGACAAACACTGCCTAACTCCACTGGTATGAGGTAGTCAGTGGTCAAATTCAGAGAGATAAAGTAGAATGGGAAGGTGGGGGAACAGAGGTATTATTTAATGGGTACAGAGTTTCATTCTCTTTGGGATGATGAAAAAGTTCTGGAAATGGATGGTGGTGACGGTTGCAGAGCACTGTGAATGTACTTAAAGCCACCGAGTGTACCCTCAAAAATGGTTACAGTGGTAAATTTTATGTTGTGTAAACTTAACCACAATACAAAAATAAGAAACTGAGCTGAGCCTACCCTTGACCTCACCCCCTAGAGCACAGGTAGGCCTGGACTCCAGGAGGTCTGGTGTCTTCCTCCTGGCTCTATAGGCACTGCTTTCCGGTGAAGACATTAAGTCCATTATCAAACAAAGTGAAGAGGCTTTCTCGGCGGAAATTAAAATTCTGCTCAGAACAACCTGAAAGACCATTTATTTATTCTATTTATGTGTTTGTTACCAAGTGGCCCTGAGAAAAGTGCCTATATGGCTCATTAAAGAGGGACCCACTTTGTGCCGGGTGCCCTACTCCTCTCAGCCACCCTGCTCAGTTCCCATTCCAAAGGAGGGAGCTAAAAGAAACAGTTATTTAAGGGTTGAGGCAGGAAATGTTCCAAAGCAGATTTTTATTTCTATCCTCGGAAGACTTGCCCCATATATAAAATCTTGTCTGGGAGACCTTTCAATTTTGTCTTAGTAATTAGAACTCAAATCCTACTGTGTATGAAAACAGTTTCTCCTCATAGTTTAGAGTTCAGAATAATCATGCCAATATCATATAACATTTTTTAAAAATTGAAGTTGGTTTATATTATATGTTTCACGTGTACAACATTATATTTCTATTTCTATATACCCTACAGCACATAACACTTTATTTGTGGCTATTAAAAGTCACTGAAGACAATTACAGATAAAATGGGTTACACTGTTTTTTTTAAAAAGGACGTCTAGAAAAAGGAGAAATCAGATTCCAATTCATAAAGACTATTATCCTTGTTCCACTGGGGGAAGGAAAAAGCATGTATCAATCTATGCACTGGCTTCCCCATGCTATGCATTCCTCCATCTGAATCTTCTGAGGTTTCAAGGAACGGCAAGATTTCTTTTCCATATTCCATCTTAAAAAAAATTAAAACAAACAAAAAAACCCCACTCAAGGCTGGCTGACCTCACCCCAGAGTTTGTTCTGTTTAAGATCCTTTTTCTTGGGGTGCTGACTGCTTCTGCAGAGAGGCATTCTGCTGCTGTTCTCTGCACAGTGATCAACATGTCCTTCAGTGCTTCTGGGCACTGGGTGGAAGAACAAACAGCCACAGTAAGAGGGACTGGGCTACTACTGGAGACGGTGTTTTCCAAAATTGCTTGAGCGTAAGAATCACCAAGATGCTTGTGAAAACACAGACTCCCAGGCCCCCAAACATTGCTGATGGGAATGGAACATAGTAAAGCCACTTCGCAAACTAATTTGGCAGTTCCTCCAATTGTACATGGATGCGGCATATATGCGTACATACACACGACAATATGGATGACCCTTGAAATCATTATGCTAAATGAGTGGAGCCAGTCATAAAAGATCTGCATTGTAAGATTCCATTTATTTGAAATGACTGGAATGGGCAAATCCATCAAAACAAAAAGGAGATTGGTGGCTGGGGGAAGCTTGTGGGAGGGGGAACAGGGTGTGACTGCTTAATGGATTCGGGGTTTTCTTTTGGGGAGGTGGAAATATTCTGTAATTAGTGACGATGATCACACAACTCTGAATATACTAAAAACCACTGAGCTGTACACTTTAAAAGGATGGATTTTTTGATACATGAATCATGTCTCAGTAAAGCTGTTATTTAAAAAATATATATGGGTTCCCAGGCCCCACCTTAAATGTATTAAACCAGACTATCCAAGATAGAGACTCGGAAATCTAACTTTAAAAAAATATTTATCTTTGAATAGGTAACAGAGTCAGGTGATTTAAAATTCCAAAGGTAACACTCCTTCTCACTCTGGTCCCTGGCCATCCAGTTTCCCTTCCCAGAGGCAAAGAGGATTACCTGCTGCTTGGGTATGCTTCTAAGTGCACAGAAACAAATACATTTTCCCTTTCTTTCCTTCTCTTTCTGCAGAGTTAATATATGGTAGACACCATTTTGCAACTCCTTCCCCACCACTTAACAACATGTCTTGGAGATTAATCTATCACGCATATAAAGTACATCTTCATTCTCTTTTATAGCTACAAAGTGGAATCTGGTCCATTTCCTTTTTTCTTCCAATTTTTTTTTAAGAGGTAAAAGGCACATAACATAAAATTTACCATCTTAATCAACTGATCCATTTTTTTTTAAAACAAGCTTCTCCGGTGAATTTTATGATTCAACAGGTTTGAGAGAAATTGTTCTAAATCCTTCAGCTAAATGCAGAATATGACTTTCCAACAGCAAATGGCACATTCTGAAAGGTTTAATCTGGAGACATTCAGCCAGAAGCAAACAGAGGTAGTCAGTAAAAATGAAATTCAGCCAGGGCAGGCTACCTCATCATTTCACATATACAGTGAGTAAGGGCCAGGAGGCTTGTTAGACCATTATCACAGAACTTCAGATAATTTTATCTGAGATTTCAGGTTTTCCTGTTTCCCAATCTGGGCAGTTTCAAAGGGTCTGCAGAACATGAAAGGAGGATGATATTCTAGAAGCCTCAGGACATGAAGAAATCAAACACACCTAAAACACAAAGCCACTAAAACTACAGAATGGTCACCAAGATATATGTCACTAGCAAACCCTGGGAGAAGCTGAAAATAAGGGCTCAGTTGAAGGTACTAAGTAAACTAGGTATGTTGGGATTATCTGGATTACCCATGCTGCCTAGCTACTGTAAACAACTGGGCCAATGGTTCTCCTTAGATGAAGATATTTTGTATCAACTCAGCTCAACTGGAGAAAAACTGAAAACAACCCGACCATAAGAGACTAAAGAAATTACTGTAGTGCCACACCACAGAAATGATATAGCTAATAAAGAAAATAAGGTACATTGATATGTTTTGATGTATAATACAGATAGCTATATTAGGTACAAAATGTTACACAACTGCATACAGTATGATCCTATTTTTACAAGAAAAAAAATATATATATATATTTAGGTAGATGCATAAAGAGAGGCAAGATAATGCCAAGCTATTAAGTGTGTTACAGAGTGGTGGCTGAGAGTGAAGGAAACCAGGATCTTTCATGTACCGCTAGGTTACTATTTTGGACTTTTTATTTATAAATGTCCCCAACTAATTTTTCTTTAGCAAAGTCAATACAAGTTTATTATAAAATTTTCAGTCACAGAAATGTACAAAACAGAAAGGGTAGTGAGATACATAGGCAGGATGGCCAAAGGGCGTTTCTGAGGAGTAGCCCCTTCCTTCTTTACCAGAGCAGGGCAGGCGGGCATGAGACTGGGGAAGGGCCACTGTGGACTGTGGCACTCCTGCTGCCCTCAGGGACGCCCACCCTCCTCATGTGCATAAAGCGAGGCACTAAGCTGAGGGTGGCACACATCTTCCAGGGCCCCAGGGCCTGCACTGCAACCCACAGCCAATGTGCCAGGAAGGTTCCTCTCTGATTATCTGCTCTACAAATGGAGTCATACATAGCTCTCTAGAAAGCTTCACTTGCATGGAACCTTCTTCTCAAGGCTTTAAAAGGTTTTGTTCACGCTGTGCTCTGAGGTCTCTTCCAGCTCCCGTAGAAAACTGAGGGGCCAGCGGCCTCCCACACACATGCCCACCTGAGGAGCCCGACTGCTATCTGTTGTGTGCCGAAGCTCTGCATATGTCTCTGAACAACAGGGTTCCATGTTCTAAGAGACAAAAGTATCAGTCAATTGGACAACTGTCAGTTTCAAACTGCTCAGAATTAAGATGCCGGTTGCTCACTGTCTGTAGGAGCAAAAAACTAGAAAGAATCCAAATATTTTTCAATAAGAGTTTGGGGAAAAAATGGGCGGGGGGCGGTTGGGGAAATAATTTATAGCCCATCCCCTTGCCAAAAAAAAGAAATAGGGTACTGAATAGTCATTACAAAGAATAGAGTGGTAGATCTATTAGTACATGTATTAACATGGGGGGCAGGAAGCGGGTATGAGGAGACAGCCCAAGATAAGCAAAAAAAGCAAATTGAAAAACACTAGGGAAGACACATTCCCGTTTCTGAGGTGGGGGGGAGTGCGTATTTATATAAGAATATAGACAGACGGGTAGGAGAGAAGAGCAGAGGAAAGAGGCAGAGAGCATATGAGAATGAAAGTGTATTTTTTAATGTATATATAGAAGAAAAAAATCAAGAGAAATATACTAACTGTGAACAGTGGATATTTTTTAGAGGTGAGGAGACAGAGTGGATTACTGGTGACTTTATTTGGAGGCTTTTTATTTTCTTTAAGATCTACATTTCTGTACTGTTAGCATTTTTTTCCTCAAACTTTGCGTTGTGGACTAAATGTTTATCCCCCACCAATTCATATGTTAAAATCCTAAACCCCAATGTGATGGTATTAGGAGGTGGGGCCTTTGGGAGGTGATTAGGTCATGAGGGTGCAGCCCTCTTGAATAGATTAGTGCCCTTATAAAAAGGACCCCAGAGAGCTCCTTATCCCTTCTGCCATGTGAGGGCATAGTGAGAAGACCGTCTGTGAACTAGAAGTCTTCACCAGACTTTGAATCTGCCAGTAGCTTGATCTTGGACTTCCAGCCTTTAGAACTGTGAGGAACAAATGTCTGTTGATTAAGCCACCCAGTCTATGGTTATTTTTGTTATAGCAGCCCGAAGAGACTAAGGCAGTCTGCCATGAAGATGTGCTGTCACCAAGTGATAGGGGTGTCTTTGGGTAAAGCCTCATAGTCTAAATGTCCAAGTTATTATCCATAAGCAAGTTATTCATAGAGACTCAATACTCTTTATTACTAAAACTGTGTTTTTATAACAGAGCTTGTTATTATAGGAATTAAGTTTGAGGATTTAAGGACCACTATTTTGGTGATTTGTGTATAGAGCAAGATTTAAAGAAATATGAATGCCTAGGGACAATACCTCATTCATTAAGCTGTCATTGATAACAATTAAGCATTAATCTAACCTTGATTCTGCCACCTGATTTATGCAGAATGTCGACACTTAACGTGGAAAGTCCACTCAGATGTACAGATGACTTCTCAGTTTCAGCAGCACCATAAGAGGTGCCTGTACGCTCTCCTTTTATCTCTGATCAGCAAGGCCTCTCTGAGCCAAGCATGCTCAGCCCACGTGTCACCTGACTCACATCTCTGGGATACTGCAGGGATGATACACCTTCCTGCCGTCCCTGCAGTAGCACACAGGAGGTTGTGAAGTTCTTCTGTGGATATTAAGCTTAGATTTCCCTAAGCAGAAAGGATTAGGCATTCCTTATCTTAATTCTGATTGCCTCCTAAATAAGTTTATCTAATGTTCAATCTATAATAACTGGTCTCTAGCAACCACACACACTGAGGGTTAGAAATAAAACACTGGATTATCGTTTAGAGGAACTAACCTAACTACAGAGAAGCACAGTGGTGGAGAGAGCACTTGAAGTCACTTATTAGCTAGATGCTCCTGGGCAAGTCATGTCACACCTCTGAGCTTCAGTTTCCTCCTCTGTAACAAGAAGATCAGCCACCCAGCAAATAATACGTACTGAATAAAACTAAACTGCTTTGCCGGGAATTCAGTTCTCTCAACAATTAGTCTCCAAACTACCTTCCTAACTTGATCTCCCACTCATTCCTTCCAGATGCATCATTTTTCCAGCCTCTAGGCCTTTGCTCTTGCCGTTGCTTAGGCTAGAATGCCCTCTGCCTCACTTCAGCATATACAGATCCCCTTTACCTTCCATGCTTTTCAATTCCACCTCTTTTAAGAAGCTTTTTTTTTTCTTCCTCTTCCAAGCCAAGGGTCATTTCTCTCTTCTCTAAAATTCCCTGGTACATTTTATGAACATCTTGCATGACATTTATCATGTGCTGCTTTGAATCACTGTAAACAGATCCGCTCCCCCTTGCTAGCAGGCAGTCTCTGTAAGTGCATTCCTGTTTCGGCACAATGCTCGGCACAGTGGCTTGCATGTAAAAAATGGCCAAGAATTGCTGGCAGGAGGAAGCAAATCGTAGGCGTTTACAATCATAAGGAGTTGAGTGAACTTAAGGGGGAGACTCACCCCTGCTCCTTTTCTGTGGGTTCTCCATCCCTGCCCTTACCTCCCCTAAGGTTGGATGGACCATGCATGTTCAGACATGAACGTGGGCAACAAGCTTCATGCCATCTGCCCACCTGTGAAATGCAGCAAAATTAACCTATTGGGTTGGCCAAAAGGTTCATTTGGTTTTTTCCATAAGATGGCTCTAGTAGCACTTACTTGTCTTTAACTTCATTTGAAACAATTTTTTTAGACTGTATTGTGACAGCTGTCATATCAGCTTGCGTTTTAAGAACACCTTATCAAAACTGGTGAATTTTTATGTGGCTATTTTAATACTGAAGATGGAAGAAAAAAAGCAACGTTTTTGGCATATTATGCTTTATTATTTCAAGAAAGGTAAAAACACAACTGCAATGCAAAAAGAGATTTGTGCAGTGTATGGAGAAGTGCTGTGACTGATCGAACGGGTCAAAAGTGGTTTGCAGGGTTTCCCTGGTGGCACAGTGGTTGAGGGTCCGCCTGCTGATGAGGGGGACACGGGTTCGTGCCCCGGTCCGGGAGGATCCCACGTGCCGCGGAGCGGCTGGGCCCGTGAGCCATGGCCGCTGAGCCTGTGCATCCGGAGCCTGTGCTCCGCCGCAATGGGAGAGGACACAGCAGTGAGAGGCCCGCGTACCGAAAAAAAAAAAAGGGGTTTGCAAAGTTTCGCACTGGAGATTTCTCGCTGGACGATGCTCCACAGTCAGGTTTACCAGTTGAAGTTGACAGCGATCAAATCGAGACATTAATTGAGAACAATCAACGTTATACTACGCGGGAGATAGCCGACATACTCAAAATATTCAAATCAAGCACTGAAAGTCATTTGCACCAGCTTGGTTATGTGAATCGCTTTGATATTTGCTTCCACATAAGTTAAGAGAAAAAAACCTTCTTAACTGTATTTCCGCATGCGATTCTCTACTTAAATGTGACAAAAACATTCCGTTTTTAAAACAAATTGTAATGGGCGATGAAAAGTGGATACTGTACAATAATGTGGAATGGAAGAGATCGTGGGGCAAGTGAAATGAACCACCACCAAGCACACCAAAGGCCGGTCTTCATCCAAAGAAGGTGATGTTGTGAATACGGTGGGATTAGACAGGAGTCCTCTATTATGAGCTCCTTCTGGAAAACCAAACGATTAATTCCAACAAGGACTGCTCCCAATTAGACCAACTGAAAGCAGCACACGACGGAAAGCATCCGGAATTATTCAACAGAAAACGCATAATCTTCCATCAGGATAACGTAAGACCGCGTGTTTCTTTGATGACCAGGCAAAAACTGTTACAGCTTGGCTGGAGAGTTCTGATTCATCCATCATATTCACCAGACATTGCACCTTTGGATTTCCATTTATTTCGGTCTTTACAAAATTCTCTTAATGGAAAAAATTTCAATTCCCTGGAAGACTGTAAAAGGTACCTGGAAGAGTTCTTTGCTCAAAAAGATAAAAAGTTTTGGGAAGATGGAATTATGAAGTTGCCTGAATGATGGCAAAGGTAGTGAAACAAAACGGTGAATACATTGCTCAATAAAGCTCTTGGTAAAAATGAAAAATGTGTCTTTTATTTTTACTTTAAAAACCGAAGGAACTTTTTGGCCAATCCAATACTTTGCCCATAATCACCAGAGAGGCCTCAAGCTTTGAGAAAACAGTCACATCCGTCACATTCTTCAGAAGATGGTTTGTCAACAGAACAAGTAAATATGACCTTAAGCATAAACCCCAAAGACTTGGTAAGTGGATAGAGACCATTTTTCTCCATCACAAGCTACTCCTTACTCTCCAAAAGGAGGAAATACAAAATTATTTTTCTCCTCCATTCTACTGCCCTGGCCTCCTCCATCAGCAGTTACAGTTCACAGCACCCAGGGGGCTTCATAATAGCAGGCTTTAGCCTTTCTTCTGGGCGCCCCCGTGTTCCTCACAAATCAAACCAGCACAACAGCTCCATTTAACGTGTCTATGAGCCTCGGCATATGTTTGAACCTACCTTGTTTCTTTTTCTCTATAAATAGGAAAATCAATTATTTAAAACCTACCAAGAGGACTTTGATGAGACTCTTCTGAACACTTAGGTTGCTTAGGAGTTAGGTCCCTACCATGAAAGGTTTGGTACCATTTTACATTCATCAATATTATAAAGAGTTATCAACCATTATTATCATGTGGTACCATTCATTCCTTAAACATTTACTGAGCACCCATGCGATAGGCAATGTGCCAGGAGACAGGCACAGCACAGTGACTAAGACAGATGAGACCTCACGGAGCTGACACTCTTCAAGGGAGAGAAGCAGACAATTCTTTACGCATTTACTTGTTAAACAACAATGGTGATAAGTACAATGAAGGAGAAGTGTACAGTGTGAGGATAATATGTCTTACAGGAGAACCCGACCTAACTTTTGTTTGGGGCTTTTCCTTAAGACATGGCTTGTGAGCACAGCTCTCCAAGATGAAGATGCAAAAAATAAGTAAAAGAAAGTACATTTTTAAAGGGAGGGAACCAAGGGTGGAAAGCAGGGGGGTAGTGGGGGTGGTGGTGGGATGAACTGGGAGATTGGGAATGACACCTATACACTAATATGTATAAAATGGATAACTAATAAGAACCTGCTGTATAAAAAAATTTTTAATTTAATTTTTTAAAAGGGTGGGGGGAATAGGTAGAATCTAAAAACTAAAACAAATGAACAAACATAAAAGAGAAACAGGTGGTTGCCAGAGAGGAAGAGGGAGGGGAAAGGAGAGAAATAGGTGAGGGAGATTAAGAGGTACCACCTCCCAGACACAAAGTAAATGAGTCACGGGTATGAAATACACAGTGTAGGGAATACAGTCAATAACGATGTAATATCTTTATATGGTGTCATATCATAACTAGACTTATGACGGTGATCATTTTGAAATGTAGAGAAATGTCAAATCACTATATTGTGTTATAGGTCAATTATACTTCAAAAAAACCAAACAAACTCCTAGAAAAATAGGTCAGATTTGTGGTTACCAGAGGTGAGGGATGGGGGGAGGAGGAACTGGATGAAGGCAGTCAAAAGGAATAAATTTCCACTTATAAGATAACTAAGTACCAGGGATGTAATGTACAACATGATAAATATAATGAACACTGCTGTATGTTATATATGAAAGTTAAGAGAGTAAATCGTTAAGAGTTCTCATCACAAGGAAAAGGTACTTCTTAAAATTTCTTTAACTTTGTACCTATATGAGATGATGGACATTCACTAAACTTACTGTGATAATCAGTTCATGCTGTATGTAAGTCAAATCATTATGCTGTACACCTTAAATTTATACAGCACTGAATGTCATATCTCAATAAAACTGGAAGAAGAAAAATTTTTCAAATAAAAGGAGGGGAAAAGAATTCTGTAGGAGGGAAAAGCACTATTATTAATGATAAGAACAAAAACCGTTCTTTTTACCACTATTTTGCCTTAATTGTTCTCACTATTGTTTCATCGTCGAAGGAACTGCAGATCTGTTATTTTCAGGATAATTCAGCAGGCTTATCTTGAAATGAAGATCAGCTTTCCTGCAGATTTTCCAAGGTTCTGCGTATGAGAATTGGCTTTCAGAACTCTGAGACTGCAGAGCTGCATTGTCTACAGTTAGCTCCTAAACTCCAAGGCATACTTTCATCTTTTGAGAGACGGTTATACTAAGTTAATATTTACTGAGTCGCTACTGTGTGCCAGTGGGCCGAGTGCTCCAAGTATGTTATCTCATTTAATCCACCACAGACAGGAATCACTGCCATCATCTCCACTTTACAGATGGAAAAACTGAGGCACCATATGGCCAATCTGTCCAAGGGCAACCAACTCACAAGTAGCAGAATCAGGATTGGGACCATTGCATTCAGAAGGCTTGAAACTCACCATTCATTAGGGCCTTATCCCTAACATAACATGTAATCTCACACGTCCATGCCTTTGCTCAGGCCATCTCCTCTACCTGGAAGGCCAACTATTCTTTCTCCCCTTCCCCATAGCCCTTCCCTGATAAAGAAATGCTCTTCTTTCAAGACCCACCTTTAACATTACTTCCTTTGTAAAACATCCTCCTTTCTGAGGTTAGAAACTGTAAAGATAAAGGAACCAAGATAAAAATAAGGGAGAAAGAATCTGCTCTTGCTGTGGCCTGGTGGTAACCTTCCAGAAAGAACCACTGACAAACAAGGGCAAGGAGCTATCCAGTGACAGTGAACAGGCATCTCTGGGCCACATCTAGGTCAGAAGCACTTGATCAAACAACTGATTTGCAAGTCCTTCATTTCTCCTAAATATCTGGGGCAATGGGTGACCCTAGACCAAATCCCCGCATGATCCAGTCTACACACTGAACCAGTGTGTCCAAAGGACCAGAACTGGGCCTCCCCATAATAAGCTTTCGTCAGCATTCCACGGTGGCCTGGCTGAGAGTTCAATGGGAGTTTACTTGTTGGGCTGAGCCAGCCCTGGCAAAGCCACAGCCTGATAAAGAAGATACAGCCGTGGGCTTCCCTGGTGGCACAGTGGTTGAGAGTCCACCTGCCGATGCAGGGGACACGGGTTCGTGCCCTGGTCCAGAAAGATCCCACATGCCGCGGAGCGGCTAGGTCCGTGAGCCATGGCCGCTGAGCCTGCGCATCCGGAGCCTGTGCTCCGCAGCGGGAGAGGCCCCAACAGTGAGAGGCCCGCAAACCACCAAAAAAAAAAAAAAAAAAAAAAAAGAAGATACAGCCGAGGCTGGATCAAGGGAGGCTGGAAAATGAATAGCAGGGAGGGGATGTTTTATAACCAGCTGAGAGGGGGGATGTTTAAGGAGGCAAACAAACCAAAGTGGCCCACTTCCACAAGCTTCATTTAATTTACATTTAGCCTTCCCATTCTCAGTAATTGAATGTATTATTTATTTTGGCCAGCAACTGCTGCATGTGGCTTTCAGAAAAACAACAACAGCCTTTTACGGTTTAGCACCACAGCGCTTAGAGACTTGAGCAAAATCATCAGATAAATTATTAAGCATGAAGTGGACTCCACATTCCTGCCCACCCTGCTGCAGCTTAAAGTGCAGGGGAGGTAGAGGAGGAGTCCAGAGCTCTAACACAGGGGGCGCTGACTGCCCACACCCAGGTACCAGTCTGCTCTGATGCTACTTATCTCCGGGTGTGGACCGAGGGCATCCCAGCAGGGAAACTGTCATTCCCAGCTCTCCTCCAACAGTTCTTGGGAGCAGCAAATCTTTATTTAGCTTAAAAATTTGTTTTGCTTTTTTGAAAACAAAAAATAGCAAGAAGCAAGTTGGGAGAAGAAGGATCTAGGCTTGCGGGGCCTCCACGTGCAGCTCACAGCTCTGGTATCTGCAGCTCACAACCCATTCCTAGTGTTACAGGTGACACCAAACTCAGGGATCCCCACGTGGGTCTACTACTCCTGACCTTTTTAAGAGGGAACCAGTTTATAAGATTTAAAATTTCCTAACATTAATTTAATCTAATTAATTAAGCTAATCTAATATTCATTTTGCATATCACTGGGGTTTGGGCAGTGGCTGTTAATTTTTGTTTTGTTTCCTGCAAACCCACCATCCTTACCAAAGCAGGCACTAGGAGAAAGTTCCATGTTTACTGACAATTAATGAGGACATACCTGTTCTTGTGGGACTTGCAGTCCTCGTGGGGAAAGAGGGTGTCCGGACAATAAGTAAACAAATACACACAAGTAAGAAAGCATCAGAACAAGGTAAATGCAATGAGGACAAGAGGAGGATGGCACAGAGCATGATTGGGGAGGTGCAGCTACTCTAGCTAGAGTGGACAGGAAAGGACCCTGGAAGAGGTGAGGCTTGATTCTCATCTCTGGCCTAGTAATTAAAAAAAATGCAAATATCTGGGGGTGAGATCATTCTAGAAAGAGGGAACAGCAAGTGCAAAGGCTCTGAACTGGAAGACAGCTTAGTATGTTCAAAGAACAGAAAAAAGCCGGTGTGGCTAAAGTGTGGTGTAAGATGAGGACAGAAGGCCGGAAGGCACCAGACCACACAGGGACTTTAGCCAAGGCGTCTGGTTTAATTCCAAATGCGCTAGGAGGCTACTAGAGCGCCCAGGAGTCTACAGCAAAACCAAGCAGAGTTTGAAAAGGTTCCTGGATAGCAATCATGTTTGAAGACTTTGGTGACACTGAGGCCTCAGTAGGAAGGACCCCAGCTACGCACAGTGTTAACCCACCCACCAGCGCACCCTTTGCTGGCGTCCTTCCCTTCCTGGTCTCCCCTCCCCCTCCCCCTACTGACACTCACTGGGATCGCCTCCTAAATAAACCACTCACACGATCCTGGTTCCAGGAGAGCTCTGTACCTCGTACAGAAACAGGTCTTGGGCAGAATTTTTATACCTAATTGCAAGCTATAAAGAGTCTTCATTCTCTACTGATTAGACTCTACTACTGTCTCTCTGGGGTTTTAAACAAATGCACATTGAAAACAACAAATAAACTTGAATCTGCTGTGAATAAGCAGCCCTAACTTCTAAAACTCTCTAGGGAGGTCTGAGCCACCTGACCTGGCCTGCCTGAGACAGATTTAGGAAGGTCCTTACAGGAAATTACCCATGCTCTGTAATCTGTCTGACTATAAATGTGTGTCCGAGGTGCTTCCTACTAAAGAAACAGATTTAAAACTCATCACTTGTTGATCACTTCTTTCTTTCTTTCCTCCTTAAAGGATTCTCTCTACACACTCACACACACATATCCACACACTGCTGAGTCTGCCTTCTAAGGAGCCAGGAAGTGTCTGAGAGCAGAGGAGAGGAGAAAGTGAGTGATGGGCTCACCTTGGGAGAGGCACTGGTTGGCCAAGGCCACCTGACCAGAATGCAGGTAGAGATTGAGGCGGGTGAAGATTCCCACCAGGGAGGGAATGGTAATGAAGCAGTAGGCAACGCAGGCCTAGAAGAAAGGGGAGAAGCAGCAGGTTACATGGCAATGCCATCACAATGGATTAATACTCTTGTTTTCATCCACCATATATTTTCAAGTAAAAATGCTAAAATAATTAATCTCCCCATTAGGAACCCCAATTTCTCCCCCTTGCTTCTGCTGTATTTGCTTCTTTGGGAGGAGGGGGAGGGGCAACCAAGGAGAGTAATGTTGTATGAAAAATAAATCCTCGTCCATCGTCGCAGGAAGTAAATAGATAACACCTAATACTGATAAGTTAAAGAAGCGGCTGTTAAAACCAATTAGTTAAAAAATACACAGGTAATTTGAAGAAGAAATTGCTAAAAAGGGTTTGAGGTGGTTGACTGAGGAGACAGGTATATGGTGAGAAAGGGCAGGGCTGGGAGGCTTCTTTTTCACTGTAATCTTTTTAGTATGATTTTATTTTTAAAGCATGGATATGTATCGCTTTGATAATATTTTGAGCAGCATACTCAAGAAACAAATTTCTTTCAAAGTTGGGAATTTATCAAGAGGGAAAAAAGGTACTAGGCCTTCCAGTTACAGGCACAAGCCAGAGATAGCTCAGCTGGCACACAAAATTGCAAATCCATTTCTCAACCCCCTCCCCGTAACATGTATCAAAATTCAGACTCCTTTGATCATTTCTTTTGAAAGCATTAAGAAAACTGGTCAGTCAGAGATATGCAAGGAAAAATCCAGAAAATCAATACTAAACCACCCTTAATCTTTTTCTGGGAATAGCAATTCAGAAACTTGCAAAAGGAACAGCCCACTGGAGTTCAAAGTCTGTGAGTCTTATCTTTAGAACATACCCGGACAAATGCAGCTGTCTTTCTGGAATGATTTCCTTTCATTACTTTTCTTGTTTCCATTGCCAACCGGTTCACACTCTAGATTAATCAGTAAAACAGAAATGGGAATGAAATGATGGCTGATTCAGATTAACATCTTCCAGAGAGATTTAGACATTAACTGCATACAAGTCAATGAGAACAAGCTAACCGGAACCAAGACTAGTTAGCACCAAACCCTGAAATGGCAAAGGGGTCATCAGGCCAGATTCAATCTCGGCTTCAGCAAACATCTCCAAGGGACACTTGCTGAGTTAATTCATGCCTATCAACCGGCGTAATAAATGAACATTTTCTGGTTTAATGAATAGCTAGGGTTCACTTATTCCATTTCCAGAAATCCCACACACTAAGCTTAAGATCTTAGAGATCTTAACAGAAACCTCCAAAACTGGATGCAGGCCATACAAAGTAGCTCTGCAACACTAACAATAACCATAAGAACAGTATAATAGCAGCCACATCATCACTTATAGAAAATCAGGTGCTGTTCTAGGAGCTATATGTTCCGAGCTCATTTAATCCTTATAAGTCTTATATTTAATCCTTATAAATCCTTATATTTAGGTCTGAAGTTTAGTAATGCTACAAAATCTGATAACCAGCAGACAATCACATAAAAAGGTTATTTTCCTTGAAGTTACACGAAGCAATTCAAGGACCTTAGGGAATCTTTACACGAATATAAAAAGTCTGGACCTATGGTTCCCGAACTGTATACCATGACATCCCAGGGTGTTGCAGCAAAATCACAGGGGCACCACATTTTTTGGACAACCACAGCAAGGCTCAATGGTTGAACACTATGCAAAGCACTAGTGTGAGGGAGCTCATAGACCATGGTACATTCCTTGCAGTCATTTCATATCTTTGCAAAATTGGGTTTTTAGCAGATGCTGTGATAAAAAGCACTGTGCAAAAATTAATGTGGGGAAAAAATCTATCTGGAACGGGAGATAACGTAGTGGTGTCCCATCTGATTCCAAGGTTTAAGAAGTTGTGCAGTGTTCAATAGATGCATATACTTTATTAGTAAATAATTATGATGATTTAAGAATGGAATGAAAATACATTATTTTTCTTTCAGTTTATGTATATTGTTGGTTCAGAGGGCTGTCAAGTTGTTAGGGCACAAATTCTTAAGTTGTTTGAACCTAATTTCTTAAAAAACAGAACTGTTATTTCTTCCTTTTGGCCTAAGGGCACCATGAAAAGTTACTGGAAGGCACCATGATCCAAGAAAGCTGGGACTCTGGTTAGGCAACAAGGAATTCTAATGAGGTTAGTATTTCTATAACTAAATAATCAATGCAACTCACTTAACTCTTCGCTGTTGGCACGCAGGAATGAGAATATGCAAATTTCAGAGAAAAAGAGGCCAATAAAACCACTCAAAGGCTTAAGCAAAGTTGCAGATTTTATTAACCTTTGAGAAAACAACTTTCATGCCTTGGGAACAGAAGCAATATGGAGCCAGAAGAATCCCAGATTAAAATTGATGCGTGCCTCGATGATCAATAAATACGTATTGAGAGAACACATGAATGAATGAAAATCCTTACATGAATCAATTGCACAAGAACAGCTTCCAGATTGCAAAACATCGACCTGGCCTCAACGTAAAAACTCAGCTGTTGTTCAAAATCACGGCCAAAGGACACCTAGAGTCAAGGAGAAAGATGCTGATGATGTTATCTCCATTGTGAGCACACAATTGGAAAGATTTGCCTGAGTTTGTGGGGGCAGGGGAGGTGCTGTGATGACAAGTCACCAAAAATCCCACAGCTATAAATGGTGGCTATCTCAGTCGTATGTAAGCAAACACACACATCCGAGCACTGCAATATACTCTAGTTAGACTTCACATTACTTCACCCAGCAGAGAGCGGAAACGTTCCTATTACCACCTCATCTTCATGACATTGGCATTGTTGTAGAACATAAAAAGACCAAAGGGTATAAAACATAATCTCAAAAGTAAAGAGGATTTCCCAGGCAAGAAGGAAACCAATGGAATGGAAATGATAGAATTTTGTTTATCAGCTGTGGCCTTTTCACAGAACACAGATTTGGTGATTGGGAGCCATTTGTCAGAGGGGTTCCCTCATAAGGGCCAAACCTTTCTGCTTCCTGAAGGGGATTCCAACCTCGGCAGCTCACTGGTGGCTGCTAGAGCCACAGACGGATGTTATTCCACCATTAAAAATCCCCTCGACTCCTATTTCTTCAAATTTATGAACAGCTGGTTGGTAGGACAAAGTTTACTGCTACAGCAATCATTTTTGTCTGGAGGAGATTTAATGTCACATTTTCCATTATAGCTATCAGGTTTCACATCTTATTTCCTCATATTCTTTTCCATTATAACTTGGTGGCTTTCAGATAAACCCATAAAAGGATAAATACCACGTGATCAGCATATAACTCAGGGGAACAAGAGAGGCACCTGGTAACAGTCATAGGTATTCAATACATAAAAAGGCTAATCCTGAATTTTCATCAAACTCGGTATTTTACCCATAGTTAAATTGACCCCTGACGTTGAATGAGTCACATTTTCAAGGTGATTTTCAAAGTGATCTAGTTACTTTCATCTCAGTCAGCTTTTGTCTTGATTTTTCTATTCCAACAGCAGATACTGGCAGCAGTGGGTATTTTAGATTTGTGCCCTGAGAATTAAGGCAAAGGTTGTTCTGGTGGGGATGGACTGGTGGGTTATTCCCAAAGAAGCCTGCAACAATGCCTCCTGCTCTGCTTGTCCCTTCGCAGTGTCCCTGTAGACTCTTCCCATCCGAAGGTGGAGTCTGCTTTCCCCCACTTCCAGAGGGCTGGCCCTGGGACTTGCTTTGACCCAGAGAATGAAGCAGGAAGCAGCACAGATCACTGTGTGATTTCTGAACCTCCAAAGGCCCCGCAGCTTCTGATTTCGCCCTCACCACACAAGAGCTCACTGAGATGAGTGAATGATGAGAGAATGATGGAGAGAAAGAGGTCACATGGCCGAGAAATAAGCCACCCCAGCCAACAGCCACCACCAAGACCCCAGACACGTGCTCAAGGCTGTCCTAGATCCTCCAGCCCCAGTTCTGCCACACCTCTGACATCATACAGAGCGGCATGGTTATCCAGCCAACCCACGGAATTGTAAGAATTAATGAAACACTGTTATTTTAAGCCACTAAGTTTGGGGTGAGTTGTTATACAGCACTGGGTAACTAGGACGAATGGAGAGTGAACACTTGGCATTTCTCCCCCCGATCTGACCCCCAAATTGTTTTCACCAGCATCTGATGAGCAGCACATCAGGTGCTTCAGGAAGCCCCTTCTCCAGGGAGTTCCCTGGTGGCCTGGGGCTTAGGATTCTGGGCTTTCACTGCCATGGCCCAGGTTCCATCCCTGGTCAGGGAACTGAGATCCCACAAGCCGCACAGCATGGCCAAAATAAATAACAAAAAAAAGAAAAGAAAAAATTTAAACTGGCTTTATTAAAAAGAAAAAGAAAGGAAGCCCCTTCTCCCACTCCTGGTCCACGTGATTCGGTTGCCCAGGTATGCCTGTCTCCCTAGCCTGGCCGATCAGCGTGTTCATTCTTTCTCACAGCAGCAATTTGCTCAGAGATGAGCTGGTGATCCAAATTAATCCAAAGAGACTCAGCCCCAGGACTCCTGATGGAGCCCTTCCGGCTGGGCTGCAGAGCTGGAAGGAATGGAAACCCGGAGCTCTTATGGGGAGTGAGCCTGCCTGGGAAGGACGCCAAGAGAGAAGAGCCACGAGCCAAAGACACACACATGGCAGGTCCTGACACCACCACAGAGACCCCAAGCCCAGCTGGCCCTTCTGAGAGGTCCCTTCCTGGACTTTATGTCACATCAGCCAGTAAGTCCCCGCCCACCCTCCCCTTTTTATTTTTTCCTTAAGCCAGTTTGTCTTGGCTCTCCTTGCCCCCAGGGGAATGCTGGCTAATATAAGTTGTTTTCTAATTTCATCTTATCTCAATAAAAATGAAAAGCACCAGGGAACATAATGTTAACTGCTTTCACCAGAGGAAGGATAAACAATTACATCACATTTCCAAGTACACTGAAACTTCTTCCCCAATACTTACCATTTTTATAAATCCATTAATCAAATATGCCAGCATTCTTTTCTCATCCTCAAGAGTGAGTGCACTAAAATCAATAATTGTACATAATTAACATTGAGGTGATAAATGAAAGTTTCCAAAGGAAAAAAAAGTATTAGAAGTAAGCAACTTAACAGGTAAGAACATTTTGCATTTTCTAGATTTAAAAAACTTCCATGTATGTGTTTCTTTTGATGAAAATATGTAATCTAAATTAACATAATTTAAATGTGTTTCTAATTTCTCTCAAAGATGCTGTTCTCAAGATATATTTATTAACAGCAAAAGAGAAGGTAACGCTCTTCTTTGGAATTTGGATAGCCAGGTCCAACTTCAAATTTTGTATTTCAGAGAAATTTTATTCAACATTTTACTATAAAAAGTTTAAACATGTAGCAAAGTTGAAATTATACAGTGAACACCAATACACCCTACTATTATCATTTTACAATATTTGCTTTATCATATAACTCTCCATCACTCTCTCCATCCATCAATCTACCTTATTTTGGAGATACAGCTTAAAGTAAATCACAGATCTCAGGTGCTACTGTTTAATAGCAAATTTAATATAAATATAAATGAAAAAATGTCAAGTCCTTATAGTTTTGATAATACATGTAAAGGTTTATAAATAGTTCTCCAAATTTATTTTAAAAAACTTTAAGAGCCAAAGACCAAGGCTCCTGTTTATTGGTTTGTTCTAAGGGAAAACAAGTCTGTATTGGCAAAGACTACATACTGTCCTCCAATATGCAGTGTCCCCTTCATTCTTTGAGACTACATTTCCCAAACTCCTTTGTAGCTACGAGTAGTCACGTGACAATTCTGGCCAATGGGATGTGAATGCGAGTAATGTACGAGCCTCCCAAGTTGTGTCCCTAAAAGGAGGGTGCTGTCCTCCAATGCCTGCAGGCTGCAACATAGGCACGGCTGAGGGAAGGCACCTCCACCAGGAAGCAAGGACAACACCCCGGAGGGATAGCAGAGCAGTAAGACAAGAAACCTGGGCTCCTGGATGATGTTCTAAAGCAGAGCTACCCCACCACCACCTTTTGGCTTCACACTTCCCATAAGAGAAATACATCTTCTATTTCGCTTAGGCCAAAAACCAATGTCCTACTAATACAAGTACCTTTCTAAATGTTTTTTGTGTCTTTATTTCTATTTTTGTGCAACTAAAGTCTATCAGTTCCACTTATTATAAAAAGTCTGGATATTTTAATTTTGAAAACTACTTGTGAAGTTGAAAGCACAAAGTCATGAAATAAAGATTCTAAAATTCAGGGGGGGAAAAAAAAGAAATACAATTCATCTTTGTTGATGGTTAAGTTCCAAAACAATTTTCTCATTTCTTGTAACATTTTCCTGTGAATCAAGCTGCTGTGTTTAAAAATTCTTTGGGGACCAAAATTTCTGCCACAAATAAGCAAGAATTGCCTCAAGCACAGTCAAATGGAAACATGTAATAAAAAAGAAAAAAAAGATAAGACAAATAAAACTAGAAAGCAAAGGAGATAATTTGGCTTTTGACCCAACGGTAAGGCCCATGGGTAGGTCTGACCCTCAAGCATACTCAACAAACTAAAGTCCTTCATGTAAGGAATATAAGCAATTTTATTTGAATTTTTAAAAATTGGCTAATATTGAGAAAAAACTTAACGGCTATGTTACTGGATGAGTGAACTCATTATTATACTATCTGCTGCTCTCAGAAATCTCCAGGAGACATGGAGTATGAGTTCACTTGGATGAAACCAGCCTTTTCCTCCCAACAGAAATCCCTTTGTAAAAACATCTGCCATCTCATTTTCTCAGGAAGGTTACCCTCAGCTCAGCCTCCCTTCTCCCCTGGACTGGAATGTCCTTGTTAACATGTATCTTAATAGACTCCATAAAATAATATTATTCCCAGTGGCAGCTTAAAGCAGTAATTCCCTAATGTACTATTATGTGGCATTAAGACCCAATCCAGGCTCGTTTCAGCCTTAAACATGGCTTACTTCACAGAGTCATGCATGGTCTTGCAAACGTGCAAAAGGGCGTTCAGAATGACGGGGTCCTTAGTGGGCTCTTGCTGATGCCTAGAAGACATTTAGAGACAACAGTAAAAGCCATGTCCACTGAGACCACAGAAAACACAGATTTAGTTCTCATCTATGATACATATGTGAGAAGCAGTAAATTATCTGGTTGGCATTTAACGTGGCCCAGATCATCAGCAATGGGCAATGATCTAGTTTTCTCTTAATTCTCCTTTAAATAACAAGTTTGCTCTTCTAACATATCATAACTTCTCCTAACTACAAAATCATGGTAAAACTGATACATTTCCTAAGCTAGGCAAAGGGCAAATCTGTTTTCTTACCGTGTTTCTTGAACTTCTAAAGCTGTCCAACAACCTGTCCCTAACTGTGTTAAGTGCCAGGCAAAATTATTAATTTGGTTTCTCAAATAACATAAAAGGACACGCTCTTATAACAAATCTTTTTTATTTTTGGCCTCACCACGCGCCATATGGGATCTTAGTTCCCCAAGCAGGGATGGAACCTACACCCCCTGCAGTGGAAGCATGGAGTCTCTCTCTCTCTTTTTTAAAATATTTATTTATTTATTTATCTATCTATCTATCTATCTATCAATCAGGCTGCATCGGGTCTTAGTTGTGGCACGCAGGATCTTCACTGCGGCATTCGGGATCTTTAGTTGCAGCACACGGGATCTAGTTCCCCGACCAGGTATTGAACCTGGGTCCCCTAAATTGGAAGCACGGAATCTTACCCACTGGACCAACAGGGAAGTCCCAACAAATCTTTATGTAAGTAAAGTAGGTATACTTGTTTCAAGCATATGGAATTAACCTTCTAGAAAGGTAATACAAGGAAAGCTTAAAACATACATTCCAGCAACTTCTAACTCAATTTTCCAAACTCTGGTTACTTGAGTTCCATCTTAACATATTTTTTAAATCATATCTACATACTTAATATTTAAAGGGACTTGAACTTTTAACTTAACCTTGTCCTAAAGAATAATACATTTGAAGTCACTGATTAAACTAGTTATATATTATCTAACATACTTTAAAATAAATACACGTTTTAAAATAAAAATAAAAATCTCTCTTCCATGTACCACCTGAAAGTATTTCATGTACCATCAGCAGTAGGCAGTTTTGGGAAAACAGATTTAATCAATAAAATGAAAGAAATTAAGTTGAAAACTGATCACAAATCTACACATTAAAGATAGAAACCTTTCTACCTCTGGTATCTTGAGAAGAATGACTTTATCTTTTAAAATGACACTTCCTAAATAATACATCAATAGATTGCTCCTTCCCAAATCACAGGAGTGAGATATGGGTGATGGTCAGGCTCTGTTAACATTTATTACTTTGTCTTCTTAAGCTAATTATAAACTTTTACCATGACTGCTCCTTTTAATGTGTTTTTTCTCTCAATGTTATTTTAGGTATAAATATCACTACATCACAGGCCCTCAAAATGCATAAATTGATTTCTTATCAACAGGTTTCACAAGGGCAGCAGGAATTGAAGCTTCTGATTACATCATGTTACACTTACTTGATAAAAACTTCCATGATGCATTTGCAAACCTCCACCCGCACACTCTCTTTTTGGAACATGTCCAGAAATGGCAGAAATTTTTCCTAAAAAAGATAATAAAAGCACTCTACCTACAATTTACACAAGTTACTGGAAGGAATTTGTGGGTTACTTTTTCTTTGAAGGGCAAAACAGAGGAAGAGTTGTTCATCTTTCTGAGGCAGATCTGATCAGGACTCACATGAAAGCAAGGAGAGAACTCTGAGGATTTTAAAACTATTACTATTAAAACAAATTGCACATGCCCAAGGACCAGGGTTCGGACCAGTTAACATTTTGGCGAATCATCTGGACAACCTTTAGATGAGCATAAGCTCTTCTTGGTAGCAGAAGGCAAAGGAGGCTTCAATCTTTTAATGACTGTATAGAGGAACAGAGAAAGAAGAGTCAGAGTTGTTCAGAGCAGCTTCTGCAACCTGACCCCTCATTCTGTGGCTGTGTGACCTTAAGCAAGTTACTCCACCTCTTCCAGCATCAGTTTCCTCATCTGTAAAGTGGGACTCATTACTACTCATGCCTTCCCAGTGGTGTTCTGAAAATGATCTGAGGCAATCCATGTAAAGTCCATAGAAAAGATCAACAAAACTAAAAGCTGGTTCTTTGACAAGATAAACAAAATTGATAAACCTTTAGCCAGACTCATCAAGAAAAAATGGGAGAGGGCCCAAATCAGTAAAATTAGACATGAAAAAGGAGTTACAACTGATACCCAGTAATACAAAGAACCGTAAGAGACTACTACAAGCAACTATATGCCAACAAAACAGACAATCTAGAAGAAATGGAAAAATTATTAGAAAGGTACAATCTCCTAAGAGTGAACCAATAAGAAATAGAAAATATACAACAGACCAATTACAAGTATTAAAATTGATCTGTGATTAAGAAACTCCCAACAAACAAAAGTCCAGGACCAGATGGCTTCACAGGCAAATTCTATCAAACATTTAGAGAGGAGTTAATAAACTATTCCAAAAAATTAACTCATTCTATGAGGCCACCATCACCCTGATACCAAAATCAGACAAAGATACCATCAAAAAGAAAATTACAGGCCAATATCACTGATGAACATAGATGCAAAAATCCTCAACAAAATATTGAATACTAGCAAACTGAATCCAACAGTACATTAAAAAGATCATACACCATGAACAAATGGGATCATTATCCCAAGGATGCAAGGATTTTTCAATATCCACAAGTCAATCAGTGTGACACACCACATTAATAAATTGAAGAATAAAAACCACTATGATCATCTCGATAGATGCAGAAAAAGCTTCTGATAAAATTCAACATCCATTTATGATAAAAACTCTCCAGAAAGTGGGTATAGAGGGGACCTACCTCAACATAATAAATGCCATATATGACAAACCCACAGCTAACATCATACTCAATGGCAAAAAGCTGAAAGCATTTCCTCTAAGATCAGGAACAAGACAAGGATGTCCACTCTCAGCACCTTTATTCAACATAGTTTTGGAAGTCCTATCCACAGCAGTCAGAGAAGGAAAAGAAACAAAAGGAAACCAAATTGGAAAAGAAGAAGTAAAACTGTCACTGTTTGCAGATGACATGATACTATACATAGAAAACCCCAAAGACACTACTAGAAAACTACTAGAGCTTGCTCATCAATGAATTCGGTAAAGTTGCAGGATACAAAATTAATACATAAGGATCTGTTGCATTTCTATACACTAACAATGAAAGGTCAGAAAGAGAAACTAAGACAACAATCCCATTTACCATTGCATCAAAAAGAATAAAATGCCTAGGAATAAACTTACCTAAGCAGGCAAAAGACCTGTACTCCAAAAACTTTAAGATGCTGATGAAAGAAATAAAAAATGACACAGGG
>NC_041227.1:61033894-61038631 GCF_002837175.3 Physeter macrocephalus
AGAGGCCCGCGTACCGCAAAAAAAAAAAAAAAAAAAAAAAAAAATTACACAAACAAATGGAAAGATATATACCATGTTCTTGGATTGGAAGAATGAATGTTGTCAAAACAACTATATTATCCAAGGAAACCTACAGATTCAATGCAATTCTTATCAAATTACCAACTGCATTTTTCACAGAACTAGAAAATAAATTTAAATTTGTATGGAAATACAAAAGACCCGAATATCCAAAGCAATCTTGAGAAAGAAAAAACGGAACTGGAGGAATCAGGCTCCCTGACTTCAGACTATACTACAAAGCTACAGTAGTCAAGTCAGTATGGTACTGGCACAAAAACCGAAATACAGATCAATGGAACAGGATAGAAAGCCCAGAGATAAACCCATATACATATGGTCAATTAATCTACAAAAAAGGAGGCAAGGATATACAATGGAAAAAAGACAGTCTCTTCAATAAGTGGTCCTCGGAAAACTGGACAGCTACGTGCAAAAGAATGAAATTAGAACATTCTCTAACACCATACACAAAAATAAACTCAAAAGAGATTAAAGACCTAAACAAAAGACCAGATACTATAACACTTTTAGAGGAAAATATAGGCAAGACACTCTTTGACATAAATTGCAACAATATCTTTTTGGATCTGCCTTCTAGAGTAATGGAAATAAAAACAAAACTAAACAAATGGAACCTAATTAAACTTAAAAAGCTTTTGCATAGCAAAGGAAACAATAAACAAAACAAAAAGACAACCTACAGAATGGGACAGAATATTTGCAAATGATGTGACTAACAAGGGATTAATCTCCAAAATATACAAAACAGCTCATACAGCTCAGTATCAAAAAATCAACCCAATCAAAAAATAAGCAGAAGATCTAAAATGACATTTCTCCAAAGAACATGTACAGATGGCCAAAAGGCACATGAAAAGATGCTCAACATTGTTAATTATTAGAGAAATGCAAATCAAAACTACAATGATGTATCACCTCACACCCAAAAGAATGGACATAATCAAAAAGTCTACAAATAATAAATGCTGGAGAGGGTGTGAAGAAAGAGGAACCCTCCTACAGTGCTGGTGGGAATGTAAATTGGTACAGACACTATGGAGAAGAGTATGGGGGTTCCTTAAAAAACTAAAATCAGAGCTACCATATGATCCAGCAATTCCACTCCTGGGCATATATCCGGAGAAAAACATAATTCGAAAAGATACATGCACCCCAATAGCAGCACTATCTACAACAGCCAAGATGTGGAAGCAACCTAAGTGTCCATTGACAGATGAATGGATAAATAAGATGTGGTGCATATGTATATATGTGTACACACACACACACACACACACACACACACACACACACACACACACTGGAATATTACTCAGCCATAAAAAAGAATGAAATAATACCATTTGCAACAACGTGGATGGACCTAGAGATTATCATGCTAAGTGAAGTAAGCCATACAGAGAAAGACAAATATCATAGGATATTGCTTGTATGTAGAATCTAAAAAAAGGATACAAATGAACTTATTTACAAAACAGAAATAGACCCACAGACATAGAAACTTATGGTTACCAAAGGGGAGTAGGTGAGAGAGATAAATTAGAGGAGTTTGGGATTAAAATATACACACTACTATATATAAAATAGATAACCAACAAGGACCTACTGTATAGCACAGGGAACTATACTCAGTATCTTGTAATAACCTATAATGGAAGAGAATGTAAAAAAAGAATATATATTTATATATACATATAACTGAATCACCTTACTGTACACCCGAAACTAACACAACATTGTAAATCAACTATATTTAAAATAAAAATTAAAGAAAAAAAAGTTCTAGCACAGTGCTTGGGGCATGGCAAAAGTCCAATAAATAACAGCCTTTATTATTAAATAAACAAAAGCTTACTGGAAACGGAAGCAGGAAGAAGGAAAAGGAAAGTTGAAGGCAGGGCAGAGAGTGTTACTACACAGAGAATACCGAGATTGGTATGTGACCAGGGCACTGCAGCAAATGAGAAGGGTGTCGAGGGATATTTTAAATTTTTGAGGGAAATATAATAAATCTCAACTCTGTCAGACACTGAGACAACTATTAGCTTGATGTATATCATAGTTTCAACATTAAATTGTGTGATAAAAAGCAGGTACCATGCGAAAATCAATGAGGAAGAGGATATCCAATTTGATTCCAAGGTTTGAGAAGTTGTGTGATACCCAGTAGGTGCACATATCCCACAGTAAGTAATGAATGAAATAAAGACAATACTTTTCCATCAGTCTATGTGTATTATTTTCTCAAGTGCTGCTTAAGTTGTCATGACATAAATATTTAAATTGTTTAAACCTTACTAGTTTTTTTAAATAAAAAACGGAACTGTTAAGTACTTCTCTTGGTCTAGGACACCATGAAAAAATTATTGAGACACTAAAGGAACCTCTGAGTCAGATACAAATTTCCAAAGATAGTTAAGGAAAGTTACTTACCACTGAAAAAAGAACTGAGAAATCATGGAAGTGTGCAATTACTTTCTTAATTATTGACTGAAGCTGCAAAACAAAATGAAAAACACATCTTTAATAAAACTTCGATATTTTTAAAAAGGCAACCCTGCCCATAGTTTGAAATCACAGTTACAATAAGGGAAACCTGGATTACACAAGGAACAGGGAATTACTGGGTTAGGTTAAACCTAGTCTCAATCTGAGTTTGCCCATCTTACTCTAGTCTTGGAGAAACAACTTGGCCTCAGTCTTCTCTTCTGTAAAATTGGAGAGCAAAGTAGTATCTCGCTCATTGTGAGGATTAAATGGGATGGTTTGCTTACAGTGTTTAGAGCAATGCCTGCCCTTCAAAGCTCTCCGTTCAAATCAGGTATGAATATTCAAGAGGTGGGCAAATGTTTTCTATACAGGGCCATACAGTCACCACAACTACTCAACTCTGCTGTTGTAGCTGGAAAGCAGTCATTGACAAGGTGTAAACAGAGGGGTATGGCTGGGTTCCGATAAAACTTTATTCACAACAGGTTGTGGGCTACATGGGCCATGGTTTACAGATCCCTATTCTAGCCCATGGTGGTCCTGTGTTTTTTGACTACTTCAGTGGAGACGCACTGGACTGAGTTTGTCAGTGGGGTGAAAGGCCATGGCATTACCGGAGGATGGCGGCACAGTCTGTGAGGTCTGTCCTAGATGGCCAGGTGCTGATGTCCACCACCCCTCACCCTGACATGCACAGAGTCCTGTTCACAGTGCCTTGGCACGGGAGAACCAAGGAGGCACTTTCTCTAAATAAAATATAAACCGCGGCCAGGAGCGAAGCCTACCCCCATGTCCTGCCTGCCGACAGCCACACACAATGGGGTGTCACTCTAGGCCTTGCTTCAGACATTGCAAGGAAAACCAGCCCTATGTGGATCACCAGCAAAACTACTGCCATTGAGAAGCTTCCCAGGACTGAAGCCATGTGTCTGACAGGGTCTTGGTGTTCTGGCTGGGTGTCCGGCCTGAGCCTCTGAGGTGGGAGAGCCGAGTTCGGGACATTAGACCACCAGAGACCTCCCGGCTCCACGTAATATCAAAAGGCAAAAGCTCTCCCAGAGATCTCCATCTCAATGCTAAGACCCAGCTCCACTCAACGACCAGCAAGCTCCAGTGCTGGACACCCTGCGCCAAACAACTAGCAAGACAGGAACACACCCCACCCATTAGCAGACAGGCTGCCTAAAATCATAATAAGTTCATAGACACCCCAAAACACACCACCAAACATGGTGCCGCCCACCAGAAAGACAAGATCCAGCCTCATCCACCAGAACACAGGCACCAGTCCCCACCACCAGGAAGCCTATACAACCCACTGAACCAACCTTACCCACTGGGGGCAGACACCAAAAACAACAGGAACTACGAAACTGCAGCCTGCGAAAAGGAGAACCCGAACACAGTAAGTTAAGCAAAATGAGAAGACAGAGAAATATGTAGCAGATGTAGGAGCAACGTAAAAACCCACCACACCAACAAATGAAGAGGAAATAGTCTACCTGAAAAAGAATTCAAAGTAATGATAGTAAAGATTATCCAAAATCTTGGAAACAGAATGGAGAAAATACAAGAAAGGTTTAACAAGGACTGAGAACAACTAAAGAGCAAACAAACAATGATGAACAACACAATAAATGAAATTTAAAATTCTCTAGAAGGAATCAATAGCAGAATAACTGAGGCAGAAGAACAGATAAGTGACCTGGAAGACAAAATAGTGGAAATAACTACCACAGAGCAGAGTAAAGAAAAAAGAATGAACAGCATTGGGGACAGTCTCAGAGACCTCTGGGACATTAAACACACCAACATTCGAATTACAGGGGTCCCAGAAGAAGAAGAGAAAAAGAAAGGGATTGAGAAAATATTTGAAGAGATTATAGTTGAAAACTTCCTTAATATGGGAAAGGAAATAGTCAATCAAGTCCAGGAAGCACAGAGAGTCCCATATAGGATAAATCCAAGGAGAAACATGCCAAGACACATATTAATCAAACTATCAAAAATTAAATACAAAGAAAACATATTAAAAGCAGCGAGGGAAAAGCAACAAATAACATAAGAGGGAATCCCCATAAGGTTAACAGCTGATCTTTCAGCAGAAACTCTGAAAGCCAGAGGGAGTGGCAGGACATATTTAAAGTGACGAAAGGGAAAAAC
>NC_041227.1:61038817-61040583 GCF_002837175.3 Physeter macrocephalus
ACCTACCATAACAAACCCAAAACAATTAAGAAAAAGGTAATAGGAACATACATATTGATAATTACCTTAAATGTAAATAGATTAAATGCTCCAAGCAAAAGACATAGACTGGCTGAATGCATACAAAAACAAGACCTGTATATATGCTGTCTACAAGAGACCCACTTCAGACCTAGGGACACATACAGACTGAAAGTGAGGGGATGGCAAAAGATATTCCATGCAAATGGAAATAAAAAGAAAACTGGAGTACAAATTCTCGCATCAGACAAAATAGACTTTAAAATAAAGACGATTACAAGAGACAAAGAAGGACATTACATAATGATCAAGGGACCAATCCAAGAAGAAGATGTAACAATTGTAAATATTTATGCACACAACATAGGAGCACTTCAATACATAAGGCAAATGCTAACAGCCATAAAAGGGGAAATCGACAGTAACACAATAATAGTAGGGGACTTTAACACCCCACTTTCACCAATGGACAGATCATCCAAAATGAAAATAAATAAGGAAACACAAGCTTTAAATGACATATTAAACAAGATGGACTTAATTGATATTTACAGGACATTCAAGTATCTTTTCCAACCACAATGCTATGAGACTAGATATCAATTACAGGAAAAAAAACATAAAAACTACAAACACATGGAGGCTAAACACTATACACTACTAAATAACCAAGAGATCACTGAAGAAATCAACGAGGAAATCAAAAAATATGCAGAAACAAATGACAATGAAAACACGATGACCCAAAACCTATGGGATGCAGCAAAAGCAGTTCTAAGAGGGAAGCTTAGGGTAATACAATCCTACCTCAAGAAGAAACATCTCAAGTAAACAACCTAACCTTACACCTAAAGCAATTAGAGAAAGAAGAACAAAAAAAACCCAGTTAGCAGAAGGAAAAAAATCATGAAGATAAGATCAGAAATAAATGAAACAGAAATGAAGGAAACAATAGTAAAGATCAATAAAACTAAAAGCTGGTTCTTTGAGAAGACAAACAAAATTGATAAACCATTAGCCAGACTCATCAAGAAAAAAGGGAGAAGACTCAAATCAGGAGATTTAGAAATGAAAAAGCAGAAGTAACAACTGACACTGCAGAAATACGAAGGATCATGAGAGATTACTACAAGCAACTATATGACAATAAAATGGACAACCTGGAAGAAATGGACAAATTCTTAGAAAAGCAAAACCTTCCAGGACTGAACCATGAAGAAACAGAAAATACAAACAGACCAATCACAAGCACTGAAATTGAAAATGTGATTAAAAATCTCCCAACAAACAAAAGCCCAGGACCAGATGGATTCACGGGTGAATTCTAGCAAAGATTTAGAGAAGAGCTAACACCTATACTTCTCAAACTCTTCCAAAATATAGCAGAGGAGGGACACTCCCAAACTTATTCCATGAGGCCACCATCACCCTGATACCAAAACCAGACAAAGATGTCACAAAGAAAGAAAACTACAGGCCAATATCACTGATGAACACAGACGCAAAAATCCTCAACAAAATACTAGCAAACAGAATCCAACAGCACATTAAAAGGATCATACACCATGATCAAGTGGGGTTTATCCCAAGAATGCAAGGATTCTCCAATATATGCAAATCAATCAATGTGATACACCATATTAACAAATTGAAGGATAAAAACCATACAATAATCTCAATAGATGCAGAAAAAGCTTTTGACAAAATTCAACACCCATTTATGATAAAAACTCTCCAGAAAGTGG
>NC_041227.1:61041058-61042306 GCF_002837175.3 Physeter macrocephalus
AAAGAAGAAGTAAAACTGTCACTGTTTGCAGATGACATGACACTATACATACAGAATCCTAAAGATGCCACCAGAAAACTACTAGAGCTATTCAATGAATTTGGTAAAGTAGCAGGATACAAAATTAATGCACAGAAATCTCTTGCATTCCTATACACTAATGATGACAAATCTGAAAGAGAAATTAAGGAAACACTCCTATTTACCACTGCAACAAAAAGAATAAAATAGCTAGAAGTCAACCTACCTAAGGAGGCTAAAGACCTGTATGCAGAAAACTATAAGACACTGATGAAAGAAATTAAAGATGATACAAACAGATGGAGAGATATACCATGTTCTTGGATTGGAAAAATCAACACTGTAAAAATGACTCTACTACCCAAAGCAATCTACACATTCAATGCAATCCCTATCAAACTACAAATGGCATTTTTCACAGAACTTGAACAAAAAAATTTCACAATTTGTATGAAAACACAAAAGACCCGAATAGCCAAAGCAATCTTGAGAAAGAAAAATGGATCGTGCCCCAGTCCGGGAAGATCCCACATGCCGTGGAGCAGCTAGGCCCGTGAGCCCTGGCCACTGAGCCTGCGCGTCCGCAGTATGGTACTGGCACAAGAACAGAAATATAGATCAATGGAACAGGATAGAAAGCCCAGAGATAAACCCACACACATATGGTCACCTTACCTTTGATAAAGGAGGGAAGAATATACAAAGAAGAAAAGAGAGCCTCTTCAATAAGTGGTGCTGGGAAAACTGCACAGCTACATGTAAAAGAATGAAATTAGAACACTTCCTAACACCATACACAAAAATGAACTCAAGGGCTTCCCTGGTGGCGCAGTGGTTGAGAGTCTGCCTGCCAATGCAGGGGATACAGGTTCGTGCCCCAGTCCGGGAAGATCCCACATGCCGTGGAGCAGCTAGGCCCGTGAGCCCTGGCCACTGAGCCTGCGCGTCCGGAGCCTGTACTCCACAACAGGAGAGGCCACAACAGTGAGAGGCCCGTGTACTGCAAAAAAAAAAAAAAAAGAACTCAAAATGGATTAAAGACCTAAATGTAAGGCCAGACACTATAAAACCTTTAGCGGAAAACACAGGCAGAACACTCTATGACATAAATCACAGCAAGATCCTTTTTGACCCACTTCTTAGAGAAATGGAAATAAAAACAAAAATAAACAAATTGGACCTAATGAAACTTAAAAGCTTTTGCACAGCAAAGGAAATCATAAACAA
>NC_041227.1:61043143-61048184 GCF_002837175.3 Physeter macrocephalus
ACACAGGGGGGAAGGGGAAGCTGGGACGAAGTGAGAGAGCAGCACTGACATATATACACTACCAAATGTAAAATAGATAGCTAGTGGGAAGCAGCCGCATAGCACAGGGAGATCAGCTCTGTGCTTTGTGACCACCTAGAGGGGTGGGATAGGGAGGGTGGGAGGGAGACACAAGAGGGAGGGGATATATGTATATGTATAGCTGATTCAGTCTGTTATACAGCAGAAACTAACACAACATTGTAAACAATTATACTCCAATAAAGATGTTAAAAAAAAAATAAAAAAATAAACCCCTAACCCTGGTTGCTGTCAAGAAAGGAAAATTTACTGACAAGTACTTTGTTTATAATAAAAACATCACTGTTTAAATCATCTGCAAAGGAAATGGCTCATGGTCCAAAATATGGAATATTAAGAGGTACACACCCCATTTCATAATTAAGCAGTTTACGAGGTCAGCAAGCAAAAGGACTTCAAAATGTCATGACAGTGCTCCAAGGCAGAGCATTCCAAGATACTGCAATACTGTCTAGTTAAAATAGTTCCTGAAACCTTATCCACTGCAACTAATCCCTGTAGAACAGGAATTTTTTTTTAATATTTAAAAGTACACTTACAAATAATGCCTTTCCTTTTAAAAGATGGTTTTTTTCCCTTCAACGTTTCATTATGAAATGCTGATACGTAAGAAAATTCAATGAATAAATAACAAACACCCATTTACTCACCACTTAGATTCTACAAGGGCTAACACTTTGCTATATTTATCTCCTCACCTATCCATCGATCCAATGGCAGAACTTTAAAAATATGTGTTGATTGTGTGTTGCCAACTTTTTTACTGTGAAATAATTTCAAACTTGCAGAAACATTGAAAAAACAGTACAGAAAACTCCCATATTCTCTTTACACAAAGTCATCAAATTTTAGTATTTTGCCAAATTTGTTTCATTGTCCTCTCTCTGTAAAAAGACATATTATATTTTTCCTGAACCATGTGAAAGTAGATTGAATGTATCATGTCCCTCACCCCTTACCACTTCATTTGTATTTCCTAAGAATAGTCATATTCTCTGACATTTCCACTCTGTTGTTATCAAATTCAGGAAGGTTAACACTGGTATAATTTTAATACTTTATCATTTGTATTCCAATCTTGTCAAACTGTCTCAGTACATTCTTTACAGCATTATTTTTTCCTCTCTTTAGTAGAGGATTCAGTTCAGGATCATGCATTGCTTTTTGTTTTCATGTCTGTGTAGTCTGTGTTAATTTGGAACAGTTCCTTAACCTTCTTTGTCACTGATGGCAAAGATTTTTTTTACAAGCCAATTACTTTATAGCATGCTCCTCAATTTGGGCATGACTGATGTTACCTCATGATTAGATTCCGTCATGCATTCTCTACTGGAATGCTACATAGATGATGCTGTGTCTTTCCTGTTTTTCGGGGTACCATATCTGCAGGCACACTTGCTCCTCAATGGTGATAAGGATTTTGATTAGCCCGTCAATGACTGTCCAAATTCTCCACTGTAGAGTCACTATTTTTCCCCTTGCAATTAATACTCATTCTATGGGAAGAGATACGAAAATGTCCTGGGAAGAGATACGAAAATGTCCTGCTCCTCATCAAACAATCCCCCCAGATTTAGCATCCATTGATGATTCTTGCCTGAAGACTGATGATTCTTGTCTTTACTGTGATGGCTGCAAATGGTGATTTTTCAACTCTACCATTTCTTCCACATTTCTCAAATGGCACCCCTGTGCACCTTTCCCCTCATCTATTTATTTATTTATCTATTCGTCTTAAGGGCCGACTCCTGGATTCCTATCTTACTCAGTGGATTATAATCCATCACTGTATTTATTTCTTTTGATGCTCAAATTGGGGGCCTGTGATAGCCCCTTCCAAGCTGCTCCTGTGCCCATTTCATGTGCCCCCAGCAGTGCTTCCTTACTTCCTGGCACAAGAAAATGTTCCAGGCTCACCTTATATCTTCCCTATCCTAGAACTGGAGTAACCTAATTCTTCACAGATCCCCGCAGTTTTATTTTCTTGATGTGGCCCTCACTTAAGACCAAGGGCTCACAACCAATATGGGAATATGGGTGGCTGTCTGGAATGCAGGCTGATGCCGGGTCATCTTTTATAAGCTGCTCTTAGATATGACAGAATTACAGTATAGTATAGTTCCCTTGTCACTTAGGAATGGACTGCATTAAAATTATTATGTTACTTAAAGTTTTCAATTAATTGGGTCACTAGCAGTCAAGGCCTTACTGAAAATTCCCCAACTAAAGTTCTGCACATCAGTCTTCATATGAGGCCGAGACCTTGACCACCCACAAGGGTATGACCCATCTTCTCTACACATTTTATTTACCCTGCAATACTGACCAAGAGCCTGCTGTGCGTGACTGTATTTTTTTCATTCCATCTAGAAAAATGTCACATAGTTAGTGGCTGCTCAATAAATTGTAATGATGAACCATTTTAATTAGCAAATGGTGAAAAATTCTTAAATGAGTAAAATGTAAGAATTCTAAAATTTATACAAGAATATGTAACTAGGGCTTCCCAGGTGGTGCAGTGGTTGAGAATCCGCCTGCCAATGCAGGGGACACGGGTTCGAGCCCTGGTCCAGGAAGATCCTACATGCCTCAGAGCAACTAAGCCCGTGCGCCACAACTACTGGAGCCCACGTGCCACAACTACTGAAGCCCGCGCACCTAGAGCCCGTGTTCCACAACAAGAGAAGCCACCGCGATGAGAAGCCAGCGCGCCGCAACGAAGAGTAGCCCCTGCTCGCCGCAACTAGAGAAAGCCCACGTGCAGCAACGAAGACCCAACACAGCCAAAACTAACTAAATAAATAAATTTATTTAAAAAAAAAAGAATATGTAACTAATTTTCTTATACTAAGTGAGCCCAGAAATCACTTGATCATAGGCAATAAGTGCCAGAACATCATGTTATTAAATAAAAAATAAAATCTTAATTAGGTCTGAAGTTACTTTATAGTAAGTGATCCTGAGCTGGATTCTGTACTAGAGGGGAAAAAAATCTGCTACTAAGGACACTGAGTCCACTGACAAAACTGGAATATGGACTGTGGGATAGGTAAAAGTAATATATTAACATTAAATTTCCTGATGTTGATAACTAAACTGTGGTTATAAAGGAGAATGTCCTTGTTCTTAGGAAATACTCACTGAACTCTTTAGAGGCAAAAGTGGCATGATGTATGCAATTTATCCTCAACTGTTTTTAAAAAAATTTACATACGTATGTATGAATATATATGTCTGTGTATGTGTGTGTGTGTGTGTGTGTGTGTGTGTGTGTGTACACACATAATGATAATGATAAAGTAAACATGGAATCTCTTAAAACATGGAATCTGGGTAAAAAATAATGGGAGTTCTCTGAGCTATTCTTTTAACTTTCCAATAAAGTTTGAATTTATTTCCAAATAAAAAATCAGCTTAACTGAAAAACATAGGCATCTTACTTACTGGTGCCAAGCAACTGTACAGGGCTTTCCGCATCACACCTCACTAAATCCTCACAACCATTCTGAGGAGGACTATTATTATCCCCATTTTACAGTGAGAAAACTGAGGCACAACAAGACTAAGTAACTGATTAAAGGACACATGGCTAAGACGTGGCAAAGCTAGGATTCAAACCCAGGATTATCTGATTTTACAGCCTGACCCATGCAACATAAGTATTCAATTCAACAGAGTAAAATTCCTTACGGTGTGGAAATGAGAAATGAAAATCTGTCACCTGAGGGTAGGAGTCTTCAAATGCACGATCTGGAGTCATGTGCTTGATGACATCGGCCAAAACAGTATTCACCTCCCGTTTCTAAGTGGGGAAAAAAATCAAACCTGTATTAGACACTGAATGGTAGTCATTGACCATTTTTCTGATAGAAAGAACTAACATTTTCAGAATATAGCACACACTTTCCAGGAAGTAGTTTCAACTACTCTGCTGAAAATAATGTAAGGGGGGACATCCCACCCATACCACAGCCCTAAAGATGGCTATGTCTGCACCAAGTCAGGACTAAAACAGGGTTCTCAAAGGTTCCTGTCCCAGTTTTCTCTGAGTGCTGGTGAAATCCAACGTGCCACTTTCTGCTTGCCAGTCCCGGGCCCCTCCCCAGGCGCTGCAGAGAGCAGCGAAGCATTGTGGGAAGAGCACAGACTGAACCCTTACAAGCTGGGTGACCCAATGCCCACTTCACTTTTGTCAGCTGTATCAGGGGTCAGCCCACCAGCCCAGCACCTATTTTCATACAGTCCAGGCGCCAAGAATGATTTTTACATTCAAACCAAAAGAATAATAATATTTGGTGACAATGAAAATTATATGAGATTCAAATTTCAGCATGCATAAATAAGGTTTACTAGAACACAGCCATGCTCACTCCTGTATGGTCTACGGCTGCTTTCATGATACAGCGGCAGAGTTGGGTACTTGTAACAGAGAAAATATGGTCCACAAAGCCTCAAATACAGAAAAAAAGTGGACTTCTACAGAAAAAGTGTGCTGACCCCTGGTCTATATAACTGGAACAGTGAAACTTCCTGGCAAGGTCACTATGAAGCTGTGCAGCTTACAGGTAAAGTGCCTGGCACATAGCACGCTATCTAAATAGTTGCCATTATGTACTCTCTCATTTAATGCTCATTAAACTTCCCAGCATGCGGACTTCCCTGGTGGTCCAGTGGTTAAGACTCCACGCTACCAATGCAGAGGGCCTGGGTTCAATCCCTGGTCAGGGAACTAGATCCCGTATGCCACAACTATGAGCCCGCGTGCCACAACAAAGATCCTGCATGCCGCAACTAAGACCGGGTGCATCCAAATAAATAAATAAATACATATATAAATAATTAAATTTTTTTTAAAAACCTCCCCATTGGGCTTCCCTGGTGGCACAGTGGTTGAGAGTCCGCCTGCCGATGCAGGGGACACGGGTTCGTGCCCCGGTCCGGGAAGATCCCACATGGCACG